>NC_134959.1:23441396-23799396 GCF_965638725.1 Aptenodytes patagonicus | reverse complement strand
CAGAGCGTTAAGTTTCTCTCACTTGCATATGAAAAAAAAAGAAATCACTTTATGTGTATGTACATGCACGTATGTGTGTGCACGTACACGTGTGGGTGTGTATATGTATTTAAAAATTATATATACACAAATTTTGAGCTGGTTTAGTCAGACTCTGTGGTGCCTTTGCAGTGAAGCTGGTATGAGTCACATGCAGTTTAGAAGTAGGATAGCTCTGACTCACCGGCGTGCTGCCCACCAGCTCCTCGTCTCAGTACGGTGCTGAGGAGATGCCAGACAGCAGTTTTGCGTGACGGCTGGGAAGCTGCGAGGTTTCCCCCAAGGGCTGCCATCCACCTGATGACATCAAGGGTTTACTCAAGCTGTGCGAGAACTGCCGTGCAAATTGGCAACCGGGCTGAAGTGCTGCGAGCCCGGTGCTGTAGTCCGGTTCCCTTGATCCGGACTGGGTGGGCGCTCCTGATGGAGGGGTGGGAAGAGGATCATTGTCCTGCAGGAACTTCATGGTATGCAGAGAGATGTCTTTGGCAAGGCAGGTTTTTGGGGGGTTCCTTGCTGTCCCCCTTGAATTATCCTTCCGCTATTTGCAACAAGACCAGTGCCTACCATGCAGGGTTTGTTCTTGCTGTGACGTGGTCTTGTCATGTCTGTGACCTGTTACACGTCTTGCGCCCTTCAGACTAGCGTTACCGACTTCATCACTTCACCAAAACTTCGGTGGTTCCAGGTATTGCTCCCTGTCTGCGGATTTTATGGGGCTCCCCTACTTTGCATGCCTGTTGTGCCCCAGTCTTGCTGTCCCGGCTCTGGGACAGTGAAGTGGTGGTGGGAGCTGTCGGGGTGGCCACAAATGGCTCCGTAGCCATCAGGGTAGGGGCTTGAGTCGTGGAGGTCCAATCCTGGAGTGTCAGCAGTGATAATGCCCTGGAGACGTTGCACAAACACCTTAGAGCTGTTAGGTGTGACTTAAATTCAACAGGACAAAGCTGCCTTTCATGTTTCCTCGTCCTGGATGGGTGATGCGGGGGCCTCTTGTGAAGGACCTCTCAGGGGAGGTGGGGGCTGTACAGCTGAGCTTTGTGCAAGCCTGCTGAGTTCTTCCCAACTAGTAAGAGCAGCAAAGCAGGGCTGATGGCACAGTCTCAGGGTGGGTTCGGCCTCTTGTGGTAGCAGAGACAAGATCTGCAGTGAAGGAGAATGCTGGTTTTTGAAACTTTTCATATGAAGCCATACGGTTTGCTTCGTGCCGTGCACTTGGGAAGCGTTTGCTTAGCTCTGGGCTGGAGATTCGGGCTGTGCAAGCTCAAGGGGCTGGCGAGCATGGCCTTTCCGCCCAGGATTGATGTCTGTGCTGCTGCTGTGTTTTAGTGTCAGCAAGGTTTTAAGTGGTCGGTCACATCTCCAGGGAGCTCTAACTCTGCTGGCCGCAGCCCCTCTTGGTCAGCAAACAGCAAAGCAGCGCAGCTTCAGTGGGAGAAGACTGAGTTTTCTGTGCTAAGGAAAAAAAAAAAAAGGGAATTTCTAGGGATGTGCTTCCCACCCCAAAGCTGGGATGGGCCATAACCACTGTGAGCACAGCTCGATGTGCCCAAGCGTGCGGTGGAGAATACACCAGAGGAAACCTGAGGACAGCCAGTATGTGTAGCAGGGGTGAATTCTAAATCCTTTGCATGGTTTTGCATAATATTTTGAAAGCTCTGGATCCTTTGCAGGCTGCCCTTTCTCTGGCCATTCTACCGTATCACGTGCAGTCTTTCTTCCATCAGCATTAACGGATACCGCAGAATTACCAAAAAGTGTTTTTTTCAGTTCTGTGGACTGCAAAAAAAAAAAAGTTTCTTCTGCTTCTGTTTACCTTCTCACGTAGTCTTCCCTGGTTCGTTACTATAAACTATTAACTAGACGTGATTTCTGACAAAACAGGCAGCTTGCCACATTTTGCTTCATAAACAGTTCAGTGCCCCTCATATTACTGCAAACAGCTCTTCAGAGGCGGCCACCACTCTAAGACTGGAAAATTGTTCTTCCCCTGGACGTTAAGAGATGGCAGGATGCTCCTCTCGGAGGGCTTCTGGTTTTGAGCCGTCACTCATGTCTTCTGCATGTTTGGAGCATCACACCCAGGCACTGGGATCTCTTTTCCCTCCTGGGTGCTTTCATGGCCCTCCCCAGGTTATCTTGCATGTTTACCCTTAAAATAGGTATTTTGCCTATGCGAGGAGGTCAAACTGATGAACTGAGCCAAGACCTCTAGAACCTGAGACCCTTTCCTTTAACCACTAGACCATCAAAATGCACAGATGTTGTGCAGGTGTCGACCCACGCTGTTCCTTCATGCTTTCCCTTGCGGGGGAGGAATGAAGGTGGAGAGGAGGTCAGGATGTTGAGCTCTGGTCTGACCAAGCTTGTTTCTCCACCTTCACAAAGCAGAACAAGAATCTTCTCATCTGTGACAATTTTTGCTTTATTGCTCTCTTCAGCAATTGGTTTTTCACCAGGAGAAGTTCAAAGCGATGTCATTCGTGGTGAGTTTGGGGTGGAATATGTTTTGGGAAGCGAGATGTTGCTATATAGGTTCCTGACAGCGTCGGTTTTCTGTGACGATACTCTCTGACCAGGGAGGAGAATTGGCAGAAGGGAGGATCCTTCACGTACGTGAGCATTACGAGATAGCTGCAGCCTGCCTCTTTGTGGTATGGAGGTGTGGTCCTCGGGCATCCCGTTATTAGGGAATTGCACCAAAGAGGACCAAGTCCATCCCATAAGGGGCTTTGGCTTTTCTAGAAAAAGAACTCTAATTCTCTTTACAAACGCAGTGTTTTCTTGTTTGCACGGAAAAATCAATGTAAACATGGGGAAAATCTTTATGGGCTTTCCTTCCATCATTTGATTATAACACCCTTGGCTCAATCCCTCTTCTTCTTCTATATTCACTATTCGCAGGAACCCAGACAATACATGCGTGGGCAGAGGGGAGACTAGCAGAGCTCCCTCCAAGTAAGTGTCCCGTGGAGCCCTCAGTGATCTTTCCGTTTTCACTCTGTCCGGAAAACTGCCGTGGTCCAAATGCTACGTTGCAGGGTCCAGCTCAAGAACAATTCCTTGGGTGCTTTTATCCTTGCAATTGTGGCACGTTTTCAGCTGGGTCTGGCGGGGAGGACAGGCAAAGTGCTGTAATTTTGAGGAGTAGTTCAGGTGCCTTAAATCTGTCCGCTAAGAACCTCTTCACTGTGAATTATCTCGATCATCTGTCTTTGTATATATTCCACAGGAGCATCTCAGTTTATCTCAAGTCTCAGGAGTTTACACTTTTCAGGAGCGCCTTGCTTGGGGATTTTAGAAGCTAAAATCTCTCTGAAATGTCTTTTCTTTTGTTTCATTTTTAAACCTCTTTCTTTGGCTCTTAATGGCAGTTCTCAATTTGGCTCGCAGGGGTTTTTTTGAAGGCTTCCTCTGAATTAGCCGGGAGAACGCAGGTAACAGATGCACGTTCCAGGCCATTGCTGAGTTGCAGTCTTGATATTAGCTGGGGTGCAAATCTCTGTAGAGGAGTGCTTTTGTTTCCCGTACTTCTGTTCATACAATGAAAATGAAGCTGGAATGACACCTAGTGGCAAATTGTAGTGTGTCCTTGTCCAAGTACAGCCCTTTTCTGGTTACGTTCCCACTGTTTCTGGGCAAGATGCTCTGGGTTTGGTGTGCCGAGTGATGGTCCTGGACCACACCTGCAGTCCTAGATGTTCAGCAACCTTCTCAGCGTGGCACCGTTTTCTCCCAAAGAACAGCATTTTGGCCCGCACAGGGACGAGCACGAGTCCTTGTGCACCCACTGGAAGGGACGCTCGATGCTGGGGAAAAGACGTGTGCGGTCAACCCCCCAGTGGCTAAAGGAGACGCTCACCAGCACCCCGCCTTGGGGAGGCATCCGAGGGGACACTGGGAGAAAGCAAAGACTAAAGATGCTGAGGCTGGAAGCGGGAGGTTTGGGACTTTCTCCCATCGTGAGGCACGATGGAGCAGCCCAGGGTGCTGCTTCCCAGCGTATTCTGTTTCGGGGAAATGCAGCTTTAAGGAGTAAAGGGAATCACGGCTGATTGTCTTTTGGAACTTAGCAGTACTGTGTAAAACAATCCCGTCGTTTTGTCCTGGGAGTTTGGCTGCTCTCTTGGGGGAGAGAATTACGGCTTCAAAGAACGTGGCCTGTTGATTCTTTGATTTTTTTTTTTTCTGGAGGGGTTTTGGAATTGAATGTGAAAAGGTCTTCCAGAAATAACGTTAGGTGGTCTGTAGACTTGCATCCAGATTTTTGAGTATGTAATGTATTTTTCTATGCATTTTGCTAAAACAGCAATTGCTTGTCCATGTTTGATTTACTTCTCATCCTTCTCAACCTTTAAAAACCAACGTGTCAACCCGGTGGTGGTAGAAACCCCCCTTCCTTCAGTCCAGAAGAAGTCTGTGCTGTTTAACGCTGAGATTGTGATAGCATCCAGATGCTCCTTGCCAGTTCCTGGACTGCGTTGTTCTTGGAAACGTACAACCGTACGTGAGGGACGGCTTTATAGCCTTGTGATGAGAGCGAGCCCAGACAAAAGGGCTCTGACCTGCTGGCTTCGGTAGCGATGTGGAAACCAGCTGCGGCGTAGGGCCTGCGTTACGTATTTGTTTTGGAAATGATAAACCCTCAAACTCTTAACTTCTTTGGAATTTGGATATTTTCTTCTTTCAGATCAGATATTTTCTGCTCTGGTAACTTACATTCTTCCTTATACCCTGCTCTGTTTCTCAATCCTGTCTTCTACCAGGGTGTTTGGCTGAAGTACTCATGTTAGTCAACTTTTATGTAATGCACAAACTGGAACAGGAATCGTGGTTAACTCAGCTACTGGGCAGCAGCTCTGGATTTGGCTCTGCAGGAGCCCTGGTGAGTCCTGGGGCAAGGTAAAAGCATCTGTGTGGTGCCTTGCAGGTGGGAGAAGGCTCCCTTTGAGGACCCTGCAGTGCCGGCTCAGCTCAAGATGATCTTGTACAACCTAGGACAGCTAGTGCGTGGCTGTTACAGGCCTCTTACTAGACTGCGTGGGGCCGTAGTCTTATTTTAAGTGGCGATAGTAAGGATTTGGAGGGTCTGAGGTGTAGGGTAAATGAAAATCTCAATTGCTTGACTTAATTTAGTTTTCTAAATGATGCAAAGCAACACAGAGATTGGCTTTTGGAAGGGATCACGCCCTCTGGAGGAGTCGCAAACCGTTCTCTGGCAGCAGTGTGAGCCCTTGGATTTGCAGGGAGGGTGGTCGTGTCCTCACCAGCTCGGCTTCGTCCTGGAAAATATCACAAAGTGCCTGTACCACTCGGTGCCAGATACCCAGCCCCGAGTTGCCTACACCACTCTCGGGAGGTTTTTGGTGCTTTTTCTGACCGCTCAGTCTCCTCTTTCAGCCTGGATTAAGAATGCAGCTCTTGGGTGCTGTGGAGGCAGGTGCCTGCATGTCAGCTGTGCCTTACTGAGCAGTAAATTTGCCAAAAAAAAAAAAGGGGGAAAAAAAAAAAAGTGAAGCTGCAGGGATGCGCGGTGGCAACGGCATCACGGAGCTTGGTACCTTCCACCCTCGGTGTCCCTGTGGCGGAGGGATCACGGGAGGCAACGGGCTGCTGCCAGCCCGATGACATTTCTTCCCTTCTCCCGCTGTCCTCCCCCGCACCGTAATACTGTAGATCCCTCGTGTGTGACGGGCGAGTTACTCGCTGCCGTTGCAAATAACGTTGCACTGTGTTTCTCTGCTGAATGTGGAGGAGATCCACAGCCCCAACGAGGTGCGTTAGAAACAAGCAGCTCCTGCCAGCGCGCCCAGATGCCGTGAGTTTTCCTGTTGCCTTTCACTACGGAAAGACACCTCCCGGGAAGCTCTCGGGACCAGAGGTCTTCCGGCACTTGCTGTTATTTTTGGTCACCAAATTTCCGGTGAAATGGAAACGGAACGGTTTGGAAGTAAGTCCGGTCGCGTCCCATTAGTCTCCTAACAGGGCTGGTGTGAGAAGCATCCAGTCCTGTGACTTGCCTTTTGAGTCCTGTCTTTACACTAAGGACTGTCTTGTAGGATGAGGTCCGAACCATTGTAATTAGTCTGTAACGTTAACGATTAGAGTGTACAGAATTATTTATTTTGTGTACTCGGTCTGCTAAACATGTAAATGTATTCTGTGTACCCCATGGCTCTGCTGTCGTTACTTCTGGCTCGTGGATGGCGCACGGGCTGACTGCTGAAAGGCTGTGAACGATGGTCAGTAAACGCATCGAAAGCCAGGAGCTGCTCACCCCTCTGATATGTTCTTGGAGCACAGCGAGAAGGTGCCAAAGTGCCCGTAAAAGAGTTTGCTGGTTTCTTTAACGCAGCTGCCAGGCCAGGACCTGCCTGAGGGAGACCTTGTGTGCGGGGCTGGGATGTCCGCAGGGACGCTCCAAGTGAGTTGGGCCCGCCACCTCTTGCTGGAAGGCAGGGTCCGGAGGTTGAACAGGCACTTTGGGACATTTTCTTCGCTTTTCTCTGACTGCAAGGTGGCAAACGGGGCCAGAGAAATACCCTGGTTTGCCTACAGCGACTCGTCACCGCTCCGGTTTCACTCTGAGCAGCTTTTACTGACCAACAGGCAAACCTGTAATACCAAGTGAAAAAAGCACGCTGCTTTCGAACCGCCTCCTCCTGGAGGTGGGGTGATTCTTTCAGGGCCAAGGGACCCCGTCCCAGCAGTGGTAGGGATGACAGTGACCTGAACACACGGAGCAAATGACCCGGTGCTTCAGTTCATTAATTCCTGCTTGCAGCTCCATGTGGCCACCGGTTTCTTCTGCCCTTATGGCCCATCCCCACATCTCTGACGTTCAACTGTCTTTAAGGTCATTTAGGAGCTAACTAAAGCCAAAAAAGAGTGTGCTGCTTTCATGTGATGGGTTTTATTTCGGGTACCGCGGAGTGAAAGCACACTCTAAACGTCGCGGCAGACCCATGGGACCGGTGTGGGACTAGTGCAGCTGCTACCGCCGGCCTTAGGGGAGATTTGCAAGGAGCTTGGCCCCCGTGCCCTTCTCCCCTGTGTCCCAGGCGAGGCTTTCCAAGGCAAAGGAGCCCAAGCCAGCAGCTTCACGGGTTTCTCTGCAAGCCCCTGCTCCCCCATGTCAGTTTGCTCCAGTTGCTCTTGCTCCCTGCAGAGCAGACCACTAAATGAAGCTAAATTTTAGCCAACCAAGCTAAAACTTACCAGCCCTGGGCTGTACTTGAGCAGCTTTTTTTTTTTATTTATTTATTTTTTAAACTCCAGCATATGGGCCGACCTTTTTGTCCTTTTACCTTCCACTCATGACCTATAACCCTTCCCACGGGTATGTCTCTGTGTAGCGTCATGCTTTCTCTGCGACTGCTTGGTATGAGAGCGATTACAACATTTTGGGGGCTGTGATACACACAGCAAAGGTTTTATATCGCGTTCACAACACTGGTAAAGAAAAAAACCCCCACGCCTCGTGTTGGGACGGTCTGATCCTGCTCCTCTCCACAGTGTCCTCGTGACCAGCTCTGTTTGGAGCTGCCGGGAACCAGGTTTTAATTCGTTGACCATGTGTCAACACAAGACTTTTTTTTCTTTCTTTTTTTTTTTTTTTTTTTGTGTACCTGCCATTGTCTCAAGACCCTGTTTGGGTGACAGCGCTGCTTTCTTCTGAAAACCTTCGCCTGGCC
Organism: Aptenodytes patagonicus; assembly: GCF_965638725.1. NCBI lineage: Eukaryota > Metazoa > Chordata > Aves > Sphenisciformes > Spheniscidae > Aptenodytes > Aptenodytes patagonicus. Next base: position 23,791,663 of record NC_134959.1, on the reverse strand, counting down.
TTGAATTTTGTTTTCAGCTTCAGATTTTCCTTTGAGATGGCCTCGAGTTTCCCGCTCTGTTACCTGGCAAATCTGCGCGTGTGAAGCAGCGTGCTGTTCTCCAGCTGACCCCTTCCACCCTCCCGAGGAGCCGGAGCTGCCGTTGGCATTTCTCCCTTTCAGCTCTGTGTTCCCGGGCTGTTGCACAAGTCACAGCTTTAAATTGCAGGCAGGGAATCTTTTAAGATCCCGTGCACCCACCAGCACCCACCCTCCATCGCAAGCCGAGAGGTGCTCGCCGGTGCTCGGCCTGGTGAGCCGCAGCTCCGCAGTCCCTTCCCTGGTGGGACCGGCTTGGTGCCGGAGACCTTGCACCTGGGTCAGTGGAAGGGACCGTTACAGGTGACTTCACCCACCCTCAGCGCTGCGGTGGTCTCTGGGCTGGTGCCAGGGCGTAGGTCCACGTGCTTGAAGACCCCCTGAGCAGCCCTCGAGCCGCAGCCAGCCCTGCTCCCCCTCTGCCTGCGCATCTTGTCCTGCCTTCGCGCCTCCCCAGCTGGGCACCGAGCTCCAGCTCTGGGAGGTGCTGGGGTTCAGGAGAGGAGCACGGGGTGCCCCAGGCTTCCCCCGCGCGCCTTCTACACCAGTCTGCCTCGCACAAGGAAAGGAGCCAGAGGCAGCGCTTGGCACAAGCAAATGCTGACATTTTATTATGAGGTGGGGTGCCTTGCTTCCAGCTCAGGCCCTTGCCGGCTCTGCCGAGCTCACCGTGCCGGGAGCAGCGCCCAGCGAAGGGATCCCTCCGGCACTGGCTCTATCCCTGAGCAACAACGTAGTCGATCCAGTTTCGGAACTGGCTTACGCGGGTGTAGATGGCGGGCATGTGGACGTTGCAGTTGCTGTTTCCCCAGGAGACGATGCCGATCAAGGTCCAGACATTCCCGTTCTGGTATACCAGAGGTCCGCCAGAGTCACCCTGCGGAGAAGACACCTCCTGCTTAGTGGTCTCGGCACGTGCTCCAAACTGGTCCCTGCCACCCCAGCCACCTGGTCCCCTGTCCACCCCACGGACACCCCCTCTGGCTCCGTAGATGCAAGACCCCGACATGTCGTCGTCCTCCTCCATCCTCCCTGCGGTGCAGCAGGACCTCGGCTCCTTACCTGGCAGGAGGAGGCGCCGACCCCGCCGGCACAGAGCATGGAGCTGGTGATCCGGTTGCCCCAGTACTGCATGCACTGTCTCGGGGAGATCAAGGGCAGGGTTACCTGCTGCAGGCGCGCTGCCAAGGCTTGGGCTAGGGGAAAGAAGCACCATTAAATCGCCCCGGTGTCAGCAGGTCTCCCGGGGCCTTTGGGAGCACGCGGGCAACCCTGGGCGAGCTCCCACTGGTGCTCCCAAATATGGGGGCTGCCGTGCAAAGCACCTTCCCCCTCCGTGTCAAGGTTACTCCTTCTTCCCCGGGCGTGATCGTCTCCTGCAAGCAGCCCCGAGCAAGGGCAAGCCCGTGCACAATCGCCCCTGGGGTATGCACGCATCCGCCTCCTCGGCACACACCTACACCCCTGCTTGCACCAATGGATGTGTATGCACGCTTGTACGCGCCCAGACAGGGTTACTCAACTGCCCAACTCCCCCCTCCCCACATGCACACGAGGTGTCACCCCCCCGGGTGCCCACGGGCACCCGCGGACCCTGCAGAGCCCCCCCAGGGAGGACGGCAGCCGCACGCAGCCCTCCCCGAAGCTGCGGCGTACGTACAGTTGGTGTTGGTGCGTCCCCAGCCGGTGGTGACGCACTGGAGGTTGGTGGGCAGAGCCAGGTTGGCGGGGGCCAGGCAGACGGGGGACACGCGGGGTCCCAGCTGGGCGGGCGAGGAGAGCTTCAGCAGGGTGATGTCGTTGTTGAGCTTGTGGGGGTTCCAGCTGGGGTTCGTGATGGCCTGCCGAGAAATACCATAGCGCTTCATCCCTGCCCTCCAGGAGCAGCCGCCGCAGCGCAGAGCTGCAGCCTCATCCCAGGACCGCGGCCGCGTCAGCCCGGCTCACCCTGACCACGGTCTTCACTTGAACGGATTCCGTGTTGGAGCTGCGGTCATATTCCCCGAGGACGACGACGTGGGAGTACGGGCTGCGAGAGGTAAGGGAGTCAGGGGGACACGCACCAGCCAGTGCCCCGGGTAGGAGCAGCACCGGGGCCTGCTGCAGGCATGATGCACTGTGTGCCCAAGGGAAGCCACCGTGGGGACAGCCGGGCTGCTGGCCTTTGGGGCTGTCCCAAGTGCCGCTCGGCGATGCCCAGTGCGCCCCGAGCCCCTGCCCCTGCCGGGTGGCACTGGCGTCGGCTGGCCGGGCATCGCTCCTCACTTGAATTCGCAGTGGGCAGCCGTGACGACCCAGTTCTCGTTGATCAAGGAGCCGCCGCAGAAGTGGGAACCTGAGCGGGTCTGGGGAGGAAAGGGGGAGGAAGAGCTGGGGCTGGGCAGGCTGAGCACCCCCCCCTGAAGCTGGGGACAGGCAGAGGGTGTCGTGGGTCCCCTTGGTGCCTGCCCGCCTCCCAGCCCCAGCGCCCTGCTCGCCCTGCCGTGTCGCTGCGGTGCTTAGGGCACCGACGGTGCCTGCCCCTGCCCGGGGAGCAGAACGGTGCCGTACCTGCAGGGACACCTGCCAGGGCCATGAGCCGGGCATCGCGTTCTGCCCGTTGATGATCCTCTCGCTGTAGTGCACCGAGGGGCTGATGGCAGGCACCCCGCAGCCTGCGGGAGAGGCAGAGGGGCACAAGGGTGACTCCGAAAGCTCAGGGCTCGTGCCCAGGGACTGCCTGCGCCGGTGTGGGTGGCTCCATGTCACCATCCCCGGGGTGCCCCGGTCCTGCTGCACCCCGAGGACCTCCCCGCACCCGTGGGCAGCACTTACCTGAGACAGTGCTGGCAAGGGCCAGGCAGGCAACTGCCCACAGAAACGCCATCCTGGGAGGACACGGCTGTGCCCCCGGGGCCACAAGCTTTATAGCAGCCAGGAGCCACGTGGCGCCAAGGTCCCCCTGCTGCCTTCTGCCAGCTGCGGGCAGTGGTGACGGGCCAAACCTTGCACCTACCTTGCCCCACGCAAGCGGGGACGTGGGAACATGCTGCCAAAAAGCACCCTGGGGTGCTTGGGCTATCGCTGTAATGAGTTGTGTCAGTTCTCACTGCAGCCTGGTGCAGGGAGAGCGCCGCAGGGCTGTGAGGGGGGGCGGGCACGGGTGGGGCTGCTTGTGGGCACACAGTTGGGGCAACAGCGGGGCTGGACGTGCTGGGACGGGCGCCAGTGCCTGGGGTGGGGGAGGTCACCCCGTCCCCAGGCCTGTTTCAGATCTGTTGGCACCAGGGCTGTTTTCCCGTGCGGCCTGGGACAGCGCCGGTCCCAGCTGGACGTTCCCAGGGCCGCCCCTTGAACCACGGCCCTGGTGCGAGTGAGGGTGTCCCAGAGCCAGCTGGGGCAGGTGGGGAGGGCAGACGCCTTCCCAGGCAGGCGGGAGCCGTGGCCAGTGCGGAGCGCTGGGCGAGCGCACCATGAGCCCCAGGGAGGACAGTGGCCACCTCCCCGAGCCGAGGCTCCCTGACCCCTCCACCTGAGCATCCCCCCCCACCACTGCAGCCGCCTGACCCCTCACCCCCGGGCTGCACGCTGGGGAATAGCGTAGACCCTCCCAAATCCCCCCGTCACCATCCTGGATGCGCGGGGGGGGGACACGTAGCATCTCCATCATCCCCCGTGTCCTTGGGTGATGCTCCTGGGGTGGCACCGGGTGCAGGGAGCCATCCCTGGGGTGATGCTGAGCACGGGGATGTATCCCCCCCACACACACTGTGCCACCTACATGCCCTCATCCCCGCCCTGACCCACTGGGGAGCAGAGCCTGGACGCTGGCGAGTGATTGCAGAGCTCAGGCCTTTATTTCTGGCAGTGGTGCCACGCGAGGGCAGCAGGATCAGGCCCGCCACAAGGCGGGAAGCGTGGCAGAGCATGGAGGTCCCCCAGGGTGCTGCAGGGGCTGGGCACAAGGGCGCAGGCACAGAGACAGGCTTTGCTCCTGATCTTCGCATGGCACCTGGGGAGGAGATGACCAAGGGCCGGACAGCAGGAGAGGATGGAGGGAGAGTCAGCGCCCAGGGCGGTGCTGCCCATCAGGGAGGAAGCTGGGCCAGGAGGATGCTTGACACACCAGACGCAACTCAGTTCACACTCTCCAAGAGGCCGGAGAGTCTTGGACTCCAGTCCTGTCTTGGATGCTGGCAAGAGAGCCGGGGCCAGGAGTTGGGCAGGTCAGCGGGATCTCAGAGCTGTCCCTTCACGCCGGCAGGAATAGGGTTGGTGGCGCTACCCAGGGTGGTGAGACCCTCTTGTGCCCTACTCCTCCGCGGCCGTCGGCCACGACGAGCTGGCTGAGCTGCTCTCCACCGTCCATGCAGGGCCCAGGCCAGTGGAGCAGCAACACCAGACCTCTGGGCTGAGCCAAAACAGAGGAAGACCTCCCATGGCTAAAACCCTCCTGGCAAGCCTGGGTCTAGCAAGGCTCCAGTCTGCCTTGGAGCTGGGGTGGTAACAGATTCCACGGCCAGGACACGCTGGCTCAGAGGGCTGGCTGGAGACTCGGGGAAACCCAAATATCTCTGCAGCCCCACGGAGACGTAGACTCACCCCAGCTGCGGACTCCCGCCCTTTGCTCTGTGGTTCCTCTTTCTCCTGCAGGCAACGGGCCAGACCTGAGCAGCCCTCAGTTACTGCCTCTGCAGGCCAGCAAAATAGCTATGCGTTGATTTTTCTCCTGACCCAGGTCTCCTGGGGCTGGTGCTTGCGGGGGACAGTCGGCTCGGCGGGATCAGAGGAGGACAGCATGTGTGCAGACTGTCCCCAACAGAGGGCAAGGTGCTGCGCGTAGGGGATGCCGCGCGGCATCTCCTTTCTCCCCACACGCAGCTTCAGAGATGCCCTGCGTGGTCCCATCTGTGGGGGCAGCGGGGAGCGGGCTGCGGGGCGCTGTGTCAGGCACACTTGCCCTTGCGAAGGCAGAAGGGCAGCTCCGGCGCGGGGACCAGGATGGTGCTGAAGATGGGCCGGTAGCTCTCGGGCAGGACCTGGGGGTGCTGCGCCATCATTTCCAGCACCATGTGCCGCACCTCCTTGGAGACGTCACCCCGCAGATCCAGCAAGGTGGAGATGTGCTCATCGCTGGGCAGAGAGCAAGAGGTGAGTCCAGTCCCCCACGGCACCGTCCGCAGGGCCCTCGCACTGCTCACGTCCCGCAAACCTCCCATGATCCGGAGAAGCTGAGCTGAGGCCAGGGGAGAGCTGGTACTTCGCACCAGCCAAACTTTTAAAATTTGCTTGAAAAATAACCCCACAAACCTTATGAATTCGGTTTTGACATTTCATGGGTTTTGGCTGATTCTGACATTTCCAATTTGGTGTTTTGTGATTTCTCACACTTTTTTTGGCCACCAAATACAGACAGGTGAATGCCACAGCAGAACTGCTTTTTTCTTTGCATCTTTGCCCTTGGGACTTTGCAAGAACCCCTCAAATCTGGAGCATGGGAAGAGGAAATGAAACCTCAGGGAGGAGGCGGGGGGGGAAGCCCAGGTTTCTGCCTGCTCTGCAGCGTAACCTCACGGGGTCCAGCCCAAGCCTGGCTCCCCTGGGCAGACTCACGCCTACCCCGTCTCGCGGGAGAGCAGAGCTGGGCTTCTCACCTGACGTCGGGGTACTTGGTGATGAAACCCAGCACCTCCAGGCTGAGTAGTGCCGGGTCTTTGAGGCAGATCAGCTCCCGCAGGGCAAAGACGGCCTCCAGGCTCTGCTGGCTCCGGTCCAGACCCTGGGAGGGAGAGCGGCCACGTGCGAGACCGGGACGGAGGAGGCCACCGCGGTGGCTGGTGAGACGTAGCCCAGTGCCCACGTGGAGACCTGGCCCCTTGCGGCTGGTGTCTCCCCACTCAGCGTGTCCCACTGATCGGTGCTGGCTTGCCCCAAGGCGAGACGAGGCTGTGCAGCCTCACCAACCTGCGCTGGGCAGGGTGGATGGTCCCCGAGTCCCTAATCCAGCCAGTTCCTCCCATCTTGGCCTCACAACTGCCCAAGCGTAACAGCCACGTCTCGATCGCGGGCTGATGTACCCACCCCATCTGCTGTGGGCTGGAGGGGAACAGGAGGGTGACGGAGGTGAGCTATGAGCTCCTTGCACCGACCTCGTCGTGCGGTGCTCCCCTCCCACGGCCCAGCCCCGGCTCCCCGCCACACTCGGGCGCCTCTCACCAGGCCACAGAAGAGCTCCCGGAGCTGCGTGGCGTCCTGCAGCAGGCGGTCGCAGAGCTGGCCCCGCTCCTCCTCGCTTTTGCACACCATCTTCTTCTGCATGAGTGCCCGCAGGTACTGGCTCGCCACCAGGAGCTCACTCTCCGTCAGCAGGAGCTGGGCAGGGGAGAGCTGTTAGCGCTGGGCATCGCCTGGGTGTCAGACCCCAATTGCTCAGGGAAAGGCAGAGGGGAAAGGGGCTGGATGCAACACCAAGCCGTGGGGACAACCTGCTGGGAAGCCCCCTGGCCGGAGGGACAGAGAAGGTAGCTGAATTTGGGGGAAACCCTGAACATCTCTGCGTGACGGTGCCCTCTGGGCTGGTTTGCTCTGCGGCAAACCCAGCAGCGACTGCGTCCCCGCTCCCCTCCCAGCTCCCAGCTGCCTCTGGGCTGCATCTTGCACCCCACCGTGGTACCCAGCTGCCCAACCTCCTTGCCCTACGGACAAGCAGCCATTCGAAGGACGCCCCGCAGCAACGCGTACCGTGAAGATGGGTTTCTTGACACGGGAGAAGTCCTTCGCATACTTGTCAATCACTTCGCACATGCTGCTGACGAGCTGGGACCCGGAGAGCCACTTGCGGGAAGGCAGCTGCAGGCAGAGGGGCTGAAAGAAGCAGAGGAGCAGCGTACGGCGCCCTGCATCGCATCGCTCTCGCAGCAGCTGCCGGCCGCGGGGCAGCATGACATCCCACAGCCGCCGCCCGCCTGCTGCCCGGCAGCACGGCCGCTCTGCCTTGCAAAACCCCCAAGGCCCCGCTGCCAGCCAAAAGTCAACATGAAAATGCGAGAGTGGTCCAGATTAGGAAATTCTGGAAATACACTGGGGGCTGCCCCTCCCTGACACGCAGAGATCCACATTTTGAGGCTTTATCTGGGTCATGATGCCCCGCTGTGGGCAGCACCTGGGCACCAAGCTGCTCCTCACACACCCGCTTTTGGCCCGTCCTGCTGTGATTTTATTTTTAATTTCCACTCCTCTCCACTTCCCCTGTGTGGACATTAACGTGTTTCTGGCCGAGGGCTGTGACCCCCTGCTCCTCCCCTGCTGTCCTTGCCCGTCTTCCTGCCTGCAGGCAGACATTCCCTCTACGTCTCTGCTGGGGCCATGGCAGTCCCCACGCTGCCTGCAAGCGTTTCGCCCTTTAGCTGCTCCTTTGTTTTCATGGCATTCAAGCCCTAAATAGCAATGCCGTTAATTATTCCAGATTTTTGGTCCAGGCTCCAGGAAAGCTAAATTTGACTACGCTGGCAGGAAATGACTCGGGCTGTCGCACATGGGCTTGTATCCTCTGCACGGACATTGCCTCTCTCCTGTTGGTTTTCTGCCATGAAACAGCCACAAAAAGGAGCGCGAGGCAGCCCGGGAGGGCTGTGGCCCCCGGTCTCTGTCCGTTAGTGGTTTGGGGGCCACAAGCCATCTGCCCCAGCGATACAGGGCGGTGCTGGCTGGCGACAGACGTCGGGCGGTTTATCAAGGTCTGGGCACCGGGCTGGCAGAGATGTCTGCAGGATGATAGCAGGCCACGGGGTACGTGGCGGGGATCCCGGGCAGGAATAAACCCGTGCCTGGGGGTGTAGCAGCAGGGCAGTTCTTGCTGGCGCCGGGTTTGTTGCAGCCCTGCCAGCCTCGGGGGCTGTGGACAAACGTACCTGCAGGTCCAGGAGCAGCTCCTCCAGCAGCAGTTGGCAGGCTTTCTTCTGCGTCCTGTCTAGAGCAGCCCGGAGGGATGTGGGGACTTCTCTGTGGGCAGTGTCGGGGTGCAGGGAGGAGACAGAGGAGCTAGGAGAGAGAGAAGAAGGGAGGGGACAGGTAGCCTGGGAAGCATGGTGGGGACACCGGTCCCACGTGCGGATGGGGAGTGGGTAGTGGGGTTGCTACAAGACCTACAAGGTGCTGGTGCACGTTACCTGAGAGCCAGGTTGTTGTTGAGCATGGCCAGCAGGTAGGAGACATAGTACTTGGGTACGGTACGGTCCTTCTGGTGCTCCTTCCCACATTGCACTAGGGCTTCCCGCAGACTGCAACACAGTGAGTCAACCATGGTGGGTGGGCAGAGCCCCGGACGTCTCGCCACGAGGACCCGGAGCTGGGATGCTCTTGGGGGCACGTGGACCTCCCACAACACTCCCAGCTCACTTGGCTCTTTCCAGCTCCTGCCACCAGGTTGGAGAGTGACAGGTTGTTGGGTAGGGTGGGACAGTGGGACCCATTCTGGACCCCTCGGGAGAGCAGGGCTTGGCGCTGCTGGAGAGGTGCTTGGGGCAGCAAGCCCTGGAAGCTGATGGCCCCACAGGCTGAGACAGTAGCCCCATGGGTAGACAGCCTTCTGGGACCTGGATGAGTGCTGTGTGCCCCACGGCAGAGATCTCCACCACCAGCCTATGGTGCTTGGCCATGGGACCCGTGGTCTCTGAGGATGGGCAGGGGTGCAAGGGGCTCCACTGACCGGCCTAGAAACGCCTCGAGCTCCTCCAAGGCCATGTTGTAGACCTTCTGCTGCAGAGAGTCCGTGATCAAGGAGGCTACCTGGATATTCTCATTCAGCATCTGCACAGGGAAAGAAGAGCAGAGGTGAGTCAGCGGGAGGCTGCAGGCCATGGCCCCCTTTTTGGGGGCTCTCAGCCTGGCCATGCCCCATGGTGCTGGAGACCCACCTGCATGACAATGACGGGCAGGGCTGACTGGAAGAAGCCCTGATGGTCCATCTCAGGTTCCTCTTCCCTGAACCATTCCTTGAACTCCACCTCCAGGGTCCTCTGCATCCACACGAGCACGCTAGCCTGGGGGATGGACACCCACCACGGTCAGCCCAAGAAGTCAGGTACCAACTCCCTCGAGACCCAACACGTAGCACAGCAGCGAGTCCCAGGCCTCATCCCACAGGCTCATGGTCTCCTGCTGCTGTCAGAGCAGATGCCGGCACGGTGGTGGTTGTTGGGTCCCCGTACCCGCTGCACGTGTGCCGTCCCGCTCACTCACCTTGACTTTCACCACGTATTTCCTCTCCGTCAGCTCCACGAGCTCAGGGGACATCAACGGGCCCAGAGCAGAAACGTCCACTTCTGGGAGAAGGTCAGGGTGACCCATCATCTCCGGGCTGGAGGGCAGAGGTGGGACAGGGCTGGGAAGACCTGTGTTTTCCAGCAGTTCCTACCTCTCCCTCTGCCCGCCCGGTGGTCATCCCCAGGCAGCCGGAGCCACTCTCCCAACCTGCCTGCGTGCTGGTAGACACCCCAGCTGGGTGTTCACCCCCCCCCCCCGGGTAAAGCTGGGTGCTGGGGTTGGTGCTGACCTGTGGTACACACGAAGCGCCCACTCAAGGAGGAGGAAGAGCGCCTGTTTGTCCAGGTCCTCTCGGAGGATGTCCTGGAGGTGGCTGGTGAGGGCCTGGTGGTAGGTGGCAGTGCAGACGCTGAGGATGTTGTAGTGAGCTGGGACGCACTGGACCATCAGGTCCTTCACCACGCGCAGCTCGGACACGATGTCCTTCTGCAGCGCCGCCAGGTGCCTGGCCAGCCCTGGCCCCTCAGCGTCCATGCGGGCGGCATGAAAGTGGGCTCCTGTGATGGTCTCCTGGAGAACGTGGTAAAACTTCTGCCTCCAGCCCTTTGGGCGGCCAGGGGGCAGGAAGGTGGCCTCCAGGAGCAGAGTATCATCTATTTTCTCCTCCCGCTCGATGATCCTTACAGCGGTGACGAAGAGAACTGGGTCCTCGCGCACCAGCTGCAGGCTGCTGCCCACGATGTCCCACAGCTGCTTGGCCAGGCTCTCATTGAGTTCCTGCAGGCCACCGAAGTAGGACAGCACAGTTGCCTGGGCACCGGAGAGCCCACGGAGGTGCAGCTGGGAGAGGATGTCATCCCGGAGGTGCTCCATCATCATGAGCTCCGCGTGGGCCTCCAGGAGGTGCTGCCCACGGAGCAGCTGCAGGGTATGGGAAAAAACCTCGTGGACTGTGGGAGAGGGGGGAGAGATGCCGGGATTGAGTGCGGGGGGCAAAGGGGGACAGCACCGGGGTCACGGGCGCCGGTTAGCAGGGAGATGCTGCGGGGAAGGGTCCGAGACCTGGGGCTCTGGGAACACCGTGCCGGATCAGGCCCTGGGGAGGCAGTGGCACCTCCATCCACGGAGACTTTCCAAACCCAACCGGCAAAGCCGGAGCGACCTGCTCTAGCTTTGCTGCCAGCCCTGCGCGGAGCCCGGGGCTGGACTGGAGTTCTCCCCGGCGCCTTCCAGCCCAAATCCACGAGGACCGGGCCAGTGCCTTACCCGAGAAGAGCTGGGGCAGCACCTGGACCACCGAGGCCAGCTGCACGTGCTCCGCCATCAGCGCCCGCATCTGCTGGAGGCCCTGGAAGCGGTCTGCACTGTCGAGCAGGGCCCACCGCGCAGCCCCCAGGTCCTGGCACACGCTCTGCACCTCCTGGGCCGCCGACCGCAGCTGCTCCAGCCCCGCACTTACCCCCTCCAGGTAGGACTGGACAGTCGACTGGGGAGCAGAAGAGGACGGAGGGGCAGTGGAGAAGCTCTCAAAGGCTGGAGGACTCGCGCACCATTTGCCCCAGCCTTGCCAGGTCTCTCTTGCATGCACTCTCCCAGCCCCACAAGGTCACATCTGCCTCTGCCATCATGCCATCGTATCTCCCAGACCTTCCTTGACGACCCCATCCCATCAGACCCAAGCACGCCCAGCTTCAAGAAACCCGCTCCAGCAGCAGGAATGGCTCATTTCACCACCACCACCCCCAGGTAAACTGAGTCACGGTGACTATTTATGGGGCGGGGGGGCAATGGCTGCTGTGCAGGAGGTGGGAGAAGGGCATCACTTTGGGGTGACCAAGGCAGCAGGGTGAGCAGTAACCAGATGTCTCCTTTCAGTTTTAAAAGATTACTTTGCTTCTGCAAAATATTGGCAGGCCAGAGGGCCCCCGTGTGCCCCCCAAGGCATATTAACGGCATGGAACACCTCAGCGGCCGCACGAACCCTCCTCCAAAATGGATTTCCATCTTTTCCAGCCCTGCAGCGGCGCTGGCGCCTCTCCATGCCTTGTCCGCCCATTTAACTCCCGGCTCCTGGTGCCAAGGAGCACTTTTACCCAGCGTCACCAGAAGCAAGTTGTTTTCTCCGAGGCCGCGTCACTCAAAAGGAGTTCACCCACATTCGGGTAGGAGAAAACCATCTCCAAAATAATCAGGAGAAGGCTGGGGTTCTCAGACCGATTGGGTCCCGAGGTTTAATTGTTCCTCGGGTGACGCACCAAGGGTCGCCCTGAGGAGGGAGGTGCGCACGGGGACCGGGGACAGCCCTTACTGATGCGTGTAGAGACGGAGTTTCTCCTGCGGGATCTGCAGGCAGGGGCAGGTTGGAGCTCTTTGCCTCCTCCTCGCCGTGGGGAAGGGGAGCTTTGGTGCTGGGATGGGACGGTGATGGGGAACGCTGACTCCCGCACACGGGATGTGCTGAACGCCCTTGGCGTTTTGTTTTGAAGGGTGGTCGGAGACACGGAAGACTCATTTTAACACTTCAGAAGCTACCCAGGGGGAGGGCAGGGAGTGTGTGTGGGGGGCGTTTACCAGATCTTTTCCCCCAAACAATTGCATTTCTCCCACCAAGCGCCAGCCAAAGGACAAGGTTTTTCCAGAAGTGGGAAAAAAAGATGACTCAATGCAGAAGAGGGGACGCTGGCCGAGATCCCTGCTTGGGGAGGCTGCGGGCGCCCACGGGGCGGGCTGTGGCAAACACCCACCTTCAGCCGGGACTGGATGGAGCTGTTCCTCTGCGTCTCTCGGCTCCGGTACTGCCCCAGCCCCTCCAGTTTCTCGGGGCAGTAAAACACCCCTGAAGCCCATTTCAGAGCGGCTCCTCTCGCCAACTTCTCAGCCTTCTCCGCTTCCGGCCACTCATCGTCTGGGGACGAAGCCAGGGGTTAACGAGCACGACGAAGCCTCTCCTGGCGGGGCAGGAAGGGCCCCCGAGGCCAGAGGCAGGAAGCTGGCCGCCAGCGGACCTCCAAGTGGGAAGCCGGACAGCGCGGCAGCAAGCGGGTCCTTCCGCGGGGGGCCCCCCCCCCAGATGCCACCAGCATGGACCGGGGTCGTCGCAGCAGCCGTGGCGAAGGCTGCCCCGAGGAGCTGTTGCCCAGCCTGCCAGCTCGGGCTGTCCCCCAGGCCGAGTGCACATCCCCATCGCTCCCCCCCCCCCCCGAACACAACGCTGGGTTGTCTGAGGGGGGGGGTCCTGATGCCACCTGGGAAGCCCTCGGCAGGGCTGAGGCTTCGGCAGGGAGTCAGCAGGAGGGACGGAGAGATGGCGGCTCTCGCATGAAGGAGAGCCAGGCCGAGGTGAAGACGGGAGGCTCCCGGTCTCCCAAAGGCACCCACGCAGCTGTGGGGGCCACGGCGTCCCCCCCCTTGGCACAGGGTGCGAAGCCGTGCCAAAGGTCTTCTGGCCAGAGCGGAGGGCTGAGAACCAGTGCGTTACCACACGCCAGCCCCCATCCCCAGCGCCTGTTTCGTCGTTTCCCCCTGCTCCATCCCCGGTAACTTCCCAGCTTGGGGCTCACCGCAGCCCCGCAGGGATGTCACCCAGTCCCAAGCCGGGCTCCTGCTCTGCTGGGGAGCCTGCCTGCACCGGCACCCTCGGGGACCGGGGGGGCTTCGGAGGAGGCCAGCGGCTTTGAGGACGAGCTGTGCGGTGAGCAGCGCTGCCCCCGGCGCAGGTCAGGAAGCAGAGCCGGGCTCCCACCCCCTCAAGAGCACAAGGCGCCGGCCCCGGCACAGGGAAAAGGACCAGGGGTGGCAAAGCAGAGGGGCGGGGAGCCCCCAAAACACGCTGAGAGCAGTAGCACCCCTCCCCTTGCCCAGCACCGCCAGCTCCCCGGTGGGCGGCCGCATCGTCCCCGTTACCTCTGGGGCTGGCGGGGCGCTCGTCCTCCGCAGACATGCCCATGGCCTCGAGGCTGCGTGAGCTGCGGGGGCCCGGGCAGGGCTGTGCGGAGGAAGCCGGCGGCCGTTTCCTCAGCCGGAGCTCAGGGCCTCATTGTGTTCCCGCAGCCGCGCTCAGGACGTCAGGAGCGGGGGGCGGAGGGGAAGGGGGGGGGGGACACACGCGGGGCAAGGCCTCGCGGCTGCCGCAGGCCTCGGGAGTAGAAATCGCGCCCCGCGCGCCCTCCCCGGGGTCCCCCCCCCCCGGGCACGCAGCCCCTCTCCGTGCCCCCCGGCGCTGCCCCACTCGCAGCCGGCCTGGCGCGGGGAGGACAGACGGGCGCCCGGGGCGCCCCCGAGGGACGCCGGCCCAGGCGTAGCGGGGAGCAGCCGTTAGCGGGAGCCCAGCCGAGGACGGAGCAGCCGGGAGAGGGTCCGCCTTGTGACAGCCCGACCCCAAGGCCAGAGCGTGGGGATGCGGGGGTGGAGGCTTCCCAGCCGGGGCCGGACCTGGGGACGTCCCCCCGCCACAAACCGCCTTCACCGGGCGGAGGGCGGAGGACCGGCCCCCAGGCCGGCTGCTCTGGAGCAGCCCGGCGCGCCGGGCGGCCGCAGAGCGCTCGGTTCAGCCCGGCGGTGCGAGGGCTCAGGCGTGCGATCGCTGCACGGTTAGGAACAGGATCTACGTTTAGCCTCGGTACCACGGGGCGGCTCGGGGGTGGACGCGCACCCCCCCCCCCCCCGCCCCGGGCCCTGCCCAAGGCAGGCAGCCGTCGCCGGCCGGCCGTAAAACCGCCGGCAGCCGCGGCCCGAGGGGGTGCCCGCAGCGGGAGGCGGCGGTTCCCGCCGGGGGAAGGCCCCGATGCCGGCGGGTCCCCCTCAGGGAGCGGCCGTCGGGCTCCGCCGCCGCCGCCCCGCGCCCGCCCCGGAAGCTCCCGTCGTGCCCCGCGGCCCGGAAGCGGAAGCGCGGCGGAGCCGGAGCCGGAGCCGGCGGCGGCGGCGGCGGGCAGATGGCGGAGTGCGGGCCGCAGCCCCCCGGGGGTGGGAGCGGGGCTGCGGGGGCGCCGAGCCGGCACGAGAAGAGCCTGGGGCTGCTGACCACCAAGTTCGTGTCGCTGCTGCAGGAGGCCAAGGACGGCGTGCTCGACCTCAAGCTGGTGCGGGGGCTGCCGGCGGGTGGCGAGGGCCCGGGGGTGGGCTCTGCGGGAGCCCCCGCCGCGGGCCGGGGCCCTTCTGCGGGGGGGAGCGGAGCTCCTGCGGGCCCGGTCCTCCGGGGGCTGAAGCAGGTTTGGGGGGGGGGGGAAAGGTCGGGACGCGGCAGCGCCCGGTGCAGCAGGCGCAGGGAAAGCGGGGCCGCCGGGGGTGCGGCGGAGCTGCCAGCCGCGCTGGGGGCTTGGCAGAGGGGGCTCCGCACCCGCCGCCCCAACGTTCCCTCCCGCGGCTTCCTTCCGAGCGGTTCTCCCCGCCCTCCCGGCCCGTTCCCAGCCGCTCTGCTTCCCCCGGCGAAGAGGGGGCAGCGGACCTTGCCTGGCGTCGGGGGCGTTCGTGTGCTTCAGCCGGAGCCCCCTTCGGCCGCCTTGTCCCCTTCGGCGTTCCTGCCCCCGCCGCAAGGCGCTACTCGATCGGCCGGCACCGTAATGATCCAGCCCGACAAAGCCCCCCAGACCTATAGAAGCGGAGAGACTGTTCCTCCCTACTGCGCTTTGGCCCCCCGGCGTACAGCGGGAAGGGGAGTGGGGTCAGATTCACCTCTGCCGAAGGTTGTCCCTGATGCCTTTAGGCTGTGGAGAAGCGCCCCGTGAACGTGCCTCGCTTCTGCATTTTTTGAAGGTCTTCACCTAGAGGAAGTAACTCTGTCTTTGTGGCGTGTACGGTATTTAAACCTAGGCCTTTTCTAAAGGTGACGTCCCTTTGCTGCGGTTTCTGCAAAGACCTCGAACGCGGGTATGGGTGCGAGTGCGCTCTGACCCCTCGCAGGCAGCGGACAAGTGCCAGAAAGCCCTGGGGATGCAAGGGCTGGAGGAGTCTCCTGGCTGTAGGCTTCCGTCCTCTCCCCTGCCAAACTGTCGTCTCTTTGGATTTGGGCAATATTTTCCTGCTTAAAACGTCCGTTAAGTGGATTCGTATTTGTTAGCGTGATTTGAATGGTTGTGCGGTGTAGGGTCTCCCAAGTCCCGGTCCGTTACTGGTAGGTGAGAGGGAACGTCATTCCTGTGCTGACCTGACCTGGTCTGTATGCGGTGCCGCTGGCGTTGTTGGTCCTGGCTGTGCCGGTGCCGTGCCCGTTAAACTCTTGCTGGTGCTAGGTTGCCATGCGGTAGTGGAAGCAGGCGTATCGGGTGCAGTCCCCTGCGTCCCGAAACGCAGGGGGAGGAGAGTCGTGTGAGCAAGGCAGGGAGGTCCCGGGGCTGCTCAGGAGCTCCTCCCTTACAGCCACGCTTACTCTCCTCCCGGCGTCGTGCCTTTCAAACAGAGGAATCTGCCTCTGGGAAAGGCGTCGATTCTCTGTCAAGGGGCATCAGGTCAGATTTAGAAAAGACCTTTTGAACGTCGACTTTGCTGAACGGTTGTCAGTCGCACAGACAGCTCTCTGCGTCCCTCTCCCCATCTTTTACCCTGGAGGAGCACTGAATTTTTAGGCTGCCAGACTAGTGTCTTCTAGCACTGCTTTGCCGCTGAGGAATGGTGATTTTTTGGACCCACCGTGAGCGAGATGGCTGGAATTTGGTTTGTGCTTAGTGGGGAGGTTGCTGGGTAAGAAGAGGAACGAAGGGGCAGTGGCTTCCTCTCATGGTCCTAATGACATTGAGAACACAGCTTTGTAATCTGAGGCGCTGGGACGAGAGAGGTGTGACCTGGCGAGCGGAGTGCTTGGCCAGGAATTAATCTGCCAGGCAGGAAGGAGTGAAACATGACTGAGAGTTTGGAGTTAAGTGTCTAACCTTTTTGCAGGCTGCGGATACATTGGCTGTGCGACAGAAGCGACGGATCTACGATATCACGAATGTCCTGGAAGGCATCGGGTTGATTGAGAAGAAATCCAAGAACAGTATCCAGTGGAAGTGAGTGACAGAGAAGCTCTAAATCGTTCACGGGTCCCTTCTAGTCCCAGGTCCTGTCGTATGGGTGCCTTTTTCCTCTTCAGGCGAGCAGGGCTTTGTGAGGCTGTTGTCTAAGTGACGCTGTGGTTAAAATGCCCTGCTCAGAGCAAGGTTCCTCCGTGGTCTGTGCATGCTTGTACTTCCCCCCAGCTGGGCCATGCTGATGGGAGTAATGAGGAAAGCTGAAGTACGTATGTCGTGTCTCTCTTACAGCAGAGCTGTTATTTTGGTACGGACTAAGTATTTGCGGCGCCTTGGGCTAGAAAAGATGCCTGTCATGGCACTGGAGATGGGGGAGAGCCCTTCCAGTCTGTGGGATGTAGGCAGATGTACCAAACGTTGCCGTGCTGGAAGGTGGGGATCTAGAGCGGGTACAGATGAGGCTTTCCGGGCGATCTGGCCTTGACGTATGACAGGGGTGGCAGCAAGGGAGGTGGCCACCTCTCTGAGAGGTTGGGGCTGGTCTGGGTGCCTCCAGAGGCTGATGCCTGTCACTCCTTTTTTACTTTGCGCAGAGGGGTGGGTCCGGGCTGCAACACACGTGAAATAGCTCACAAACTTATCGAGCTGAAGGCAGACATAGAGGACCTGGAGCAGCGGGAACAGGAGCTGGAGCAGCAGAAGATGTGGGTTCAGCAGAGCATCAAAAACGTTACAGAAGACGTGCAGAACAGTCGATATCCTTTGTGTGAACTGATTGCTCTGTCTCCGTGTTCGCTTGCTGGGCTGGAAAGCAGAGGCGTGAGGGTCGGGGTGGTGCTGCCCTGCTCAGGGCAGAGGGGTGGTGGTGACCTGTTGTTGCTGGAGGATCTGCACTGAAAGGGTCGAGAGGCGGTGCCTGCTTTTGAAACCAGGGTAACTCTGTCCAGCCTGGGAACCAGCTTTCTCTGCGGTGCACGGCTTCTCGTCTGGCTTTTTGAAGTAAAAAAACACTGTAGTGTGTACCATGGTGAGAAAACTGCTTCTCTCTGAGCCACAGGCACCGCTTTCTCGAGTGCAGAGCTGCTCTTTTGGCTTGCCTGTCTTAGGATGTCGGCTCTGACGAGTCTGTAGCTTGCAGACCTCGCCTGCAGACCACTTCAGAGTGTGGCATGGAGAGCCTTCTGGGAATGGCGTTTCTTGTGCTCAGGGAGGAAACGCCAGGTGCCCTTTGAGTTCTCTGTCCGCGCAGGAAGCTGCAGCCTTTCTCCTTAACCTCGAAAACATTAGCGTATGTGACACATGAAGACATCTGCAAGTGCTTCACAGGTGAGGAAATGGTGCTCCATCGTAAAGATGTAACGCTGCAGTCCTATCAGTCTGTCCCAGCTGCCCTCCTTTCTCCAGGAAAAAGGAGGCAGCGGACCATGGGCTGCCCGACAGCATCGAGTTAAATGTAGAGCGAGTTCTGACGCCATCCTGGGTTTGTGTACCACTGAGTTGTAGCTTTTCTGTCACCGTCAGAGGGGGCAGGCGGTTTCTTTCGCTTGTGTTTAAAGGAACGTAGCTGCTATTCCTAAGGAAGTCTTTTTGCTGGGTGTCACTGTGTGGGTGTATGTGTGTTGTGTTACAAGCCCTTGATTTTTAAGGGATTGGGTGGACAGTGTTCTAATAATAGGAAGCAAATTTTATTGCATGGCAGAAACCTGGGTGTAAGCAGGAAAACAGTATAAAAAGTGGTCCCTCAGCTGCATCATGCCCTCTACCAACAAGAATGTAGGGCAGAAGGGAAAACACTGCTTGCTGTGACCTCCCTCCCTTGTGTACTGCCTTCCTAAAGCTGTGAGGTGCCTGTATAAAAAAACCCGCGTGTTCTGTCTCTGTGGGGCAAAAGTGAAGAAAACCCACAGGTGTCTGTTTCTTCTCTATTGCCAATTTTCATGATAGCTGTAGGACCAAAAAAAAAAATCCCCAGTGGCCAGCGTGCAATACGGCAGCCTGCAGTACATAAACTGTTCTTCTCAGCTGTAGCGGTGTGGAGTCGCAGCTCCTTTCTGCTTCGGTGGACACCTGACCTCTCCTGACCCCGTGCAACCTGCATCTGCTTGCTTGCAGCAGAGATCGAAGCCACTTATCCTGACCACCCCCAGCCATGCGTAGTCTCACCCTTGTCTGACTCTCTCCTCGTCTCTTCCAAGCGCTCTTCTCACCCTACGCTTTATGAACTCTTCTATTTTTCATCTTTGCCTTTGTGTGCTTTCCGTGGTCACCAGACTTGATGCCGCTCGCGTTCCTGCTGGTAACTTATGCACCACCCCCCCCTTTGCTTTACTGTTTCTTCTGATTTAAGCTAGCACGTTTTGGGGGCAGGGATTGTGTTTTCAGTTTGACAGTGCTTGGGGCCAGATAACTCATAACAGTCTGGAAGAGTTTACTGGAGACCAGCAGACAGCTTGTTGCTTGGTTGATTGAGTGTTTTGCATTTTATTGCACCTGTTTTTTGTAAACCAGTTTGCGTCTGAAGTCAGGCCTCGCCAAAATGCGCAGAGAAGATTAGATCTTACTGAGGGCAGATCTGAATTCCTCCCAGAGCAGAGGCTTGATCCACGTTTTTCCGTTGTCTGTTCAGTGTGTGCCCAGTTTTGCTGTATGAATATGCCTTACGTAGTTTTCTTTTCCTCTCTGAAGTGTCTGAGCCTTGCAGAGGTTCTTCTGTTGGACCTCTTGTGTTCTTGAACTGTGGCGCAGGCTGAATTTCAGCTCCTGGTTTGTTTTTTTTTTTTTTTTTTTTCCTGATTGACTGCTATTGAATTTGCTTTCTCAAAGCGAGTTAGGGCTTGAGGATTTCCATGCTTGGATTCTTGTCAAATATGGACTCATTATTTGGATTAATTTAAAAAAAAAAAAAAGGTGAGTATGTGTTGGCTTTTAGTGACTGGGAAACATAATTTTCCCATCTGTTGCTGTGATGCATTTTGCACTTGCAGAATCAAAAAGGAAGTGGAAACACACTGTACACTGTTTTGTAGAAGTATTTGGGACGTAGCTATCAAGGGAGATAGAAACGCAGTGCCCGTATTGTTGAAGCTAACAGGTCTTAAAGCTTGAGCTTGAGTCTTTGAGCTTTATTACGCATTTTTAATGTCTTTTAACAATATTTTTCTGAAGTGCAGATTTGTTAAAGGAATCCCGTCTTATTGACAAATCCTGTGGTATTTTTAATCCCTGTACCTTTCGCTGATCTGACCTTTGTTTCCCTGCCTGAAATTAAAGGATGTGCTCTTCTGCTGTCCATTCTCTCATCGCTCTGGGGACCTTCTGTGTTAATTATCAAGTGAAGCTTAATGCAGAATACCGGTGAAGTGTGAATACTAACCACACCAAAACATTCAAAGTGAAAGCTGCTAACTGCTCGGTCTGAATACGTCTAATGTTCACAGCGCTGGTATTTCTCTGTTCACGTTTCTCTAAACCTGGATATGGAATGGAAGCTGCTCGCCTGTGACTGTTGTGTTTTTAGGGGCGCAGGTCTTAAGGAGCTGCAGAACTTGGAAAGGAAAGATGCCGTCAGCCTGGCTCCCAGCCCCGCGTGTGCTGGGCTCTGTGCAGGGTCCAATACAACTAACGCCAGGCGGCTCTCTTGCCAGTAGAGGCTGGGGAGCGTTGGTTTCGGGTATTGGTACTCCGGCATGAGGCTGCCGTGCTCTTGGCAGCCTGGCTCCTCAGCCTAGTTCGACACCATCTCTCCGCTGGCAGTGCAGCTCTTTGAGTTGTGCGCTCTTTTGTTTATAACTCACATCTAAAAGCTTGTGACAAGAGGATGAAGGATCCTTCCCTTAGGATTCAGATGTTCTTAAGAGTGAATTTAAGCCAGCCCTTCCGTGGCAAAGAAAGGTTAGTCCTGTTAAGGATGCTGCTGAAAAACTTTAGGGTTGCTTTGGGAGAAACTTCACAGGTTCTTTGTGCCCCGGGCAGTTGGCACATTGGGAGCTGTACGATACGCTTAGCAGCTTAGGTGGGTGTAAACGGCAGTCCTCCAGGGAAGGGAGCGCAGGAGACAGGGGGCTTTGAGGAGGGGCTCTTTGTCAGTGCTTAGAACAGCTCAGAACAGCTTGTGCCCACTGAGTGCTGACCAGTCTGTTTTCACAGGAGACACCCTCCTGGCGATTCGAGCCCCATCAGGCACGCGTTTGGAGGTTCCCATCCCCGAGGTGAGTGACAAATGCGTGGGCAGAGAGTAGGAGTGTCTGTGTGTGTGTGTGTGTGTGTGTGTCAGGGTGAGGGTTGTTGCTGGATTGACCAGGCTGGGAGTTGGCAGTCAGGGGTTTGATGGAGTCGGAGGAACCAGCAACCCAAGGAAGGCTTCAGATATTAAATAATTGCCAGGAAACTCTGTTGTTTGGAAGTACGTGATTGTACGAATTGCAGGAGCAGCAAAGGAGAGGATGGACCTGGGGGTCGGGGAATTCTGTGTGGAACAGTGCTGAACTTGTCTGGACAGCATGTCTTGCCTCTGGGAAATTCCTGTTCTGTTTGAAAAGGGCATTTAATGTACGGTTGTGTTTTGCTTTTGACTTTTCTCAGGGCCTAAATGGGCAGAAGAAATATCAGATCCATCTGAAGAGCACAAGTGGTCCCATTGATGTTCTCTTAGTAAACAAAGACGCTTGGAGCTCTCCTCCTGTCGTACTACCTGTCCCTCCCCCTGAAGACCTCATTCAGTGCCAGGCAGTTGCACCCTCGAAACCACAGGTACCACCGCTCGCCCACTTCCAGGAGGCATCCGTTCCCAGCAGCACCCAGCCCTCTACACCGACACCTACCAGCACTCAGGACCATAGCCCTCCCGCGCAGAAAGCCGCAAGCACAGGTGAGAGGGAGGTTACAGGAGGCAGAAACGGGATGGTGGTCGACGAAGGGGAGTACGTTCCTTGGCCTGGCTGGGGCTGGCACTGCTGGCCGTGCAGCATTGTCAGCTCCTGGCAAAGGGGGCACCTCTGCCTTTGCTGCGGTGAGCCCTTTCTTTTGTCTTGATTAGCGGGACTGGCTGCGTTAATGGAAATAAGACACTTGGCTTGAGGGGGTAGTGCCAGCCTGTAGGAGCGGTGGTGGGGGAGAGGCTGATCACGCGGATACTAAAGGGGGGTAGATTCAGACTAGATATAAGGAAGAAATTTTTTATGCTGAGGGTGGTGAAGCACTGGCCCAGGTTGCCCAGAGAGGTGGTGGATGCCCCATCCCTGGAAACATTCCAGGTCAGGTTGGACGGGGCTGTGAGCGACCTGATCTAGTTGAAGATGTCCCTGCCCATGGCAGGGGGGTTGGACTAGATGACCTTTAGAGGTCCCTTCCAACCCAAACTATTCTGTGATTCTATGATAGATACATTGATTAGCAGAAGTTTGTAAAAGGGTCTTTTTGAGTCTCAAGTTCAACTTTCCGTTTGAAAAAAGACTGTCAAAAACACTAGATTAGGTTGGTTGTGGCTTTGTCCGGCCGAATTTTGAAAGCCTCCAGCGGTGGAGATCCCCAGCTTCCTTGGTGAGCTCTTCCAGGGCCGCAGCACCCTCTCGGTGAATTCCTTTTTCCTGATGTCTGGATCCTTTCAGCTGCATCTCGTGCCTGTAGTGCATGTTACATCGTTTGGCACCGCTGAGATCATCTTAATTTTTGTAACTGCCTTTCAGGTAGCTGCAAGCTGCTGTTAGATTGCCCTTAGACTTCTCTTTGCCTGACTGAACAAGCCCGCCTCCCTCCACCCTTCCTTGTAGGCCATGTGCCCTAGACCCCTGGCCGACTTGGTAGCCCTCAGCTGGACCTTCTCCACGTCTTTCTTGAACTGGAGAATGGCCAAAGCTAGACACAGTATTCCAAGTGCAGCCTCAGCCCCAAGCAGGAGGATAGTAACGTCCCTCAACGTGCTGGCCACGCTTCTCCTTGGTGTAGCTTACTACCTGGCTTGTGATAACTGCTGTGAGAGCATGTTCTTGGCTTATGTGCAGCCTGGCGCCACCAAGGCTGCTCTGCAGCAGAGCTGCAGCGGGACCTGGGAGTTTTTACCTGGTGGAAGCGAGAAGCCTTCTTCCTATGCAGCTGTCTGTGCTTGGCCAGCATTGCCAGTGAGGGCTGAGCCTGTGCTGCAGCTGCTTTCTTTGGGGCTGGTGGGAGATGACATTCCCGTGTGTGTCTGTGGCTCTTTCCAGAATCTGGTGTCTCAGCAGCGGAGTCCAAGAGCAGCAGCGACTTTGACCCCCTCAGCAACGCATCCGCATCGGCCGGCCAGCCGGCCGGGTTAGATACCCAGCCGCTACAGTCCTCTGCCTCGCTGGACAGCAGCTCCGTCCTACCCAGCCCCTCTACCTCCTTCGAGCCGATTAAGCCCGATCCCACAGGAAGTGAGTATGGACCCTCGTTTCAGGTGTTGCTCCAAAAGCATGCCGCTTGGAGCGAGGGAAAGGCTGCTGGCCCTGGAGGAAGGAGCTGAACTCCATTCTGCCTTTGCTGTCAGCCAGGCATGAGTAGGCATTTCCCTGTGAGGGTGCTGGGGAACCTGTTGAGAAAGTGACTGTGTCATGTCTAGTGTCCCGATGCTTTCTGTGACACCAGTACTAGAAAATCTGCAAGGGACGCTCGCATGACACACGTTTCTGCTGTTATAGGTAGGATTATTCCCTTGCAGTCCCTTCTGTAGTGCTAGGTCCAATTTTTGAGACTGCCTGAAGCTATAGAATTTGCAGTTGTCACTGAGAGCACCTTTGTAACTCATGGGGAGTTTTCCTTTATTAGGAGAGCTCTTGTCTCTGTTTTCCTCCTTTACTCGGGAATACTTCATCTATCTTTAGTGATCTTGTGGTCTTAATGATCTCGCAGTGTATATCTGGGGACCTCCTTGATGTGCTTGGTGAGGTGAAATGGGCTTTAAAAAAGGAACATTTGAGCTTTATGCCAGGAAACGGCAGGCTGGCCCAAGGAGAGAAAAGCATCCTCTGGGTAAGACACACTGCTTTAATGTTTTGAAGCCTACCTTCACTGCAGAAACGCTCCAGGTTAGAGAGTTATGGTTAGAAGAGGAAATCTTGCTCAAATGTAGCCCACACAGTGCTTTTTTCACGCTTCTGCTGCTAGCACGTCTGAGAGAAGCGTGAACTGTCTGTCTTCATCTTGGAGTAGTCTTGATTGTGGAATTAGGCCTTCGGTGTGCGTATAGCTTACCATATCCCGCTGGGCCAGGCACGCCCTCATCCTACACAAGATAAATGGAGGTGGCGCACGGAAGCTGACGCCGTGTGAGGCTTACATACAGGCAGTTACTCTAGAGCTGCTGGCTGTGATAACGTGTTCGTGTCCCAGGGCTCCTACAGATCTATTTTAAAGCAGTCGAGCTTAAGTGTTTTATTGCTTATCATTTCAGCAGAACTATGTGACGTGGGGTGTGGGAGCAGAATTTCTGGATGGCATAGGATGATTTGGGTGCGTAAGGAGTACAGTAGGACAGTAGGTGATTATGCTGTAAAGCATTTCAGACTCTTCATGTAACGATGCAAACCATTTGGTTTGTTGTATTTGCAGTACTGGAACTTCCCAAAGAGCTGTCAGAGATGTTTGATCCAACGAGAGGTATGTTCACTCCCTGACCACGGCTTTGTTCTGTGCCCGTCTACCCCCAGAAGTGGGACAGTTTGTTTTATTCATTCCCTTTTGGATTATTTTGGGGATGTGGTTTTGTAAGGTGCTTGTGGTCGTTGGTGGCTGCTGGCTCTCTGCTTGTAGTTAGGCACTCTTAAAAATTACTGGTTTCTGTATGTATTTTTCTGTCTTCATGTTGCCAGCGACCTCTGCTAGTTTGCCCTGCAGTGTGTAGATGAGGGCTTTCCCTTCCCCATGCCAACGCTAATCTGTGCTCTGGCTTCCCGTTGCTCCTTCTCCGGCTTGTCTGCACGCAAGAAAAACCCCTGTTAGTCTTGTTTCAGCTGCAGCCTGCCCGAGGCTAATCCAAGCAAATAATCTCGGGAGATAGTCTTCTCTCTTCGAAGTATCCCTCAGTGGTTTTGGTGGTGCTGGTAATTTTGGAGCAGTAGGGGAGGGGATGCCGTTACTTGTGTTAGGAGTTCTGCCTCTGCCCAAGGAATGTCTGGGTGTCGCTGCCTAATGGTGGGATGGACTCTGGGCTAAGGGCAGGAGAGGTGAAGGAATTGGGTCTAACATAAGCCTAAACTGGGAGACGCTTTTTATCTGCACATTTATTTCCCTTCAGTGCTGGCGTAATACTTTCTAGCCCCGCAGCTAGGCAGAGCCGAGAACACACAAGCACTTTTGTGGTGGTGACAGGATACGTACAACAACAGTCCCTAGTTCTGCGCTCTGGCAGGCGCTTTGTGAAAGCGCTGTCTTTGTGTAAAAAAAAAAAAACAAAAAACAAAACCCCACAATCCCGAATGCACATGCGCAACCGCCTGATCTGTGTGCTAGGAGCCCCGGGCTCCACGCTCCGCCTGGAGAACACCTTTCCTCCTTGCTCAGCACCCGCCGCTGTAGAGAGTGGGTGAGGTCTTGGTAATGCCTGAATGCATCTAAAGAGTAAATTTGACTTCGGAATGTGAAACATAAACTGCTGCAAGGCCCCAGCCCGTGTAGAAGATCTAGCTTAACCCAAACTAACTATACTCTGGGACTATGTGGACACTATTAAAAGGGAGATGTTTGCTGTCTGCGGTAACGTATGTTGTTTCACGGAGTATTCTTCCCAATTTGGAGGGGGAAGGTAGAGATCCAGGAGTGAAGGACAAAACAGTCGACAGCTACAGAGGCAAAGTTCAGGACTGGAAAAAAAGCAACGCTACAGAGCTTGGAGAAATGGGCCTTGCAGCGTGCTCCATGCAGCCTCTTTAATCCCTGTGTGATCCCAGTAATGTTGCCCTGGCACCGGCGGCTGCTTTAAGGCTATGCAGTTTAAGCTGCAAGAGCCTGGATTTCTTCCTTAGTGTTTTGTATTGGAATTACTCTTTCTGCATGGTTTTCTCTCTCTTCTAAATGAGTGCTTAATAACTGCTTGTTTTAAACTCGTATCCTGAAAAAAAAGCTGAATTTCAACGCACACATATACACACCCTGTGATACTACCAGCCCTGAAGACAATCTAAGAATGCAGGTTCTGCATTTAATTGCTATTTATTGAAGCTGGTATTATTCCTGCCTAGTTACTTGGTGTTGAAATTCTCTCATCTCATGGCACTGAATTAGGCAGGTAGGTTCCTGTCCTCTAGGAAATAGCCTGCTGTGGATAAGCATCTTGAAAATGGGCTGATCTGAGTTTCTCTTGTGAAAGCTCGTTTCACGTGTGGGCAGTATCTCATCAACCCAGTTAGACTGAGTTAGATCTTAACTTGGTAAAGTGAGAGGTATTCAGAAAGATGCTCTCAACCGCTCAGCTTCTTAAAGAAAAGAGATCGACTTGCACGTGCTTTGGCTGCTTGCCTCTCTACCCTTCAAGTGCCTCGTGAACCTGCTAGCCAAGAGTAACAACGCTGGAGGAAGGAACGGACATTTCAGAGCATCGTTTGTTTTTTTTTTTTTCACAGTTTTGTGTGGGCAGTAGAGGGGAGAGCAGAGTTAATGGCCCATTCAGGAAGGATATGCAGAGCTCAGATGTTTGTTCTGTTTGGCAGCGGGCAGCCAGCGAATCTGCCAGGGCATGTGGCTGGATTAGCCACAGCATAGCCGTGGGGCAAGGGGAGCAAGTTAGGGGGACAAAGGACACAAATCCGGAGGAAACCGGGGGTTCATCAGTTCTACTGCTCATTTGTTTTTTAATTTTTTCCCCCACTCTTGGCAAAATTGGTGGGTGATTGAGGACTGTGAATATGTCAGGCTTTACCAGCTCAATTTCTGGTGCGTGTTGAAGAGTTTCCTTTGGAGGAGTCTGGGGCACCAGCTAGATGCCAGTGCAGGGGTAAGGCACAGCCTGTCGTATGAAGGAGACTGGCGTATGGTTGAGCTAAAGCAGGCAGAAACCTCCTGCAGAATTTTTTTGACATACCTTGATTTGTCTGACACCGATTTCCCTTTGCCCACGGCAGGAGGCCCAAGCCTCCTTTCGCCAATGCCCGCTGCCCACGCTGTGCCTTAGCTGGAGAAGGGATAACAAGGGTGAGGAGCACCCTGGGAAGGGTGGGAAGCTGCATGGGAGCAGACCGGGAAAGCAGAGTGTGTTGCTTAACCGTGCTTGTCTCTTCCCCAGAATGTATGAACTCTGAGCTGCTGGAAGAGCTGATGTCATCTGAAGGTGAGTCTTTGAGTCTCACCCTGGCGGTGTGGCCTTTCTGGGGGAGGAAGACGGTCTTGTGTGACTTTACCCAGCTGACAGTCTCGCGACTGCAGACTCGCCCTCATCTTTTCTGGGGTCTGGACACAGACTCTGTTCTCGCTGTCCTGCCAGTCCCTGAGAGAGGTGTGAGGACCAGGAGAGCCTGTCTCTTCCATATCGCGAGGCTGATTTGAAGCGAGCTGAAAGACTGTTACTGTGAGGTGGCCTCCTCGTGGCTCCGCAGCTCAGCGCCCATTGGCAGCTCTCGGCTAGGCGTGGGAGTGCTGAGCTTCGTAACCCACCGTGGGCTTCTCTTTCCCCAGTGTTTGCTCCCTTGCTCCGCCTCTCCCCTCCGCCTGGAGATCACGACTACATCTATAACCTGGACGAGAGCGAAGGCGTCTGTGACCTCTTCGATGTGCCTGTTCTCAACCTCTGACTTCAGTGCGGCTGTGAGCCTCGCAAACACAGACCGTTTTGTAACTCTTTGGAAAGTGTCTATTTTTGGATTCCTTTTGTGCTAGAGCTTGATGAGTGAGCGATTCGGAGATTCTCTCATACGGACTCAGAACCAAGAGATGTGGACTTGCAGGCAGAGAGCCTCCCCGTAGCTTCTTCCTCTTCCTCTGTTGCACGTGCAACTCGCCCCGCCGCATCTCTCTCTCCACTGGATCCTGGGCCTCACTTCAAAGGGTCTGTGTTTTGAGTGTTCCCAGTTCACCCGTAGAGTTTGCCCACGTGCCTCTCTGAGCTTCCTCAAATCTGCATGCCTTGGTTTTTCCTGCACTCCTAGAGGCACTTTGCACCTCCTAGGTACCAGCTGCTACAAGGAGCCCTAATATCGTGGTCGGTTCGCAAGCCCGGAGGTAGTTAGCTGGATTTTTCAATGTGAGTGGTTCAGATTGGGGCGGTTATATTTCTGAATGACAATGGGGGGGGGGGGGGGGGGGAAATGGCACCAAAGTGTCCATTTCTTCCAGTGACTCCAGACCAAGCTAGTATGTTTTACAAGAAAAAGCACTTTTTTTAGCCAGCTGTGCCTCCTAGTGGGACTCGGGAGTTGAGCGTTCCTAGTAGGACTCAGGAGCTGAGTGTTTCCCTGCTTGTGCATCAGCAGGAACGCTGGTTCTGCATTCACCAGCCTGCTGATGCATGAGCCCAGGGGCTCCAGCTCCTTGTACAGCAGCTGTGCTGTTTCTACAGGGCTAAAGAAGAGGTGCCAGTATGTTGTTTGTTTGTTGTTGTTTTTTTTTTTTAATTTTTATTTGTTTTTGCCTGAGTTCAGAGATGTTTGAAAGGATAAGACTGCTCCAGCTGGTGCCTGTAAAGTACTCCAGGTACATCAGAGCCTGCTCATATTTGCAAGTAGCTGTCTTCTCCAACCATTGCACTTGAGCCTGCAACTGTCTGAAAGGCGACCAAGCAGTAACAATTCAGTAGTACTTTGCTGTGACAAGTTACGTAGGTGTTGTCAAAACAGTGCTCTTTTTCCCCCCCCTTTTTCTCTCTTAGCATCTGCTCAGGATCAGCTTTCTGTATATTTGAATTTGCTCCTCCAGTGTCCACACCCACGCTCCCAATCCCTGATCCTGTGGCAGGTCGCTACCTAGTCTGATGCTTTCTCTGCATCATTTTTCCACAAGATTTTCTTCATTGCTTTGTAACGGAAGGTCTGCTGTTGGGTTGGTTACGATGGTCAGGTGGTAGCAGTCTTGGACCCTGTGCATTTTAGTTGGAGTAAAACGCCCTGATGGATTTGTGGTGTATTTTGCAAGCCCCAACTTTGGTTTTCGGTCAGATCCTGTATTTGAGTGTCTTCAGTTTTGCACATCTTCCTGCTGACCTGGTGGTAGCAGCTGTCCTGCCTTTCCTGCTCTGCAAACTGCCGAAGAGAGGGCCAGGCCAGGAGCATGGCTGGCCGTTGCAGAGAGGTAGCTTGCAGCCATCCACGTAACCAGCTGATGTTTAACTTCGCTTAGCTGCTCACCGCCTGTGAACCACACAACCAGCTGGAGCAGCAGCAATAAGGGATGTAAAGTCTCCAATTCTTGGAGCCCGCAGAGGTGAGAAGAGTATGTGCTTGGGAGCTGCGTCCCCGAGGTGGCTCCTCGGGCCATCCTGTTCTGTGTGGGACTCCTCCAGAAGAGCCGTTCCTCTCTGCAGCTCCGAAGCACCGGCGTCCTCTTTGGGAAGAGCGTGAAGAATTCAGGAGGAACAACGGGACACTCTCTAGTTTGGCGGGGGGCAGCTGCTGCCAGCGAGAGCCGTGGCATGGGACCCCGCCGGGGGGGGAAACTTGAGCCCGCATGCAGCCAGTCCGTGAACCTTCCCTCCTTCGCATGGAAGCTGACCAAACACCCTCGGTCCTGCGCGTGCGTTAGCTAGGCTCCGTGGCTTCGGTGTGGCTCGAGCTCTCCATGTACTGCCTGGCCCTCGCCCTCCTTCCAAGTGTTCGTGCTTGCCACCAGTTAGACAACCTTCAGAAAAGGATACCGAGAGAAAAATTTACAGTTGCAAATGAACTTTTGATTCGTATATAAAGATTATTTTTATACTTTTTTTGCAAGGAAAGAAAATTGCCTGTAATATTTGTACAGTGTTCTCTGACGTGAATAAACAAAAAACTTTCCAGAGTTTCCCACCCTGCCCCGGCCTGCGCCTCCCCTCTGCCGAGCCCGGAGGGGACAGGGTGACCCCGAAAAGCGGGGTGCTGGCCGTCCCCCTCATCCACTGGTGGGGCCGGGCCCTTTCCCGGCAGGAGGCCCCGTCCTCGCCGTGGAGGTGGGTCCCGCCGAACCCGCGTCAGCTCAGGTGAGGGGGCTGGGCTGGGCCTGCTCGGGGCTGCGTCCGGCGCCGCCATCGAGACCGGCAGCAGCAGCAGCGGCGGCAGGGCCTCGGGGCCGGCGGTAGGGGCCCTCCGGGAGGCGGGGAGGCGGCGGCGGCGGCGGCAGAGGCGACCCGGAACTGCGGCGCGGCGGGGCGGGGAGCCGTGCCGAGCGGTGACGGTGCCGCCGCGGGAGCCATGCCACCACCCAAGGACGTGGTGAAGATCGCCATCCAGATGGTGGGAGCCATCCCGCAGCTCATCGAGCTCCAGCAGGTACTGCCCGGCACCCCCCAAAACTGCCCCCCCTCCCCCCCCCCCCCAGACCCTTCACCCCAGCTCATGGCCGCCCTCTCGCTTGCAGACCAAGCCCCTCGCCTCGGTGCTCAAGGACGTCTGCGACGCGTGAGTACCGCACCCGCTGCCCACCACCGGGTCGTGACAGCCCGTGACCGGGCTGCCGCTGGCCCGACGGTGACCGGCACTAGCCATGCAGCGCTGTGACCGGCCGCCCGTCTCTGCAGGTGGAGCCTGCCCAACGCCGAGCGCTACGCCCTGCAGTATGCGGACGGGCGGCAGACCTACATCACCGAGTCGGTGAGATGCCCCCCCGACATCTCCCCGGCCCCACCGGCACGGTGCTCGCCAGCTCACTGGTTCCTTTCTCCTTACAGAACCGCGGGGAGATTAAGAACGGGAGCATTTTACGGCTGACCACCTCCCCGGTACATCCCTCTGTCCCCCCGTCTCCTTCTTCGCCGTGTGCTCTGGTGGGATGTCCCCCTGTGATGGGGCGATGCGGTGCTCCAAGCCTTCTGCCGCTGCCTCGCTCGGCGACTTCTGGCTCATGATGGCTCCCCTCGGTGCCTCAGACCCATCAGACCTGTCTCAACCTTCATTCTCCCTCGGCAGAGCCTGGGGGAGTTTGAAGAGAAACTAAGTCATCTTGAGATGCTTTGGACGCGTGGGCCAACTCATCAAGCGTTCTTAGCATCGTGCCAGCTTGACCTCCTTCCTCAGCTCCTCCTGGTCTCTGCTCTGGTGGCTCTGTCTCTCGGTCCAGCTCCTCACCGGGGCTGCTCTAGCCTGAGCCTCCTTCCAAAACTTGCGCTTAAGCTCTTCCAGCCTTCTCCAAGCTTCTCGCTGTCTTTCGATGAGCCCCTTTGGCTTGATTCTTTCCTTCCTGGTAGGACCAAGAAGCAGAGAGGTTGTACAGCGGGATCCAGAGCAACAACTCGGATGTGAAGACTGACTCGCTGAAGAAGCTTGCGAGCCTCTCCCAAGACGTTACCTTTGCTCAGGAGTTCATCAACAGGAATGGCTTGAAACAAATCTTTTATATTGTGGAAGAAGGGAACGAGTGAGTATCAGGAGAGGACTTTCCTTGCAGTTCTTGACTTTTCTCCTCCCTTGCTAATGCTCTATGAGCTCCAAGCCGGCTGTTGGAGTGGACTTGGTTCATGTTCCTGGCTTGTTGATCCCCGTGCTGCGGCACGAAGGGCAGCGCTGGCAGCAGGGTGCTTGGCTCTGCAGGCTCCTTACCTGCAGGTACGTGGCTGTGTCCCCGCACGCTGGCGGCCGGGGGAAGGTCCCCAGGGGTCTGTGGTCCTGACGCCTCGTGAATGTGCCCAGACTTCAACCTCCCATCCCTTCGCTGGCTGGGTCCTCTGCAGCCCCATGGGTTTTGCTGCCAGGAAACATCCCGTGATGATCGTAGCCTCTGCTGCTGCTCATTCCTGCCACCCCGAATAATCCCCTCTGCCATGAGGTTTTAGCTGTGAGAGTCTGCAGGCAGCTCGAGAAAACCCTGGTTGCCAAACTAGTGCCTGCCTGACTCTTTCAGGATGTGATGGTGCATCTCCTCTGAGCTCCTATCTCACAGAGGATGTGGAGCCCAAAACCGGGCAGCGCAGTGTGTGTTTCTTGGAAGCAGGGGGAGGGATTTGGGGTGGCTTGGCTTTCTCGAGAGCTTGTCTGCAGTGATCTTTGTACCGTGGTAATGCAGCTTTCCAGAAACTGTTGAACTTCCCCTGCCTCGACTTCCTGGGATGACTAAGCGAGAGTCCGATTTCTTACCCAACAGTACCTCTTTCCTTTCTTCTCCTCCTCGCTGCTCTCTGCTTCTCTAGTTATTTCCAACGTACCCACCAATGTGCGAGCGTGCTCCTGCCTTACACTGGTGACTGGGGGGTATCTGGACCCACCTCACTGCGTTTGCTCATCTGTTCCTCCAGTACAGGGGAGATGCTAGCTCATACCCTGAAGGCCTTCATGGAGCTGATGGAGCATGATTTTGTTTCCTGGGAGACTCTTAGTGCAGCCTTCATCAAGAAGGTAAGCACCTTCTGCGGGTTCCACAGCCTGTGCCCTTGGGATTCCTTGTTGCCCTCGTCACCCAGGCTCAGCCTGCCGTCGACGGATGGTTTTGTGTCTTGTAGATAGTGAGTTACGTCAATATGAACGTGGTGGATGCATCTGTCCAGCAGCTCTCCTTGTCTATCTTGGAGAACATGGTACCCACCAGTCGCCTCCTCTTTGAGCTAGTCAGAAAAGAAGTGACGTTGGATCGTCTTCTCACCCACCTGCAGGTGTAAGTGGAGAGGCCGGAGCACCGTTCGCCCCCATCCCAAAGCCGGTGGGGATGAGGCGATGGAGGGGATTTCTCTGGGTGTTGCTGATTATCCCTGGCACAATGTTGTATTGTCCCTTCCTAAACAACTTGTGGGTGGGCAGCCTGTCCCGTCCCCGCTGCTGGGGGAGGGATGGACTGTCCTGGAAACCATCCCGTTTCCAGGTCAGATTCCTTCATTCATGGCCTGTTTCGTTCAGATATTTTAGTTCTTTAGCTGACCTGCCGTTTTTCTGGCGTTGGCTCTTCCTTCCCTTTCCCCAGTGTATTTAGGAGCAGCAGTATATTCCCTGCAACTTGGGGTGCTGGTGCTGTACTGAACAAACAGAGTTTGTTAAATCCCTCAGCTAAGGAGGGTTCTTCCTTCCCACATCTGCCTCATACCTCTGCGTCTCTTCAGTTTGGAGGTTATTCTTTCTAGAAAATGGAGAGGCTTGTGCCCAGGGCTCCTGCCAGACAGGAGTCTGTTGCTCACCCTGGGTTTTCCTACGGCTCCAAAATGCTGTACCCACGGGTGTGTGCAGAGCAATATCTGATCCATCCATGGGTGCTCTGCAGTCACAGCTGCGGGGACCATCTCATCCCCGGTCCCGCTGTCAGCAGCTGCTCACTCATGGCCCTGGCCTCTCTGGGTCCTCCAGCTCCACGCACTGGGGTCCAGCAATGAAAGGGGGAGAGGACTCCACCTTGGGGAGGGCAAGACCATCCTCAGGGCTGGTGACTCTCCTCATCATCCTCCTTTTGCAGGACAAATGCCCAGCTGCAGCTGAAGGCGATGGCCCTGCTCATTGCACTGCTGCTGGCTGCGACTGACGCTGAGCGGCGGGTAAGGGGCTGCCCTCTGCCCGTGGGCGGTAGGCAGGACCGGGTGATGGCAGGGTGGTGGGCATTGCAGATCCAAGCACCACAGTGCCCCTGTCACGGGGGTGCTCTGCTGAGAGGCCTCTGCTGTCCTTGGAGTAGTTTTGGGGGGGATGCAAGATCTCAAATGACAAGAGAAGTGTCACGGCTGGTGGTGGCACAGTGACCGTGACGGCCCAGACCCCGTGCCTGGCACATCTTGGGCCATCACGGCTGGGCCCCCCCGTGATGGGGTCTTGGGCAGCTGGGTCCTCCGCTGCAGCGTTTGTGTTCTCTGGGATGGCGGGGCTGAGAGGTGCCCAGAGATGTTTAAAGTCAGTGTCCTCACTCTGCCTCTTCTCCTTGACTGACACAACCTTGTCCTGGCAGCCTGGTAGGGCAGGATCTGTTTGAGCCCCATTGGGGTGGGCTAGTTCTGGCTGCCAGGGCAGTGGAAGCTGGGGGCAGGTCTCCTGCTCACCGGTGTCACTCCTGAGACTGCCGGTTCCTTTCTGTCCCCACCCTGCCTGTGGCCCAAAGCCAGGCATAGCCGGGAAGCTGGTCTGCAGAGGGAACACCGGCTTTTTTTGGGGAAACGGTGGTGTGCTGAGCTGGGGAACGTCTCACAGCCTCTTCCCTTCCTAGGACATGATGGAATACCTGAGGGAGAAGAACATCAGGCAGTTTATCCACAAGGTGAGGAGCTGGGGTCGTGCAAGGGTCTGCTCTGTGCTTCATCCTCTGTCCTTCCTCCCCAGCCCCTGTCCCCTCAGCCCCAGCCTTAGGTGACCGTGCCTGCTTGCGTGCCCCACACCCCTTCCTTGATGCCTCCTGTGGGTGCTGCCACGCTGGCACCCACACGCCCAGGGTTGCACCCCCGGCTGCCTGCAGTTCAGTGCACCCAGCTCTCGCCCAACCCCGCGGGGAGCTGCCCGCTTCCTAACGCCCCTTCGGGCAGCAGGACCTCCTGGGCTTTGGCTGTTGGGCCCCTGGGCTTGGGGGAACCGGGAGCAGCAGCCCGGGGGAACCTTCTCACTCGCAGTCTCCTATAGAACATCATCCACAGCTCTGAGCCGCTGGGGGATGAGATGGCCCATTACCTGTATGTGCTGCAGTCCGTCAGCCTCAACCTGTGCGAGCGACGCATGAGGACCTCCATGGATCCCTACTCACAGGTCTGGGAGCCGCTCTCTTGGCGAGTCTGGCCCTGCTCTCTTTCTCTTCCACCTGTGGAATTAGGGTGAAGGTTCACCTTTGGGTAAACCCAGCACATTTGATTTCATCGTCGGTTTGTCCTGGGAGAACCTGCTTGCGTGGGGCTCACCGGCATCCCCTTCTCCCCGCATTCCCTCCAGGAACAGCGGGAGCTCCTCCAGTCGCTGCGCCAAACCGCCTTTGAGTCGGAGAGCGAGGCATCTGCCAGCAACTTCAGCACCGAGCGCCGGCGATCCCTGTGTGCCAAGGAGTTCCGCAAGCTGGGCTTCATGGTGCGTGCCCCCCGCATCCCCTCCCCAGCCCCACGCTGGCTCTGCCACCCAGACTCGGTGGCGCCTTCTGATGGCTCCCCTAAGCCTGGCGTCCCTGTTGATCCTGATGGGCCACCAGGCAGTACCTCCCTTCTTGTCCCTTGGCACCGCTAAACAGCGAGTGCTGTGGAGCTGCCGGGACTCAAAAGGCAAACCCCACGGCTGCGTCAGGAGGACTCTGCTGCTCGGAGAAGAAAGCAGCAGTTGCTAAATTGCACCCTTTTGTGTCCTCCTAGAACAACAGCAACCCAGCGGAGGACCTCCGCCGTGCCCCGCCGGGACTCCTTGCCCTCGACAACATGGTGTATTTCTCCAGGCACACCCCCAACGCCTACAGCAGGGTGCGTGCTCTCTCCCGGAGAACTCCCTGGCGGAGAGGTGCTGGTGGATCTCCACCTTCTTTTCCTTTCCTTCTGACCCGTCCTTGGCCAAACCCAGGCGAGGATGTCCCTTTCGGGCAGGTGTCCTACTGTTGTCCCGTTTCAGATGGAGCCAAGTCCTCCCTGTGGGTAGGAGCAGCCATTTGAGGCCGGTGGCACTGAAGGGTCCCCATAATTTTTGCAGTGTTTTGCCCATGGCTTGGCTTTCAGGCCTTGTTCGCGTCTGAGCGAACCGGGGCGATTTGGGCAAAACCAGCCAGCGGCTGCAGAGCATTAACCCCGCTCCGACCTGCTGTGCCTGCGATCAGCTCCAGCACTGCTGCAGGGGAAGGAGGGGGCTGGGGCTGGTTTTTGGGGAGAGCTAACTACTTCTGTTAGGGATGGCTTAGCCTGGGGGGACAGCTCGACTAGGAAGCTCAGAAGAAGCGTGGGGTGTCTGAGGTGGGGCAGCCCTCCGAGTCCGTGGCCCGCGTAACGCAAGGCAACGACCCTCTCCTCCAGTTTGTCCTCGAGAACAGCAGCCGGGAAGACAAACACGAATGCCCCTTCGCTCGAAGCAGCATCCAGCTCACCCTGATCCTCTGCGAGATCCTGCACGTTGGAGAGCCGTGTATGTGTGCGCCCCAGCTTGTCCTTCTCCCTGCCCTGCTGCCTGCCGGCTGGCAGGAGTGGGGACAAGCCGCCAGGGCAGGGGGCTGCGTACGTGGGGCCACCAGGCTCCGGCGTGGCCGACAGCAGGGGAAGGGGAGGTAGGGCTGGGAAACGTCCAGGTTCTCCTGAAGACTGAAATCCCCCGGAAAAACTGGGGAGTCTGGCGTCATCTGTCCTTCTCACCGCAGGCTCGGAGACGGCTCAGGCCTTTTACCCTATGTTCTTCGGGCAGGATCATTTCTTTGAAGAGCTCTTCTGCATCTGCATCCAGCTGGTGAACAAGACCTGGAAGGAGATGCGCGCTACCCAGGAGGACTTTGACAAGGTGCGAGGGGATGCTGGGGCCCCGGACGGGAGCTGGGGCCACGGGCTGTGCACAAATTCAGGGGCTCCGGGGAGCGTCACCAGACTGGGGGTGACGTCCTGGGCCCCGCAGGTGCTGCAGGTGGTGCGGGAGCAGATCACCAGGACCCTGTCGCTCAAGCCCACCTCCCTGGAGCTATTCAAGACCAGAGTGAACGCGCTGAACTACAGCGAGATCCTGAAGCTGCGGCAGACCGAGCGGCTGCACCAGGAGGAGACGCTGGCTGTGCCCGTGCTGTGAGTGGGCTGCGGGCAGGGAGCCGGAGCTGCGATGGGGGGACCTGGGGGGACACACACACGCCGTGGGGCTGGGGGAGATCAGCGAGCGCCTGCTGAAGCGGCCGCGTTCTCTTCTGCTGGCTCTCGCCCCAGGGAGTTGCGCGAGAGGCTGAAGCCGGAGCTCCTGGAGCTGATCCGACAGCAGCGCCTGCTGCACCTCTGCGAGGGCACCCTCTTCCGCAAGATCAGCAGCCGCCGCAGGCAGGGTGAGTGCCAGCCCTCCACTCCCGGGGGGGGGGGGTGTCCCGGGAGGGGGACAGAGGCTCGTCCCCCATGTCCCCTGCCACCGGGGAAGTCGCAATTAATCTGTGGGGAGCAGCGTGTGTGGCTCCCCGGACGGCTGGCGTGGGCTCACCCAGGGGGTGGGACTGACGAGGGGGCAGCTCCCTCCACCCGGGGAAGGGGACCTCAGCGGCGGGAGGCTGAGCATTTCCCGACGGCCCTTCTGCTGCAGACAAGCTCTGGTACTGCCGCCTGTCACCCAACCACAAGGTGCTGCACTACGGGGACGTGGAGGAGGGGGTGCACTCTCCCCCCATCGAGAGCCTGCCAGAGAAAAGTAGGTGATGGGGAGAAAGAGGGTGGGAAGGAAGGGAGGGGAGCCCTCTCCGTGCCCCCCCCAAGCTGTGACACGCGGGGGATGCCTTAAGGTGGGAATCGCCCCTCTGCCTGGCCCCCGCGCGCCTGGCCCAGTGCCCGCTGGTACCGTGGGACTGGGAGCTGTGGGAGTTCAGGCTGGGGCGGGCTGGCTCTCCAAAGGGCGCTGCAGAGCGGCTTGAGCCCCCCCCGACCCCGAGCGGAGGGCTGTGAGCCCCCATGCTCGGCCTCTGCTGGGCTCTGAGCGCCAGGGACGTTGGGGAGAGGAGAGGAGAGCGGGCGCTCACAGCTCCTCCGCTTGCCCCAGTTCCTGTGGCGGACATGAAGATGCTGCTTGTGGGGAAGGAGTGTCCGCACACGAAGGAGAAGAGCTCCGGGAAGCAGAACAAGGTCAGCACCTCCCACCCCGCCCCGCGCAGGGGGCCCAGCACGCTCCCCTCCCCAGCTGCTGATGGGTTTTGGTGGTGGGTGGATGGTGGCAGGTTGGGTGGTTTCATGGACGGTGGTAGGTTTTTGACGTGGCTTGAGACTCTTGGGTCTTCTGGGGTGCAGAGGAGGAGGCTGGGAGGCAGCTCCTGCTGGGAACCCCACCGGGGCTGGAAAGAGTCCAGCTGAGAAGCCGGCTACCCCCTGTGCTGTCCCCACAGGACGTCCTGGAGCTGGCCTTCTCCGTCGTGTACGACGTGGAGGAATACTGCCTCAACTTCATTGCCCCCACCCGGTACGAGGTGAGCTCCAAGGGCCCGCCGGGGAGGCACGCTGCAGCCAGATGTCCTTGCCAGGGGACAGCAGGCGGGGAAGGGAGTCGTGTGTGTCCCCTCATCCCCAGCCCACCCTCCTGGGCTTCCCCGGGGAGGGAGCCACAGCGGGGGGGAGAGGTGGGCTCTCCAGCCGCCCAGGGCTGGTGCCAGAGACACTCGTGCTCTGCTTCCCCAGTTCTGCCTCTGGACGGATGGGCTGAACGTGCTCCTGGGCAAGGAGATGACGAGCGAGCGAACGCAGACGGACCTTGATGTCCTGCTGTCCATGGAGCTCAAGCTGCGGCTCCTGGACCTGGAGAACATCAGCATCCCCGACACCCCCCCTCCCATCCCCAAGCCCCCCAGCAACTTAAACTTCTGCTACGACTTCCGCCACGCAGAGCAGTGAGCTCCTCCCTGTGCCCTATCCTCCCCCCCTCTAAGCTCCCCAAAATCAAACCCCTTCCTCCAGGCTCTGTCCTCCATCTCCTGCCCAAAGGGACGAGCCCAGGCGCTGGCTGGGGGCTTGGGTGTGTGCTGCCTGCACCTCGCCCATCCCGGGGCGCGCGCTGCCCACCTTTCCCTGCCTGTGTCCTGCCCTCCTGCGAGAGCACGGGGCTGAGCCACCGAGCGTCAGGCTCCTGTTCGAGGGGAGGTGACCCGGCTGCTTCGCCCCCCTGCCACGGGCAGGCCAGACGAAATACCTTCCAGACAGCCGAACCCCTCTGCGGTGGCGCTGACCCCCCCACACCGCAGCCAGGCTTTGGGCAGAGAGGGCAAGGATAGGGGCAGGAATAAAGGTACGGGCAGCCCTGGGAGAGCTGGAGGGGGGGGCAGCACTACAAAGGTACGAATCCGCACTGTCTGGCTCTCCCCGTCAGCATAGGGGATCCTTTCTGGCCAAGAAAGGGGTTAGAAAAAGGATAAAACACCCTTTCCCCTCAGTTTGGTGAGCAGACGGCATCTCCAGAGCACGGTGTGCCTGCCCAGCCAGGCCCGTGCCGCACTGAAACGTTTTTCTGCTGAGCCCTGTGCGCTCCCACTCCTGGAAGGGGGGTGTTTAGGGGTACAGACCCCTCTCCCAGCGCCACGTCAGCTGGGCAGGGGCTCGCTGCCGCCGCGCCTGCTGTGAGGAGGAGACCCCGGTCTGCCCTTGCTGCCCGGCGCTGCGGCACTCGTGCCAATCCTGGTGCCTTCCCCCGCCCCGGGCGGGTACTTGCACACTTCAGCCATGCTGCTGCACTACTGCACCACGACAAGCTACCTCCTCCCCGGCCCCCACGGCTCCCACCCCGGTGCCCCCGCACCTCCTCGTGCCTACAGCTTCTCCATCAGGTGTAGCCTGTGACTGCAGCCGCAGATCTCTGGGGCTCCGACCGTGCCTCTGCCTCCCGCGTATTGGGACAATAAACACTTGTGGAGAACTCGGGGCTGTGTCCTTTCCGAAGGTTTGGGGGAGGGGGGAGGCTGACTGCAGGCAAAAAGGGGCCAAAGCGGGCGAGACTGTGACTGTGCTGCAGCACAGAGCGTGAAGAGGCCCGGAGGATGGCCGGCAGGAAGGTTTTGTTCCTACCGCTGAGCGGAGGAGCAGGCGAGGGGTCAAGTCACCTCCGAGGAAGGTGGCCATGGAGCTAGAGCTAAGGCCGTTTCTAGCCTAGGAAGGCTTAGGAGCACTGCGGGTGGTCCTGGTAACAAGTTGGGCAAGCTCAGCTCCTGCAAGTGGCCCAGTGCCTCTTGGGCTTGAAGCTTGGAGAGCAGCGGCCTGGATCTAAAGGAGCCGTCGCAAGGAAAGACGAGGCTGGTGAAGGCCGTCTCTGTGAGGCTGCTGCCCCGCAGGGCCCGGCTCTGCAGCCCCAGCTCTTGTCCCAGCGGAGCTACTGCGGGAGGCGAGAGCCACTGGGCTTCAGGTCAGGCTCTCGATGGCTGCGCAGGGCCCCGACGCTGCTGGGGTGCAGCAAGTCGCCTTCTCCCAGGAGCCAAGGGAAGGCAACGGGCACAAGCAGGCCAAGGGACTGTACGGGGGGGGGGGGGTGTCGAGATGGGAAGGGCAGGCACCGGCACCCCAAACCCCTGGGCTGCACAGTGGGGCCAGGGGAAAGGCCTCGGGGTCCCCGGGGCTGGGAACGGCGGGAGCCCCCCAGGGAGAGGGGAGGCCTGCGGGGACCGGCGGGACCCCCCCAGGCCCGGGCCCTCCCCTCCCCTCCCCTCCCCTCCCCGGCCTGAGGTAGGCCCGGGCCGGCGGGTACCAGGCGCGGCCCCGCCCTTCCGGCCCCGCCCCTTCCGGGAGGGTTTCGCTTCCGGTGGGGGCCGGGAGCCGATCGCGGAGCCGGCGGGGCCATGGCGGTGAGTGGCGGGGCCGGGGGTGCGGGCGCCCGGGGGCCCGGGGCGGGCCAGGCCGCTGACCGCCTCTCTCGGCTCCGCAGCCCAAGGGGAAGGCGGGCACCAAGGGCAAGAAGCAGATCTTCGAGGAGAACCGGGAGACGCTGCGCTTCTACCTCCGCATCATCCTGGGGGCCTCCGTGAGTGCGGCCGGGGAGGGCCCCGGCGGGGCGCGGGGCCGGGCCGGTGGGGAGGGCCGGGCCGGGCCGGGCCGGGCCGGGCAGACAGCCGTGCCGTGCTCTCTCCGCAGGCCGTCTACGCCGTGGTGAACCTGGTGATCTTCTACCCCGCCGCCTCCGCCTGGACGTGGGTGAGCGCCCGGCCCGCTGCAGGCGGGGCACCGGCTCCCGCCCCGGCGAGGGGGGCCCGGCTGAAAGCCGGGTCCTTTCCCGCTTGCCGCGACAGGCGAGGCCAGCAGGCCCCTGCCGCTCTGCCCCGGGGGGTCGTGGCGTCTGCGGCTGACGGCTGTTTCCTTGTTGCAGCTAGCGTTCGTCTTCAGCTCGGTGGTCTACGGTACCAGCTACCGGTCCATGAACTCCATGGCAAAGCCGTCTTTCGCAGAAGACGGCAGCCTTGCCGACGGGGGAATTGACCTGAATATGGAGCAGGGGATGGCAGAGTGAGTGTCCACACCCGCACGAGTCCAGGTGAGCAGGACCTGCTGCCTGAGCGTGCGCGCAGAGCCAGGAGAGCCCCAGAAGGAGCAGGCCAGGCCTCAGCTCCCGCCTCGGTTTGCCCACCGGCGCGGGCACGAGGGGAGCTGGAAGCCTGTAGCCGTTTTTTCCAAGAATGTGCCTGAACTGTTCTTGTTGTCTGAATGCTTGGCCCGGCGCGCGCTAGTCACGAGCTGCCACGTGGGTATGTCAGCCCGGGACGGTCACCGTCCTTAGGGCTGAGGCGCACAGGTAGGAGATCCCAAATGGTTCAGCTGGAGCATCTTACAACCGTCTTCCAGTGAAGAGACAGCGCTGACACTGCGCACGCTTCCGCCACACACAGAGATATTTTCTTTTTAAACCAGCGCTGCAGGTAGTGCCTGACAGAGCGGAAGGGCACGCGCTGCCAGCTACCCCGTCTCAGCTGCAAACTGGCTGCGTGGCTGTGTCTTGAACTGTTCTACACGCTAAAAACCCTCCCTGCTGTCTTAGCCTGCTCCTCTCACCCCCTCAGCCTTTTCTGCCCCCTGTGCTTGTGCGTTCCCTGCGTCTGCCTGCAGACAGCGCCGAGTGTTTGCCTGTCCGGTGTTCTTGGCGCTGCTGTAACTCTTCTCTCCTTGGTCAAGGAACCCACAAGAGTAATTCCTGCAAAGCGCTGTTAAATAAAACAAGGAGACAACAGTACTGAAACAGCAGAAATATCTTCTAGATTTACGTGTTTTCCAACAGCGAGCCTCAAACTAGTTACAGAAAACTGCCGGGCAGTCGTCGTCCCGTCAGGCTTTGCTCTCTGTCCTCCCTGCCCTCAGCCTCTGCCTGTTGGCCCAGCTTTTGCTGGGGTTCTTCAGCGCGTGCTCAGCGAGGTGCAGTACCGGGGTGCTTGGCCCCTTCCCTCCCGTGTCCTTGTCCTACAGTTTAAAGTTTACCTCCGTCTTTCGTTTGCTGCCGGGCTTTTGAAGAAACACAGCGGGGCCTCGTTTCGGGCAGAGCCCTCTGCACCACGTCAAGTGTTCTCCTGCTGGGAGGGCCGTGAATTGATGTATATGTTTTTATTTTTCTTAACAGAAGTTTTATTTCTGCAGCCAGCAGACGCCCGGGGATGTTATCAGCAGGCAGACCGACTGCGCGGCACAGAACCCGCTGCCTCTGCGCAGGATGAGCTCTCATCTTGTGTGTTTGTTAGCGGAGTAGTAAATCTTCTACGTGCGGCCAGAGTGACTGAGGTGTGCGGTGTAAGAGACTCAGCCGAGGGACGAGGTGGCCGGGAAGAGAGGGAATTATTTCTAGTGTGATTTGTGAGCTGGGTGCTTTACACCCTCTTCATCCTTCTTCCTGCTGGTCAGCTGCGCGTTTTTCTCCCGTTTTACACCGCTTTGGCTCTCCAGAGTAGAAGCGCAAAATATTTTGGATCCCCTTTTTTGTGCAACACAACCCGGGACAGTTGAGTAAGGAAAATACAGAAGTTTGATGTCGTCTGGGGTATCCTCCTAAGTCGTGGGAGATGTGTCAGGCACCGAAGCAGGGTGGGTGCCCCGGTAACTGCCCCACGCACGTGTGTGATGGCGCTGTCAGGGGCAATGACTGACAGGAGCTAGCACAGGGATCCTGTTACCTGCTGTGAAAAGGCGTCAGGTGCAGTTGTAGCACCGCCGCAGCCCTGGCTGCAGACGTCGTATTTCTCTTGGTACTGGGGCTCTGAGGTTGTTCTGCCCGAGCAATACACCCCTGGGGTGAGTTTTACGACACGTTAAAATTAACTGATGCTCGTCCGAGGCAGGGGCTGTGCAAAACATGGCGCAGCTCGGCGGTGGAGCTGTAAAACCAAAACCCGCGCAGCTGACGTTCCCGTCCTTACCCTGTGCCTTTGTACCTGAGCCTGTGCAGAGCCCTCAGCCGTGGGACTGCAAGTCTCGTTATTTTCACCCCGTTCGTACGTGAACGCAAAGTGCTCCTCCAGCAGGACGCAACTGCGTCCGTTTGTCAGGCGAAGCGCTCCGATTACCACTTCGGGGATGGGGGAACCGCTCCAGGCGGGCGGTTCCTTTCAGAAAGCGGCGGATGTTTTCCTGCCTCTCGGCTGAGTGTGCCGCAGCTGATGAACGAGTGCTCTTTTGGAGCTGCTTCTGGAACGCCGCGGATTTGACGGCGTTTCCCTCGTGCCGTCTGTACCCGAATCGGATGCCGTGTGTTGCTTTGGGGTTGAGGAAGGCCGATCTTGCTGGTCCCTGGAAGAGCTGGGTTCGGTGGGAGCTCTGCCGTCACCCCTCTGTGGCCTCCGGTGATGCACGAGGTTTCTGAACCTCAGCGTCTCATCCTAGAGCTGTTGACGGGTCCTGCAGTGTCTTGAGTCGATGATGGCGTCCCAGCCTAAACCAGTTGTTTCCGGTCACTTTGTTTTGCGCTGTGCTGCCCAGAATGAGACAAGCTGTTTCATTACCATTACCTCTGCCTTTGTTTTCTCGACCGCGTTCTTGGATGCGACTCGAGTGTTTCTTACTCCAGCAGATGATGATTTAATGGGAGGGAAGGAGTTGGCGTTTTTCTGACCCATCATGGCACTCCCTGTGGCTTGCGTTGAAAAACCAATACCTGTTTACCTCTCCTGGGTGTCGGGTCCCCCCCGAGGGTCACGGTTGAGGCGTGGGCAGCTTGTCCCTGTCCGTCGCTGCTCTCCGCTCTGCCTCAGGCTGGCGTGGAAGACCCCGGAGTCGGATAAGCAGGAGGGGAGGGGGAGCTGTCTGTTGCTGTAGCTTGGCTTGCGGGTGACGGTGTGCTTGTCCTTGGGGCACCCCAGCCCTTTGGTGACCCTGAGCGTGTCTGTCAGCCTGTGAAATTGCAGAGGGAAGGTTCGTGCTTCCCCCGGTGCAGCCAGCTGCGAGGACACGAGCGGCTGGACTTCATGCCATGATACGTGTCAAATGGGTGGGTGCTGCTGCGGGCTGCAGGGGGGGGGGGCGGTTTTGCTGCTGATTTCCGCTCCCCCGCATTCCTCAGCTTTCTCAATGTCCCTTTTCAGGGGGAGCCTAGCTCTTCAACTCCTCAGATTTTGGGGTGGGGGGTTTTTTTTTGGTGTGTTTGTTTACTGCTCTGATTCTTCTAGATTACCTTGTGTGGCGAAGCATAGCTGCAGGGACGGTCCTTCGGTCGGGCCAGGCAGGGTCGCTCCCCGGAGGCGGTGCAGACGGGCTGTGTTGGCAGAGGAGCTGGTGTGTTCGGCGGGGGCTGGAATGGAAGGTTAATGTTTTGCTCTTCTTCCCTCAGGCACCTCAAGGACGTGATCCTGCTGACAGCCATGGTCCAAGTGTTGAGCTGCTTCTCGCTCTACGTCTGGTACTTCTGGCTCTTGGTAAGCCCCTGCGGTTTTCCTTGTTGCTCTGCGTCGTCCCTGTCTTTCCCTGTCTTCAGGACTGAGGACATTATTTATCCATTTCATTTCAGTGTCCTGTTTCAGGCCAAAACTATTTTCTGATAAATTTTTTTAATCTCCCTGTCAAATCTTGTTAAAAGTGAGACCGTACGAGGGAAGGAAGTCCTGATCCCTTTGAGTCAACCACGCAAAAACTAGGCTGGCCTTGGCCTTTCTCTGGTCCTGTGAAAGGACGACGAGGAACACAGGTCAAAGCCATCTTTGTGCGTAGAGCCTTTTTGTGGCTGCAGCAAACAGACTGTGCTGCTGCCTGTTTGGTTGTCTCAGTCATTCACCGGCATGGACTGAGGCT
The DNA here is from genome assembly GCF_965638725.1 of Aptenodytes patagonicus. Lineage (NCBI taxonomy): Eukaryota > Metazoa > Chordata > Aves > Sphenisciformes > Spheniscidae > Aptenodytes > Aptenodytes patagonicus. The sequence goes on along the minus strand of NC_134959.1, from coordinate 23,747,515 downwards.
GGGAACTGCCGGACGCTGTGCCGCTTGGTAGATCAAACGCCGTAGGCTTCAATTTCCCCCTAACACAACCAGACGCTTTCTACTCCCGAGGCGTTTGTCGTGTGCCTCCAGGTAAAACTGCTTTTGGAGAAGGACAAAAAAAATCTCCAGTTAGTTAAAAAAAAGTCCCACGGTTGCTTTGAGTATATCCCGCGAAGATACGTAAAGCAATCTTGGGAGCGTACAAAGTTACCTTGTTTCAGTCCTTACTCACAGGTTCGTTTTAGCCGGTTCTGGCAGAGGGCGGCCTAGACTCCGACTGTCCCCCGGAGACCATCCAGGTCACGCTGGTTTTCATTTAGAGAAACGTGGGTGTTTTTTCTGAAGGAGGGAGAGGCAGAATGTCTGGGCAGTTGGATCTTTCTGGGTAATTCAGACCTGATGCTGGGATTTCCGTATACGAAGCCTGAGTGCTGTATACGTGTGCAAGTTCCTAAACCGTATGAAATCAGGCCATTTATTTTGGACGCCTGCCACTGCCTTTGATTTCCGTGCATCCCGCGATGCCCCTGATCCAGCCTGTAAAGATACTCCCAGCTCCTTCGGCTTCCTCGGTAGGACCAGCCCTCCTGACCGTAACACCACCCCTGCCAGAGCTGTCCCCAAAGTGACCGACTTTGTGCCACACGTGTCTTGCAGGCTCCGGGACGCGCTCTCTACCTCCTGTGGGTGAACATCCTGGGGCCCTGGTTCACAGCTGACTCTTCGCCTGCCGGTCAGGAACCAAATGAGAAGAAGCAACGCCGACAAGAACGCCGCCAGATGAAGCGCTTCTAGCCCTGCCTGGGGAGATAGATTAACGCCATCTCTCATCTCCATGCTGTTATTTCATCAGGGATGCAACCGAAGCCAATCCGAAACCATCGCAGTAGCTATGCTGCCCTCTGTCATTGCTGCCATTCCGCTAGAAAGGCTGCAAGAGACTTCCCTCGGTTGGTCCTTAGCGCCAGCCGAGGCCTTGCTCCTTGGGACGACAAGGGGGGGGTGATGCTGGGATGTGTGTAAATACCTTTTTAAAGCAGCGCTGTATCGCGTTCGAGGTTGGGGATTGCAACGTTGGAGGAAATAGTACATTAAAGAGCAGAGTCTAACTGACCGTGCTGGCAGTGTGTTCGTACAGGGGTGCTCGCGGAGGGAAGCCGTTAAAAATGCCAGCGTGTTCTTGGAAACCGGGCCCAGAGGGAAGCAAAATCCCCCAAGACAAGTCGTCTCATCCCTTCCCAAGCTTGCTCTGTGCTGCCCTGCCTGCCGGAGCGTCCGCGCGCTGCGGAGGGGCTGCAGCTGCCCTGCAAGATCGGGCGTGTGGGGCAGCTGGGGGTGCTGTGAACAGGGCTTGCAGCCAAACTTGGGAGCTTTTGGGTTTGAACCTGGGCTCTTCGGAGCCACAAATTGGCCTGTGCTACCTTTGCAGGAGCTCAGTGGGATGGAAAGCTACAGCTAAAAGAAGCCGAAACTAAATCTGGGGGTGTGTTTTGTGGTTTTTTTTCCTTCTTTCTTTTAAATCAACTCTCCCAGGGGTGGCACAGTCGGGCTGCCATGACTGCTGCAGACACCATGCGTTAGAGACCAGGAACGGCTCCGGGCAGCTTCTGCTTTTGCCTACTTCGATTTATTAATGTCCCTGCCCAGTATGTTGTTTTACACGCTCCGGTGACCCCTTCCTGCTCCTGACGCACCAGCTCGGAGGCATGCAGCTTTGCCTGTGCGAGCGAGACGCGCGGTCAGAGGTCACAGTGGTGCCAGCCTGGCTTTTGAGGCTACCTGCAACCTTTTGCCCACTCGTCGTTTCCATTACATCATTTTTATTACACGCTTTTTCCTTACAACAAGCCCGATCCCCACCTTGAGTCCTCCTGTGCCTCAGAGCCAGGCAGAGTGGCTGTAGTTGGGGTGCAGAGGATGGTTCATTGTGGGCAAATATCTTGGGGGGGGTGGGGAGAGCAGAGATTGGTATTTGGGGGATTGAAGTCCTTCCTGCTGCTCGTGGGGGGCGTGAGGGAAGGGGTAGGGAGCGGGAAACGCACACACGGGGCACTCAGCGGGTGCGGGCCAGCCCTTATTCCCTGCCAGTGCTGCCAGGCACAGCCCAGAGCCCCCAGCCCCGTCTGCTGGCCCCGAATAGGTGTCCCCGCTCTGCTGGGATCACCCCCTGGTACCCCTAAGGGCGTCCCCCTCCATTGCAACTACCCCAGCACGGCCTCCTGCACCTCTGGGGGACCAGCGCATCGCCCCAGCTCTGCCCTCGCTCCCTCTGAACCCTCTTCTCCGGCTCCCCAAAGCCACGCGGAGCCACGCAGCCATCCCCCCAAAAAATGCACAGGGGACGGTGTGTGTCGGGGTGGGGGGGGACACACATCAACACTAACCACACCGGCCCTCTCGGCCGCGCTACCCTACACAGCGGTACATGCACAGCGGCCGCCCGGGCGCAGGGGGGAGGCCCAGGCTCTGCCCTCTCCTCCAGGCTCCAGCCCCAATAATTATCCAATAAATGGCAGCAGTTACACCCCTGGGGTGCTGGTTTGGGGGGGGTGAGGGGGGAGGGATGCCCCTCAGTCGGGCAGCAGCTGCTCCAGCTCCTCCTCATTCAGGCCGTTGGTGGTGACGATGTGGTCCAGCTGCTTCATGTACCGCTCCAGGTCCTGCATGAAATGGGGGATGCGGGCCTTCTCCAGGACCCCAAATTTCTTCAGCCGATTCACATCTTCATAGGAGACCTGATGGGAAGCAGGGAGATGGGGTCAGCAACGCCCCCTCCATCCAAGGCGGGGGGGGGGGCAGGTCTGGCCCCCCCCTGCAGCCCACCTGGGTCACCCACCCCCCCCCTGCCCAAACACCCCTCCTGCCTGCGGGGAGGCACCGGCAGAGCCGCTCGGGGAGGCCTTGGCAAGGATTTGTGGGTTTGGTCATTTTCTGTCGCTGCAGGGACAGGTAACAGCGGGACCGCTGTGGCCAAGGCAGAGGGCCAGCAGCGCGGCCGGCAGGGCTTAGAGCCGCTGGGTTAAACCTCTCCCCAAGGGTCTCCCACAGAGGAGGCCGGATTGTCCCGTCCTTCCTCGCGTCCTACCCAGCACAGCCTCCCTCCGCTCCACCGAAATCCATACGTGCAGGGAAAGGCAAAGAGCTGAAGGGCCTCCAGCCAAGGGCTTGTTTTCAGGAAAACACGGGCCCGTGGGAGCCCACGTGAGCTTTGGGATGGGACGGGGGGCTCTGGGATCAGCTGCCCGCCCACCCCCCCCCAAGCCATTACCTTTCCAAGCGCAGCCAGCAGCGGGAAGTCGATGGTCTGTCGATGGCGCAGGATGCGGAGAATCCCGTCCAGGTAGACCTGGTCCTTACTGAAACAGCCTGGAAGAGCGGGAGAGGCCGGGGAGCGGGAGCCTGGCTCCCCACCGCCCTCCGCTTGCCCGAACGTCTGCTGACCACAATAACCGGAGTGATGGCACTGGACCAGGGCGACACGAGTGCGCAAGGGCTCAGGCGTTGCTGGTGGTGTGGCCAGGACCGCCGGGGCCCAAAGGATGAGCGCTGGGGAGCACGGAGGCAGCTGGGTGCAGCGAGAGCCCCAAACCTCTCACCGCGATGCTTTCACCCTTTCTCCCAATGGATTTTTGTGTTTAATGTTAAACCCCTGCAAGAATCTAAATGCATCCCCAGAAACGCTCAGCTTTTTCCTCTCCTTTGGCTGCTGCCTCCCCGCGAGCTTGTGCGAGTCGCTCCCATCAGACTGCAACCACCTTATGGGGCTTCCCCAGGGTGCCCCATCCCTCCCCGCCTCACCCTGAGCAGCCAAAGAGCTGATGTGCCGGGACTGCCTGTAAAAGATCACTGCCATAAAGGGTAAACCCGTAGGAGAGCGGGGATGGGGATGGGGAGGGACGCAGTGCGGGGCAGAGCCACCATTTCAAAGGCTGCTGTGGCAATGGGGTCAGTGATGCTCAACTCACCCAGCGGCAAAATATACCCGACCTCTGGTTTTTCTTTAAAAAAAAAAAAAATCCCTTCCAAATCCCGAAGGCTTTTCACCCCCCCGAGCGGTACCTGGCTGCGAGGTGTCGGTCTGGCCCCGCTTCGCCCGCACGCAGTACTCCCACCGGACGCCGGCGTCCTGGACGTACTGCTCCAGGTCCTGGAAGAGGGCGGAGAAGGAGAGGCGGCTGGCCCGCTCGATGGTGTAGTAGAGCAGGGCTGCCCGCCACAGGAAGGGCTGCTTGCGGAAGAGGACGCTGTGCAGGCTGGCCAAGCCTTCCTCCGTGGGGTTGGCGGGCTTCAGGCTGTACTGCTTGCGGCCCTCGGAGCTGTGCCAGGGCTGGCGGGTGTTGTTCACCCCCCGGATGTAGTGGGTGCCTGGGGAGGGGGGACGGGAGCGAACGCCGTCGGCCGCAGCCTCCAAAAAGCTTCACCCCCCGCCCCCGCCCCCCCCCCCCCCCCGAGTCGCTGGGGTTGGGGCTGAGACCCAGCACCCATGGGTGCCAGCTCCAGTCTTGGCTGGAGATGCTGCCATGGGCCACCTGCTTGCTCCGGTGCCCAGGGCTGGGGGGAGGGCAGGCACACGAGTGCATGGGGTGGGTGCCCGACACCCCCTGCCCCACAACGCAGAGAGGGACCCCGGGTGGCCTCAGCCCCTTCCGAAACCTGCTCAGGAGCACCCTTCCAGGATGCCTCCTTGCAGGACCCGGTGGGTATCACCTTGCCCCGCGGTCCCCGCAGCCCCTAGGCCGTTACCCCGGTGACAACCAGAGGATGCTCACAGCATCCCCCCGGCTCTGCCCCGCCGTCGCCCTGCTGACCTATCTCGTGGCGCAGCATCCCCTCCAGCCAGTGCTGCCGGGCTCCGGCCAGGTTGATGGCCAGCGTCGGCCGGCTGTCCTCCACCATCATCACCGCCTGGGACAGGAGGTCGTCGGTGAGCTGCACCACCACCTGCAGAAGAAGGAGGCAACTGGCGTCAGCGCTGCCAGGGGAGGAGATGCTCAGCGGGGTCTTGGCTCTAAGCAGAGGTTGAGATGGTGGCAGACGGTCAGAAAAAGCCACCGACGCCGCGGGCGGCACCGCCCGGCCCTGCTGCACCATCACCGACTTGTGCCGCAGCTCCCCAAAGAAACCACGGATAGCAGGAGCAGGCAGGGAGGGCACTGCCCGTGCCGAGGGGGTGCCGAGGGGAAACGGATGATCCCACGGGGGGACGAAATAGCTTCTTTAACCTTTTTACAGCCAGCAAACCTGAGCAGGCACCACGGGGGGAGCGGGCAGCTCCTGGGCAGGCTGGCTCCAGCATCCCGCCGGCTCGAGCATCTCCCCCCTCTCCCCCGGCTCGTTCCCAGGGGCTCCCCACCACTTCATGGCCGTACATGATGGGCATCCTCCGGAGGCCTGCCTGGTCCCACTCCTGCATCCCCACTAGCATGGGACGGCGCAGTAAATTCAGTCATCAAATCGACCCCACTCTAAACAACCAACAGCGCCCGCTTCTTTATGGGTCCAACCTCTAGACCCCCCCCCAATAAACATCCCACGAGGGAACCAAGGCTCTGGCTCCATTTTCATGGACTCTCCTGCAGATCCTCCCTTTCGAGGCTCCAAGACACGAGCAGCGAGGACGGATCCACGCCAGCCCACCCTTGCAGCAGGAACCGCGCATGCCGGCCACGATTCACAGCAGGGATGGGCAACGCACGCGCAGGACTGGAGAACATCTTTATGCTGAAAAAAACCCATCTATTTTGATAGAAAAAAACAACTATCGCAAGTGCTGGAGCCAAGACAGCTGCTCTACATTAACATGAGTTAATGTGCCGGCCAAGCAGCATTTTTTGACCATCCAACTTCAGACCTGCAGCGACTCGAAGCCGCAGCATCGCCGGAGGAGACACACGGCTCTGCCACATCCCCGGAAGCTCTCGCATCTGAGGTTTGGCAGCGGCAATGCTCGGGACCTTTGGGCACATACCAATTTCATCTCAAAATCCTTCCGTCTCATCCATATTAACTCTAAAACCCATCTATTATTTCACAGCTGACCCGTTTCAGGATGAAAAATGTGCACGCGCGCACACACACACACACACACACACTGTGGCAATTCTTCTTTCTTATTTAAAAAGAGGAGAGGAGACTGAACGGGTTTGCTTTAACCCAGATTTATTGTTGTGCAAAGCTGCTCATGAAAGCCAGAAGTGCAACGTAACAGAGCGGAGTCTACCACGGGGCAAACGAACAGCATAAAATACTTACAGTGCGATCGCTTACCTGCATTAAAATATACCATCGTGAAAGAAAATCCCTCCCGCTGCCAGAAAAGACTTGCCAGTTCACTTCTGACTCGTGTGCGTCTCCTCAAGCTTTACGTCTGCTCCAGTAAACAAGTCAAAATAAATAAGGGTTGCGGTTTCGCTGCCCTCTGCCACGTCCAGCCATGGACCTCGGTGACCTGGGACAAACCGAGGCAGGGAACTGATCCGCACTAAAACTGGTTTTATGCTCTAGGCTGGTTTCCAGCGAGATCATCCCCCCCCCTCCGGCCACGTGAGCTCCTGTGGGGGGCTCTTGGCGAGGAGAAGACTTTTGGCAGCAGCGCCAGCTCCTGCTAAAACAGCCCCGTCTGGAGCTACGACAGGCAGGGAAGGTTACGGTTTCACTGCAAGCAGAAATAAGGAGGTACAAATGAGCCAGGTTTTGGTACGATTTTAACCAGTTCCCATCTCAGGTCAGCTCCGTGTGATGGGAATACAGACATCCAACGCGGCAATCCCCCACGCCACTAGCGGAGGCTGAAATCCTGGGATGCGGGAGGGGAAGGGGAGGGCCAGGGGACAGAGTTTAAACCAAAAGAAAGGTGAGGAATACATTTCATCGTCGCAGCACTTCTCCTGCCCCCTCAAAGACGCTGCAGCACAGAACTGATGCCTGGACCCTGTGACAGTCCCTGGTCCCCAGGTCTTTGCTGCCCGACCTGCGGCTCTTTCAGGGAGCACCGGACACAACGCGCTGTGTCAGCCGGAGCTCCGCTGCCGGGATACAGGATGCTCGGCTGGCCGGGAGTGCTCCACAAGGCCAGGTCCACATCTCGCTGTCTTGTCACGCTTTCGCTGCCCCTATATGAAAAAAGTAAAACCCAAGGAGGTTGGAATTTAGGAAACTAGATGCAGAAAAACTAACTTCTGCCCTAGGATAAATTGCTCTCATTCTTAAACCTGCTTTCCCCCAACCTACTAAAAAAATACCCTCCCAGAGCTCCTCCTCTCTGCTTTTTCTCCATTTTCCAGTTGCTCGTCCTGGGTGACGTTACGCTGGATCTCTCCAGGTGCCATCGCCAGGCGACACGGACTCAGCAGCTCCAGGTCCCCCGTACCAGCGGGACCTGCTGCAGAGGAGTCAGCCCAGCCGGTGGGTTTTGGGAGGCTGGTGCTCGCTTGGCATCCCCCGAATTGTTCAGGTTTCCCTCGTGCAATTTCAAAAGCCATCTCTGAAAACAACACTCAGAGCACCCGCGCAAGTGAAATATTGTATAAACCCAGGAGTTTGACTGTATTGAGTGTTACATGGGTAAATGCTCCACGCAGCTCATCTCTGCCGTTCTGGTGACCTCCAGCTCTCCCTTCCCACCTGCGCTGGCACCTTAACTCCCACCCCTGAAGAAAACTCTTTTATTATAACCCAAATGTCTATCCATCACCTGTCCACGGCTTTTTCCTCTGCTGTACCGGGAACGCCGTGTCCTGCATCCTACGCTGCATCTTCCCTGCTGCTACCCAGGCTAGCACCAGAGCATCCTACCAGGGCTGAGCTTCCCTAAAGCAGAGATACGCCCCACTTTAATAAGCATCAAGCAACATTTGCAATAGAGCGCTCTGGCTTTAAAAGAGCTGATTTTTATATTATTTTTTGGGGGGGCTTTATGCTACAAGACAAGTCAATGGTCACCAGGCTTGGCATTCCCGTCCCGAGATGTCTAAAGCCACAGCATCAACGATCCGCTCACGCAATTCAACGTGAGCGCCAAACGCGTCCAGCCAAATTGTGGAAAGGCAAGTGCTGCCCCTCAACCTTCGCCATCGTGCCTGAACAGGAGGCGGACTGAACAGTCCAAAACCAAATTTTTTCCTTTTTCTTTTCCTATCTGATATCACTCTGCACAGGGTGAGCAAAGAAAAACGCAGCAAACAGCTGGAAAATAAGAGGCGGCTGAGGATGCGACACAGCACCCTCGAGGATGCGACGCTCAGCACTGAAACCAGGTCTTGCGTGAGCCCTTTTTAGGCAAGGCGGCAAGACCTGAAATGCAGAATGAAGCATTCCCTGGGATACAGCATCTGGAGAAAGATCCAAGGGCACAGAAAAATTCGGTTTGGAATAAGCTGGGACACTGCTGGAGGCTGAGCTCAGGGGGAAGGGTGTAGTTGAAGCAACTGGTCTGCGTTTTGGGGAATCAAGGAAAACTCCACGCAAAAACATCCCAGAGCCTTTAGAGGAAGAATTCAAGTCAGAGGGAGCACTTTTGATTTTTTTTTTTCCGCTCTCATGATGAAGAAAAGGGAAAGACAACACAGAAACAGCAACACTCAATTATATGGAGTGGAAACTATTTTTCCCTGTACAAGAGCTCGACAGCATCAAGCGAAGCGATTAGGGAGCAGATTCAGGATGAAGAAGCATCAGCAAACGGTGCAACCCGCTGCACGGTATTTGCAAGGGTTCGTGATCAGGTAGGCAAATTAACAGCAGGGCTTTTGCAGGCAGAAACACCCCCGAGTCGGGAAGACACAGGGCTGCCGCGGCCCGGAGAGAAATTCCCCATCTCTGTCCTAAGGATGGAGAGATCCTGGGACAGAGCTGGGCAGGGGAATGAGGGACGGAAATGGACTGATCCAGGGGTTGGGAAACAGGATTAGACACTGCTCGGAGCGGCTGAGAGTTCCTGCAGCCGCAGGTACAGCTGCAGGTCGCAGTCCCCCCACGAAAGCCGACGATACGGATGCGCCCGGGGCCACCATGGTGAGATGACAGGCAAAACCCCATGATGTCATTCTTCAGATGTCAGTCTGATGACTTTTTAGAGGCGTTGGCTTGGGTTATTTTATTTTTTCCCCTTATTTGATAATGTGGTGATACAAACAGAGGTGCCAAGAACCTCCCTGTGCCGAGCCAGCGATGGGAAGGGAGCCTCGGCATCACCGGAGACCACAGCTTTTTCATGCTGCCGTTACCCTACCCGCAGCCCTTCTCCGGCTGAAGCAGCCCATCTGCTCACTGAGCAGCACCACTTGCCTTATTGCAGGACCCTCCAGCTTTACAGATGCTGTGACAACAGGGGCTGCGACCTCAGCCCAAGTCCTATCCCTGGAGCAGCCACGCCAGCTCTCCAGGTCTGCGACCTCTCTCCTTCTGAGCAGGATCCCCAGCACATCCTCGCGGTCCACGAAGCTTCTGCTCAGCTTTTGTGGATGCACTGATGGAGAAGGAGCTCGTCCCCAGGGACCGAGGGAAGACGGCTGACGGCTCCCGCAGCACCGGGGCACGGGCTCCTGCCTCTCCCCAGCTCCCTGGCACTGCCAGCAGCCTGCCCATCTGCTCAGGACCTCGCACGCCAAGAGAGCACCGGCACCGAGCAGCTCCAGGGTGGAGAGGCACCACCGATGGGATCCCAGGAGATGCTAGCTAGCGCTATTTAGGCTAACGACATTTCAAAACCCCGGGGATTGCCATGCAGCACTTACCAACGGGGCCGGGGGTTTCTTTGCTGCAAGCTGGGAGCTCGCCGAAATCCGTACGGAGACCTCTGAGCTCCGGCAGCGTCACCTCGGTCCTGAGCCAGAAGAAAAGCAGAAGAGCTTCAGGATCTGCAGCTCGGACCCCGACAAAGAAGCTTCTGAAGACGCAAAGTTAATTATAGCGCACTTACCCACGAGCACGCTGCCTGCGGTGCCGGAAAGCGGGATCCTGCCTTCGCCTATCGGCACCGGGGACAAAGGGCAGCTGCCTGTAGCTGCCACCAGCCTGGCCCGCGCTGCCTGCCAGGACAGCCTGCAGGCAGCACAGGCAGCTGACGCATCGGCGTCCGGTCTCTCGGCTAACGCAACCCCCTGCGCTAGAGTTTCTTCTTTTTCTGGTTTTTTTTTTTTTTAAGAAAGCCATCACGATTAATACGTAACAGGGAAGGAAATGGCACGGCAGGACAGACGGGGCACAGCAGGTGAAAGTCAGGAATTACAGATACAGGCGTGGGGAGGGAGATGCACGTCTGAAACGGCCCGGTTCCCCGACAGGGTGTTATGTTATCAGCGACGCAGGAGTTTCAGCAAGTTTTTGTCCCGTACTTTGCCAACATCGCTGTATCGAGAGCAGATGAAACCCTTCCCTCTTCCCTGCCCCAGAGAAATTCAGCAAAATTTCTAATGGGTAGCAATGAACAAACCAATACTTTAAAGGTTTTAAAAGCACTTATCAAAAGTTTCGCATAGAAGAGCCATATATCTCACACGCCGATGTGCAAACATAATTACTGAACCCTGCGTTCCCTGGAGCAAAGGGAAAATTACAGAGGGCTGGAAGAAAGCCAGTTGTACACCAATTTGGAAGAAAAAAAGATGGCTTTCTGCCCAGCCGGAGCTCAATTCGGGTTTAGATTAACGGAGAAGAGCAAAATAGCTGAGTTTTATCAATTAATAAAATCAAGAGATAGACCACAACTAGCAAGTCGTAAGCGCAGGTCTGTAAGTAAGACGGGCCAGCTGCGAGGCTGGGTATTGGGACTGGTTCTGGGTACTAAAAGGCAGCCGAATTACAGGAAGAGATTTGCAGAGATCCTTTCCGTCCTAAGCAAAGGCTTAGGAGGGCCAAGGTGCCAGATCCACGTCCCAGGGACACCCCCGGGAGGGATCACGGCAAACCAAGGGGGCTGGAGGAGGAACGTGCCCTGGCCAGGTGGGACCTCGGGGAACTGCTCACTCCTGCTCTTGCAGGCGTGAAATGCGCTGGGTAACGCCGAGCAAGTTGATGCTTCGGGGAAACGCTCGTGAATAACCCTGTTTGGAGACGGAGGTAAAAAAAAAATAAATAAATCAGAGCTAGGAGAAATAGTCTGGCCAAGAGGCAGCGGTGAGGAAGCCCCCGGCACCAGCCAGCACTGCACGGCCTTCTGCCCTGCAGCCAACAGCCGAAGGCAGCCCCGCGAGGCACAAAAAGCAAAGCCAGGTCCAGAAATCCTCCTCGCCACTCGGACCCAGGACGGTGGAAGGGTTTTGCCCCCACCTTGCCGGTGGGAAGGGGAAAAAAAAAGGCCCTTAACCGAAGCTGTGGGACATCCCACGCTGGATGCTGCTGGAGGCACAGAGAAACCAGATTAAGAGTTGCCGAACTTCCCGCCCCCCCTCCATCCCGCGTGGCTACCGTCGTATCCGAACCACGTATTTCCCAGCCTTAAAACCCGAGCTCGGGGTTTCAAAGCGTCGTAACCCGGCACATCCCGCAGGACAGCAGGAAATCTCTCACACACACCCCCCCGGGCTTTGCTTTTGGACATGTGAACGAAGGCAGCTGTCGGAGATGTCTGCCACACCACCCCTAACAGCAGTAACTGATGCCTCACGCACGCAGCAAAACGCTCCCCGCACGGCCACGCAGACGAGCAGCAGCTCCTCTCTCTCTCTCAAGCGTAAAAGGGAGATACGCGCTGAAAAAATCAAGGGAAACTGGTGGGGAACCGGCACCCACGTCTTAACGCCGGGTACGGCGAATGCAGCCAAGCTGGAGCTGAAAGGACACCACGGCTCAGAGTAGAAAAGTTTCTTCTTTGTACCCAAAACATTTTTTAATCTGAGTCCTTTTTATCAGAAAATAAATATTTTGCAGCTCTCTTTCACAAGCGATAAAGCAGGGACGTGGATTACCTCTCCCACGCAGCCTTCCTTCTGCATGTACTTTCGGATCACGGACCAGATCTGGCACTTGCTCAGCAGCCTCCCGCCCGTGGCGACTTCGAAGCTCTCGTAGGTCCCGTACTTCTCCAGGACGGCACGAATGATCCTGATCGCCTGTCGCACGCAGAAACGAAACATCAGCGCAAACGCCCTCCCCGCTTATAAACACATCTTAAAACCCCACGTGCAATAAAACCCAGCGGAGATAATCCCTGATAAACGCCTGTAAAGCGAGACGTGGTTTTGCAATCTCTAAAAACCCAAGGAGACTGAGCCAGCCGGCGGTGGCCACCGGGACAGACGGACACTTAACGCGATCAGCACGACCCCCAGCATATCCTTTCTGCTTTTTATCACCCTTGCGGGAATCGGGCAAAGCAGAAGCGAAACGGCGGCGGCGCAGCACGCTGCCTCTGGAGGTTAAAGCCGTGATTATTGTCATCTTTTCTGCTTTTGGTTCTCCTTTCAAACTCTCGTGCTTGCACAAAGAGGTCTAGCTTACCAGCTTGCTTTTTACCCCGAGAGTTTCTTAGGGCAGCGCTGGATTGCAAGCCCGGCGGGAAAGCTGGGCATCGCCAGCACTGCCCTTTGCGGCGATGCTACTTCCCCCGCTTTGGCCAGGGTCTCAGCACAAGCAGGCTGCTGCACACCGACAGCCTTCTAATAAAAGCAGCACGTGCTATTTTATTAGCATTAACGTTTATGGAGCATCTATAAAATACAAGCATTTATTAGTGCGTTTCCTTCCCAAAAAGTCAGTTTGCACTGTAGACGTTTTCAAGCAATGACTTTCTCCAGTCTATTAATATGTACCCCAAACCAGATGATGACGACTTTGCGCCGATTCTGGAGTTTTTCCAGCAGTTTTATTGCATCTGTAAACCTGGCTGAGCTGCCGCCGAGCTTCCCAGCCCAGGACCCAGCGCTGCTCCTGAATGGTGCGTGTTTTTTACCTCCTCCTGCTGAGCAAACCCCCTTTGCTCTCGCACGGGCTCCGGGCAGCGTCTGGGCCCCGCGGAGGAGGTCCCATCCCCTCCTTCGTCTCTAAGGTCACCCAGGATCAGGAGGTGGGTGCTCGCCACCAGTACCAGCACCCAAACCACCCAACACCCCGTAAGAGGGGCTTCGTGATCCGCATCTGGCGAGCAGCCTCCTCTGCCCCAGCAGAAGGTCCTGATTTTCCTTCCCTGGACAGTCTTCTCTGCACAGCTGGTTTTTATTCTCGAGTCGCTTATTGCGTCTTTCCAGGACAAGTTGGGGGGGGGGGGGGGGGTTTGTGGTGTTGGTTTTTGGGGTGTTTTTTTGTGGTGTTGGTTTTTGGGGTGTTTTTTTGTGGTGTTGGTCTTTGGGGTGTTTTTTTGTGGTGTTGGTCTTTGGGGTGTTTTTTTGTGGTGTTGGTCTTTGGGGATTTTTGTTGTTGGTGTTGGGTTTTTTTGTTTTGATCCTGAACGCTCAGGATCATTTCTGCAGCGCCACAAGGAACCTCCTGCTGACGGCGGCAGAAAAAGGCCCATTTCTCCCTCCCACCTCCGCCCAGCCACTTGCTCTCTCCTCTCCCAGGGGACCTAAAGCACCGCGCCAAGAGAAACCCAGCACAGCTGGTGCCCAGGAGTAAGACCGACCGAAGGGCACGCTCCCTGCTGACCTCCGGCGCACGTCACGGCGAGCAAAATTCCTAAGACACCAAATTTAGTTTTCCGAGAGGCTGCTGAGCATCCCTGGGCAGCCCAAAATCACGCACCCACCACATGCAGCGGGATAACAAATCCTCCAACCCCAGCTCCGTGCTGGCGCTGCTGGTGTTCCCGCAACAAACCAGGGACGTGATCTCCGGGGTGATGAGCCCCCACGGGGCTAGAAGAACCCTTCTGGTTTATTTAAATTTTCTATTTAAAAATAAAATAAAATAAAATAACCCCCCAAGCACGTGCAGAGCAGCTGGTGGAGCAGCAAGCTGGAAGCAGGGAGCTGGTGTTGCTTTGTCTGCTCTTGTCCAAGGATGCCGGCTTAGCAAAATGTCTCATTTATTTAAGCTCCATGATGAATGCAGGTTTTTAAAATAAAAGCAGTTTATAGCTAATAGTTAGCTGGCAAGGAAACAAAGTCTCCCAAAATAAAAGAGACTGGAAGGAGGTTACTGCAGGGTACGAGCAAAGGAACAGTGACGTGAATACTGTCCCACTGCACCGTCACCGGACGACTCCGAGAAACACTGGTAGAAACACTCAACACTTAATATCTCTTGCAAAGGGTTTTAGGATCCAGGATGAGACCGTTCACACCGGTTACGAACACTTAGTTTCATTCATTCCAAGTAATGCGCAGAGAAAAATAATCTCAATTATTCATCTTTGTACCAGAAGAGAAAGCAAGGGGGGAAACAGCTCTGAACAACCCACTGTACCGCCTTACTCGGAGAACGAAACGCGCTTAAATGCGGGAGGAAAACACTGAAAAGCCAGCGAGGTCTTTCCAGGAGTCAGACCGTCTCCCCTGCAACGGCATCGCTGGCACCAGTTTATTTGGGGCAGAGGTACAGCCGGCACTGGAAATGACTAACTGCTTAGAAAGCTGTTTACAGAAAGAGCCTGGATAATCTGGATAATAATTCAGGCAGAGATATAGGAAGTAACGCAAGAATAAGTAAACGTTCAAAAAACAATAAATAAATCGGTGAAGAAGTTGCAATTTGAAACGGCAGATGTAAGCTCCCAACTCGGAGGTGTAAAGAAACGCCTCCGGCGTGCAAGTCTCAATTTATTGTAAGAGGTTTGGGTTTTTTTTTTTTAATCTGCTTCCTCGGATGCAGGTAAAAGGGGTCCGTGTGGCAGAGAGGATGCTCTTGCCAGAGGCGGGATGCCCAGCCCCAGGAGCGAGCTGGTTTTGGGGCACGGCCGGGCTCCCGGCTCCAAGCACCGAGCAAAGGGACGGAGCCCGCAGCTCCGTTCCTGCCTCGCTCTGCCCGCATCCGGGAAAGGCTCGTCTGCGGGCAGAGCATCGAGCAAGCACGCTCCTCCTGCCCGTTCCCTCCCGTTCGGGTGGCCGGGTGCTGTTTGCTCGCTGCCATCCGCACGTCGTTATTATCCGTGGCAGAGAGCAAGTCGGGAATATTTCAGCAGCCTGTGAGCAATGGAAGCACTTAAGCAAAACAACACAGACTCCTTGAGCGGAGTCTGCACCAACTGGGATCGTTACTGACCACGTTTGCTGGCGTGTTCAGGATGCTGCCACGCTGGACAACCTTTAGGCCTTCCAAAAAACAAGCCAGACTTATCCACCAGGTCATTCAGGCTAAGGACCGCTTCCCATGCGGTCACCCGTGCGCTCCAGCTCCTTGTCTGCTCTTTCTACAGCAACAAGTGCAAAAAAACAACAGCAACGTGTCCCTGAAGGAGCACCAGCTCCTTGCCACCGCCGTGCAGCCGTAAGCAAGAGCTGGTCTGAGGCTGGTAGCATCACCCGGCACCAGCATGACCATCGCCCACGTCAACCACGGAGCACGTACTGCTCCCCCAGGTAGAGCAGGTAACTAAAGAAGAGTTTAAGAAATAACGGGGCGAGCGTGCTGAAGGCAGGATACGAGAGATGTGGAGCAGAGCAAGATCAGGCAGCAGAAGCTGGGAAGGAAAGCAGGCCAGGAGGTTTCAGGTGGGCCACGGACCAGCTCCTGCCTGGCCCGGCCACGGGGCGGTCCCACCATGAGGCACCCCGGTGGCACCGCTCTACACCGGGACACCCACACCCTCGCACCCGCCGGGTTATTGCCCTCGCGGGGCGGGAGGAAGGTGGGGAGCGGGCGATCCGGGGTCCCCCGCTTCCTCATCCTCCTCCTCCTCCCAGGCGGAGCATCCCTCCCCGGGACCGCCGGGATGCTCGCCCCCCCCCCCCCCCCCGAGGTAGCAGCTCAGCAGGCAGCAGTACCGGCAGGGGAATCAAGGCACCGGGGGCTCCGGCAGCTGCCCGCCGCGATGCCCCCCCCGCCCCCCCCGCCGGCAGGCGGACACACCCAGGCGCGGGCAGCGCGTGACCCGCCGGCCCCGCCTCACCTGAGCGACGAAGCGATCGGAGGCGGCTCCGTACTTATCCAGCACGGCGGCGGGCACCGGCTCGGCGTACTCGAACTGCGGGTCGTAGGCGAAGCTGGCGCGGAAGAACCGCTCCCGTTCCGCCTCCACGTTCCGGGGCCGCAGCGCCACGAGCAGGCAGGGGCTCCGCCGCCCGCCGCCCTCCTCCCCCCGCCCCCGCGCGATGTGGGGCAGGGAGGCGGCGGCGCGCATCCCCCCGCGCCCCCCCGCGCTTTCGCTCCGCCGCATCCCGGCGCCGGTTTCCGACAGACGCCGGGTTCCCCGCGGGCAACGGGGCGCGGGTCGCGGTGCACCGGGGGGGGACGGGCAGGAGCAGAGCGGCGGGCCATGGCGGCCGGGCAGGCGCGGGGCGGCGCTGGCGCCCAGCCCGCCGGCCGCCGCCGCCCCCGGGTCCAGCACCATGGCCTCCAGCGCGGCGGCGGCGGCGGCGGCGGCGGCACGTGGGCTGCGCCGGGCCGACCCCCGCGCTGCCGGCCCGAGCACGCGCCGCGCCCCACCAATCGGCGCCGCGCCCGCCGCGCCGGAGCCAATGGGAGCGGAGGGCTTCGGGAGAGCCCCGCCCCGCCCCTCCGCGCCCCGCCCCTCCGCGCCCCGCCCCTCCGCGCCCCGCCCCGCCCCGCCCCTCCCCGCGGGGAGCCCGCCCTGCCCGCGGCCGCGGAGCGGAGCGGGGCGCGCAGCGCCGGGGGGCTGCGCTCCCTAACGGGGGGGGCTGGGGCCGCCTCCGGGCACGTCGCCGGCCCCGGTTGCACCACCAGCCCCGGCCGCGTGGCCAACCCCGTTTGCATCCCCAGCCCCGGCTGCATCACCAACCCCAGTTGCATCGCCACCCCGCTTGCATCGCCACCCCAGTTGCATCGCCACCCCAGTTGCATCGCCAGCCCCGGCTGCGTCACCCACCCCGCTTGCATCGCCACCCCAGTTGCATCGCCAGCCCCGGCTGCGTCACCCACCCCGCTTGCATCGCCACCCCAGTTGCATCGCCACCCCAGTGGCATCGCCAGCCCTGGCTGTGTCACCAACCCCAGTTGCATCCCCAGCCCGGCTGCGTCACCAACCCCAGTTGCATCACCAACCCCAGCTGTATCGCCAGTCCCAGTTGCATCCCCAGCCCTGGCTGCATCGTCAGCCCCAGTTGCATCGCCATCCCCGGCTGTGTCACCAACCCCAGTTGCATCGCCACCCCAGTTGCATCGCCAGCCCCGGCTGTGTCACCAACCCCAGTTGCATCGCCATCCCCGGCTGTGTCACCAACCCCAGTTGCATCGCCACCCCAGTTGCATTGCCACCCCAGTTGCATCGCCAGCCCCGGCTGTGTCACCAACCCCAGTTGCATCGCCATCCCCGGCTGTGTCACCAACCCCAGTTGCATCGCCACCCCAGTTGCATCGCCATCCCCGGCTGTGTCACCAACCCCAGTTGCATCGCCACCCCAGTTGCATCGCCACCCCAGTTGCATCGCCAGCCCCGGCTGTGTCACCAACCCCAGTTGCATCGCCATCCCCGGCTGTGTCACCAACCCCAGTTGCATCGCCAGCCCCGGCTGTGTCACCGACCCTGGTTGTGTCACCAGTCCCAGTTGCATTGCCGAGGCGGTTGCATCGCCGAGCTGGCTGCATTGCCAGCCCCGGCCGCATCACCAACCCCGGCTGTGTCACCAGCCCCGGCTGTACCGCCAGCCCCAGTTGCATTGT
The DNA here is from genome assembly GCF_965638725.1 of Aptenodytes patagonicus. Lineage (NCBI taxonomy): Eukaryota > Metazoa > Chordata > Aves > Sphenisciformes > Spheniscidae > Aptenodytes > Aptenodytes patagonicus. Next base: position 23,729,782 of record NC_134959.1, on the reverse strand, counting down.
CATCCCAGTCGCGTCGCCAGCCCCAGTCACACTGCCAGCCCCGGTTATATCGCCAACCCCGGTTGCATTGCCAGCCCTGGCTGCATCGTCAAGCATGTGGCTTTTCCCAAAGCCCCGGCTCCTGGGGTGCCGCCGGGCAGTGAGCGCCTCTGTTTTCGGTTACGGCTGGCTTTACTAACCCGCTGCGCAAGGACGAGGCAGGCTCAGCGCTCAGAAGCAAAGTGTGTTTATTATTTTGTAAATCTGCTGATTTCGAGTTGGTCTGGCCCGGGGAGCCTAGCTCACTGCCTGCAAGCTGGCGGCTGGCAGAGGTGCTCTTGCAAGGCGTACCTGCCGTGCCACCCCCGTGACCACCCCCGTGACCGCCCTGGTAAGTCAGAGCCCACACTCATTACGCGAGTTGCTCTGTCCCAAGTGAGCAGAGGCTACGGCACCGCGGGCTCCACAGCCTCTGAAGTGCCTAAACATGGCTTGCTAGCAACGAGGGCTTGTGCGTACGCCGTAATTCGCAAGTGTGATGTTAATGAGCTGGCAGCGCGGTTAATTATCCACCCGCTAGTGGGAAGTGACAAGCCTCTGAAGTATAATTAATCGCCGTTCCCAAAAGAAAAACCAATCATTGTGGAAGTGGGTGCCAGCCCATCCACCTGAGTTGTCGGTCTTGCTCCTTTTCCTTCCATACTCAGCTCCAAGTCCTGCATGGCAGCTTGTGGTGGCTACCAGCATGGAGGGAAGCTGGCCCTCATTCCTTTCAGTTCTTTTTGGGCTCCTTAAGGACCTTCTGTCCAGGTAGGATCTTCCCCCCCTTCCCTGCCTCTGGGCTGGATCTCACCTGCCCCGGCCCCCCCTGCTCCTGTGGGCTCCCCAGCAGGATTTCGTTGATGGAACTGAGCGTCAGGTTGCTGAAGACCATGTTAAGGTGGTCGACGCCTCGCAGCTCCTGGACGTACACCTTCTGCTTTTGCTGGTCGCGCCATCGCTTGCACAACTCCAAACTGCGTGTGTTGACGGTGTCGTCCCCATCGCCATAAATCATGTCCACGGGGTCCTCGTAAGGGAAACGCTCGTCATATATGTAAGTCTCCACAGTGGGGTAGCCTGTGCCATAGAGGCAATACGTGTCCACCCCAGGAGGGGGTAAGCCCTTCAGCAAGTCCTTCATGTCCTCCCACATGTACCAGCCGTCCTCCAAGTTGACGTCGGTGAAGAAGCGTTGGTAGTCCCGGTAGGTGTAATTGTAGGAGGGTGTGGAGATGAAAACGTGGGTCTCGGGCCAGGCCAGGCTCGTTGGGAACATCCAGGGGCTGGTGGTGGTCATGCGCTGCTCTTCACGCAGCTTGATGTTGGACATGAGTGGGATGCCCTGATTGTCACCTGCAGGACAAACAGGGGCTCGTCAGAAAGAGCACCAAAACGTACCCTCGCAAATGGTGCCCCTTGGGCGGCTGTGCTGGGATCAGCCCGTCCAGCAGTGACTCACAGCTGTCTCCTGGCTGGGGTATGGTTCCACCTCAGATCTTCCCCTGCTTAGCCCTGCCCTGCCCTGCCCACGACCGTACGTCCTCTCCTCACCCTTCTGGCTGCAGATATCCAGAGCAACCTTCCAAATGCTTCTCTCTGGCATAACATCTCTAGCTGCTAGAAGGGGCTGAGTGTAGATAAACCTGGACGTGTGATGGCCCTTGACCAACCCAGTCCCGGACTTTCCTTGCAACCCCGGCACCTCCACGCCTGCCTGCAGGGACAGGAGTGAGCTGAGCCCGATGAGGCTGCTGATAACGGGTGGCCAACCTGCATGCATCCTGCAAGCCTCAGCATTTTTGGTGTGTCTGGAGCCCTAAGACCATGCAACGATCTCGGATTGCCATAAAAATGTCTCTGGCCCTTGTGGCAACAGAGAAAAATATGAGGGGATGACTTAAGGGTGATGCAAGGGGGCAGATGTTAAAATCTTCAAGCACATGATTTTAATTCCACGCATTTTTGGAGGCTCAGCTTGTGACTTGTAGATATTCTGGGCTGTCAGCATTAGGCAAGTGATTGTGGTTTTCTGGGCTGAAAAGAGACTAAAGAGGAACTGGGTGAAGGGAGATTAAAGCCTGAAGACAGCAAAGCTTATGGGGGATGGGCTTTGAGATGTGGGGAGATCCGAGGAAGTGGTGCAGGAGAGCATGAGTGTCCCTTGGGTGACCTCCACGTCCTCTGCTGCAGAAGGGCTGTATGGTTTGGAGTGAAGGTCCAGCAACCTGCATGGGTGGAGGCAGCGCAGATGTCTGGGGAGGCAGTGAGAAGGGGGTGAGCATGCCCCAAACTGCTTCCCTGGCCCCAAGATTTTTGGCTGAGCCCTTTTCTTGCCCAGGATGCGTGTTTCGGCTTTCAAGGAGCACCCCTAGCCCAGGAGTCGACCCTGGGCATGGTGCAGGCTGTGCTGCAGGCTGTCTGGCGAGAGCTGGTGTGGAGGAAGGGGGACGGCCAGGCTGCAGGTGGACCCTTCTGACAGCCGTTTTCCATACATGCAAACTCACCAGCCCCAATCATGGAAACCAGAGCGAGCTCCAGGGCATGCCCTGGGCCGCTCTCCTGCCGTCGGGGCTGTGGCAGGAACCTTCGTGGTGCTTTCTGCACTGCGGGATGCAGCAGCATCAGCACCAGAGCACGAGTGCTGCCTCCACAGACCCCTCGGCCGTCTGTCCCCCACCTCTTCCACCACTGTGTCCTTTCCCTGCCCACCACCACCCTTCCATTTCTGCAGGAGGGAAAGAAAGCAAAGAGGGGGCTGCACACAAGGAGTCACCCACCGGACGCCAGGACACGCAGGGGCTTGACGGACCCTCCCCAGGGGGCACCCAGGGAGATGAAACCCCCGATGTACTGATCTTTCCAGGCTTGCGTCTGCTGTAGCAAGAAGTAGAGGATGTTCAGGTTGCCCATGCTGTGTGCAATGAGGAAGACGCGTCGCTGGTACTCATCGTGCATCTCCTCGATGAGTGCCTTCAGGTTCTGGAAATATTCGGGCTGCTCCTCTGTGGACAAGAGGGGCACCAGCTCTTGGCCACCTCACTCATGGCCACAGGGCTCCAGGGCTGACCCTAGGAGCCCCGACCAGAGAGGAGTGTGGCCGCAGAGGCCACAAGTGCTACCATGCATTCACATGAGAGCACCACAAATGGCTGAGCGACCACCACCATGGGCAGCCGTCCCTGTCCAGGGGGTTCCTCCACACCAGCTGGCTCACCCAGCCCACGAGAGCCATCCTGCTTCCCTCCCTGCATGGGTGGCCTGGCCACAAACCCCAAACTTACGGGGCCCGACCCTCCAGTCGTAGGGGGCTGCCCGAACCGTCTGGTCCCTCACGTAGCCGTTGTTGACCAGGTTCTGCACCAGGGTGTGCAGGTAACCTATGGACAGAGAGAACAGGTGGGAATTAGGTCTGTGGTCTTCTCCTGTCAACCTTTTTCCACCCTGGTCCTGGTCACGGCCACAATGTCCTCTGGTAAGCCCTGTATCTTGGTGGCTCCAGCCAGAGGTAGTGGCTCCATGCGTCCCACGTGCGCTGGGCTCAAGGGTGGGGTGGTCCCCGCTGGCACTCGAAGGGAGTGTGTCCCCAAGGCCAACGTCCCTCAGTCCCAGGTGACCTGGGCTCTCTGCAGAACCAGTCCCCCCTGGAGACACGGAGACCCCTCTCCACTTGCAGGGAGCGCGTGGGAGCCTCGGACACCCTGCGCCTCTCCTCCTCTCACCTGCCAGCTTGCTCTGATCCAGGTATTCCACAGAATAGGTCTTGCCGAAGCCAGGCACGCGGATGTGCACCCCTGGGGCATTGGTCATCTTCCGAGAGGTTCGGTTGTACACCACCCTGCAGGGACAGGACAGAAAGTAGCAGAAGAACTATATCCCCAAGGGAGGGGGTGGAGATCACTGGGTGGCAGCTTGGACCTGGGTGGCAGTTTCCAAGTCTTGTGTGGATGGGGAGGTGGACTGGTGCCAAGCCAGCACCCGTGCCAATCGCCCAGCATCTCGGGGCAGGAGGCTCTGATGGAGCGGGCTGTGGCAGTCCCCTTGCCCTGCGGCCCCGGGCAGGGTGGCAGCATCTCCAGTGGGTGCTGAGGACGGTCTGGCTGGCACGAGCACGTGCCAGGGACATGGCAAAGGGACGGGCGCTCGGAGCGGGAGCCAGCCAGCTGTGTTCCCAAACAGTCCCATGGTGCTCCCGTGGTTTTCCATGTGTGCTAGGTCGTGGCCGAGGGGGAGGAGAGGTGAGGGAGATCCCTGGTAGGTCATTTCCCCGGGGAGCTCCCGGCATGGGGGTGTGCGCTACCTGGTGTTATCGATCCAGCAGTCAACTCCCACTGGCAGGAACGTGTTGAGGTTGAGCCAGATGGTGAAATAGTCCTCCGTTTTGCGGTAGCACATCCAGTTCACCACGTCCGGCTTGTCCAACTTTGCTTCCAGCTGGTTCCCGAGACACCCGGGCACTGGTGGCACCGCAGAGGGAGAGCAGAGCCAGCTACAGACCCCGTCCCACTGGCCCTGTGGGGCTGCCCAGCCCGGCGCTTCCCCTGACCCCCCAAGCAGGGCTTCCCTGGGGGCTGCCCGGCTGGGGATACCTGGGGACCCGCTGGAGCAGCATCCCTGGAGAACAGCCTGCTCTGCGCAGGAGTGAGGGCGCTCGGAGCCGAGATGCGGGGTGAGCCTGGAAGCGGCACTAAAAACGCATCCTCAGGGACCCCCTGAGCTGCCTTTCTCGTGGGGTGACCCCCAGAGCTGCCACCCTCGGCCCAAACCTGCCAATCCCCGCCAGCACGAAGCATCCCGGATTATTCCCCCCTGCCTGGCTGGATTTTCATCCTCCTCTCCTCGCTGCAGCCTGGGGGAAGGAGTCGGTGCTGCTCGGGGCTGCCCAGCCCTACCGCATCCCCTGGCAGCTCGGGGATGGACAGCGTGCTCAGGGAGGTGAAAGTCATCCCGGTGCTGGCACCCGAGGCCCACGCACTGTTTTCCTGAACTTTAAACCCTCCTTACAGGCTGAGCAAGGTCTCTGAAATGGTTCGGTGCCGAGCGGAACCATATCCTCTGGGAATTCAGTGCAAATAGCGCGTACGGTAAACACAGTGCGGTTTTAAGCAAGTTCGCAGTCTGACACGTGCGACCGGGGCTCCCTCAATGGAGGGTGACCATCACTGGGGCGCCTGGTCTGCCTCTGGGATTCCTGGCAGGGATGGGACACCCATCCCGGTGCCACCCCGGTATGTGTGCCTGTGCCTGTGGGTACACGCCGTGGAGAGCATTCCCAGCCGGCGTGCAGGAGCCGAGTGCCGGCTCCTGGTGCCAGCGCTGACCCCGAGGGTGATGACAAGAGGTGAAGGGACTGCAGAGGACAGTGGCTGTGAGCCTGGTGGGATGGGAGCACTGGGTGACGAATCCCACGGCCCCAGCGGGTCCTGGACTGGCCCGTGATGCACGGCTGGGGACAGCGTGGACCTTCAATGCTGCTGCAGGCACTGTCTGCTATGTGTCCCATGTAAGGCTTCCCCCAAGGACACCACGAACTGCTTTGTGGCCTAAAGTCCCTATAGATGCCTGCCCTGCGCTGGTCTGGGACCTGGACCCGGGCTGTGCTGTGGCTGCGGGACCCCACAAGCATGGCGGGGTGGGAGCCATGCTGCCTGGCACGGGGGATGAAGGATGCAGGCGAGGAGCATCTTTGACCTGAGAAGGATGTCCCCCATTTCCCCTGGTCCTCACCAGCCTCAGGTGTCCCTGCACCCCAGGGTCCACGGGCGCAGGTGTTTTGGGGAGCTGCAGTGCAGGGTGTGAGGGCAACTTGGCCTGGAGATGCTCTAGCCCCATCCTACCCACCACGGCACCAGCTCCCGCCTCGTCCCATGCAAGAGGTGAAGGGGATGTAGTGGTTGCCTCCCTCAACCTGCTTCACAGCTCCCTCACCTCTGTGGCATCTCCCCAGGGATACAGGGAGGGTCTAATCCTGCCTTCAGAGCACCTGGTTGGGGATCATATCATCCAGTGGAGCCTGGCGTAGGAGAGCCCAGGCAGGGAGCAGAGAGGACCTCCCCGGCCAGCGAGAAGAGTGGGACCATTAGCTGCTCTGATGGCTCCCAAGGGTGCACAGCCAGCACCCCCGCCCCCGGCACGCAGCCCTGAGCTCTGCCTCCCCTTCCAGAGGACATTAGGTAATTATTAAGGGAGTTCCTGTGGGGGCAGAGGGGTTATCGGCGGTCCCAAGGGCACTGGGGGTTTCCAGGACGCCCGGCCCAGGGGGATGGGCTATGCATGGATGCCGAGCGGCACGTGGGGCAGCTGGACCCGGCTGGGCATGGGACAGGGGCTGAGGCTGGTACTGGGGGCATAGGGAGATGCTTGGACCATCACAAGCCATCCTGAGAAGAGGTACCCGGTGACGGCCACCCGGGTCTCCTGGCCACCAGCATGGTCAAGAAGAACCTGCCCCAGGGCACCGAGGCTCCAGACACTGTCCCTGCTCTCTGATGCCTCTGGGAAGGGAGTTTGCGGGGTCAGCCCTCAGCATTGCAGCAGGGATGTTCTGCTTTTTCTCTTCTCTTTTTAAAGGGGAAACTCGGCTTGATTCAAGAAAAAGGAGAAAAAACCCAATTCTGCTCAGCAGAGGTTTCACGGCAAAACCCTAGCTCGCGTGCCCAGTGATGGCATAGGGGCAAAGGAAGGCAGAGCCGTGCAGGATGGAGGTACCAGCTGGTGGCTGCTCCTCCCACCTCCACCTCCCTGAGGTGATGCCCCAACCTCTCCTTTCACCTCCCTGAGCACCTCTGCCAAAGGCTCGCTCTCCTCTACACCATCCCCCAGGCAGGCTGGACATCGGGTGGGATGCGAGATGGACGCCCTTCTGCAGCCGCAGAGGATGACTTAACCATCGCCAGGGAGCGGCAGAAGACATGGGATGGGGTAGGTTTTGGGGGACCAAGGGGTGGTGGATGCTGGCCCACTGCACCGGCAGCAGCAGCTGTGGGAAACAGCAGATGAGGGTGTGCTGCAGCCCCCATCGTTCTGCCAGCAGAGGCCCCCCCCCCCCAAAACCGAGCAAGCCTTAAAACACCCTCTGGGCCAGCTGTGAGATTTTAGAGCCCCATTTGCTTTCTGGGGTGCCCAGCCTGCACCCCCCAGCTCCAGGCAGCTGCGGCCGGGCATAGCCAGCCCTGCATCCCCAGCCCGGCAGATGGGAGGGGACCTGGGAGCCGTGTGTCACCCCGCCTTGGTGGCTCCAGCTCCAGATTGCAAAGGGCCGCGGCAGCCAAGAGCTGCCAAGGTGCCGGCAGCGCGGCACCCCAACCTCACTGCCGCCTCCGGGAGGCTGCGCGGCACGGGGGTGCCCACCCGTACCCCGTGTGGTGCCCGTGCTGGCGTGACCTTACCAAGTACCACGGGTGGCGTGCTGTTGGTCGGGGGAGCTTCTGGGGTGGTGGTGGGTGGAAAGAGGACGTTGAAGAGCCAGAACTGGGATGTGGGCTGCAGGAGCAGCGACAGCGTCAGCAACGCAACCCCGGCGCCGCTGCTCCCCATGGCAAGCTCGGCCGGGATCCTCCGGATGTCTCCAAGCAAAACAGCCTTTTATATTTTTTACGCAGGTCCAGCCAAGAGGCACCCGGGCTTGCAGGGGAGGGGAGAGCTGCAAGGGGCTGGCCGTGGTGGGGAGGAGGGACGGGGAGGGCCGAAGGACTGGCCTTGCGGACATGCCATGTCCTGCCAAGGCAGCCCAGCGGTGCCCAGGGGCTCTCCGCGCCCCGAGAGCCCTGCTCAGGGGTGCCAGCGGAGGGGGCACATAAATTTAGCAGCTTCCCGGTGCCTCGGCGTCCCTCCGCCGTGTGCTGGGGTTGTGGCTGCCACGCACTTCCCCTGCACCACGCTCCCGGGGTAACCCCACGGGGCTGCCCAGGGCTGCCCGCTCCCTGCCCGCTCCCTGCCTGGGTGAATACGGCACCTCTCCACTCCTCCTGCCCTCGGCAGCGGGGGGGCTGGTGCTGCCAACGCCGACGTGGCCAGGCGGACCCCAAACCTCTGGGAGACAGCAGGGCTGGGACAGGTGAGGACACATCTGGGCAGCCCCTTGTGCCACATGGCAGCAGCACGTCCCCCAGTGCCACCCCAGGCACTGCCCCCTGCCCCGTGCCCCCTGCCCCGTGCCCCCCTGCCCAGGCTGCCCCATGCAGCATCCCCCTGACAGGCGCTCGGCCCCGGGGGGATGCAGCATCCCCCCCCCTGCATCCCCCCGGCGGGCGCTCAGCCCGGGACCCTGCAGCTCCTGGTCACTGCGGGCTCCAGGTCCCCGTGGGTGCCCCCTTGGTGCCAGCCCCAGCTGGGGGGAGCCCCCGCAGCCCCCAGCCTGCATGGGCAGAGCTCCAGGTGGCCCTGCCTGCACCAGGGACCAGGGAGCCTCGGGCACCGGGAGGCACCCAGGGGAAGGCAGGGTGACCCGGGCCGGCAGCGCCTGGAGGGGCACAGGGCGGAAGGGGCCAGAGTGCAGGGGGGCGATCCCAGGTGCCCCTTCCCCAGGATGGGGGAGCTGGTCCCTCGCTGGGTCCCCCTCCGGCTATCCAGCCCCTGCCCACTGCTCAGCCCCCCTGGGGCACTAATAGGGAGCTGCTGGCAGGTCCCCAGGGACCCTGGGGCACAGTCCAGCCCCAGGGGGAAGAAGAGGGTGACATCTCAGCTTTGGGTGGGCTTTTTCAGCTTCTTTTGCAATGCATGGCCACAGTGCCTGCTCTGAAGGCATGTCTGTGCTGCATTTCGGAAGGAGGGGTTTACAAATCTGTGTGAGGATGCAGAAATGGGCTCCACGTGCCCACGCAACCCTCACCTACTCCCTTGGGAGACTCCACCTCCCTGACAGCCAGTCTCCCGGTGCACCGAAGCCTCGCTCTGCCCAAGGAAAGCCTTACTAGCCCGGCAGGCAAGGGCTGAACAAACCGTGGAGGTGAGGAGGTCGGATCCAGGGTGTGGGGGCTCCCCATCCCATCTCAGGGGTCAGCATCACCCTTGGGCCGAGCTCGGTTGCACCAGATGAGCACACGGGGCTCAGGGGAAGAAGGATCTGGGGATGCATCTCCATCATGCTCTCCTTGGAGGACAGAAACCGGGGGACACCCCGGGAGCACGAACAGGAGCGATAAGAAATCTCTGCTCACTCTGAGTCCTGCCCCGTCCTCTGCCTTTGTCAGGCTCTCTGCCCTGCAGCCCCTCGCTGGGCAGCCCCTCGCTTGGGGGGTGTCTACTTACCCCAGGGCTTATTATGGCATCATTTAACTTTTCTCCTTAAAAGTTTTCTCCGCTGCTCTTGGCTTTCAGCCTGGTATGTTGAGCCCAGTGGTGCTGCCTGCGCGGGGTCGGGGCTGTGGGCAGAGGAGATGTTCTCCCTGCTCCGGTCTGCCTCGAGGGCCATGTGCAGGGCTGTGTGCCCAGGGAAGGGCTGCGGGATGGATGGGGGAAATTAGGGGTTTTCTTATTTTTGAAATGTGTTAACAGAAAGTCAGCAGGACGGCATGGCCGTGTGTCCAGCTGGACCTTTCCCCCCGGACCCAACGCTGCAGCCGAGTGGAAGAGCTGCTCCTTGTTGGGGAGGCCAGAGGAAAGCATTTGAGAAGGGGTGAATGGTGCTGAGACATGGCGCTGGAGCAGAACCCAAGTGCTCATGGGCTTGCTCCAGCCTTCCCAGCGTGCTCCAGCCTTCCCAGTGCGCTCCGGTGGGGCAATGGGCCAGTGCGCAGCAGTGCTGAGCAGAGGGATGCTGCGGGGGGAGCCCAAGCTCACCTGGAGCGTGGCCTTTTGATCATCTGGCTGCAAATCCTTCCTACCCAGCATCTTCTCTGGAGCTGAGCTCTGGGGCAGAAAGCTGCTGCCTCCCTCCCCCTCTCGCTCTGCGAGGAAGGGAGCAAGGCACGCAGGCGTTCCAGGAAGGCTTTCCTTCCAGCTTGGCCAGGACGGGAATGAAGAGGTACAGCTGAGTGGGTTGGCTTCAGAAAAGTCATACCACTGAAGGGAAGATGTCTTCTTCCTCCCAGGGAAGAGCGAGTTGGGTTGGGTCTGCCTGGGGCTGGAGGGCACCGGTGGGTGGGCCGGGCCGGCAGGGTGGGTTCCCCGTGGAGCAGAGGGGCCCCGTCCCGCAGAACTGGGATGAAGGGCAAGAGAAAAGGAAGGGTGGCCTTCAGGAGCCGATCCGAGCTCGTGGCCCCCTCCCAGGGCACGGCGTCTCTGCAAACCAACCTCCTTGCCGCCGCCGCCTCCCTCGCGTCTTCAGCCCGGCCTTTCCGAGCGCCGGGCTGGTGGCAAAAGCGCTGCTGTGACTCGGATTCGAACCGAGGTTGCTGCGGCCACAACGCAGAGTACTGACCACTATACGATCACAGCCACCGAGCGGGGGGCCCCGCGCCGCCGCTGCTCTCCTCCGGCCGGATCCCCCCTGCCTCCCTCGGGGAGCGGTGAGGGGGCGGCGGAGGTTTTACAGCCCCCCCCGATGGGCACCCCGCTCGCCCTCCCCGCGGGCGCATCCCTACGGCACTGGCACTTTCCCGGGGCGCGTCCCTGTGTCAGGATCAGTCCCCCGGTGGGAGGCCGGTCCAGCCCGTGCCCAGAAGCCGGGTGCTGAGCCCGGCGTGTGCAGGCGGCGCGGCTGAGCGGGTTGAGGAGCTGGCGCTGGGTGCTGGTCTCCGGAAAATCACGTTTAGAGCCCGCTGCCGCTGGGTTATTATTTTCCCAGGCTGCTGGGATCGGCACCCACAGCCCTGGCCGGGCTCTCCTCCTCCTCTGCCTCGTCGCTCTGGCTTTTGGCTGTCCCCGAGAGGATAAACCCGGCGTTTATGCCTGCCAGGGCAGGGTGGAGGTCCCGGTGGTGCTCCTCCTCGTGGGAGGCTACCCTCCACTGTGGTGGCTTCGTTGGGGTGGGGTGGGGGTGGAAGAGGTCAAAGCGAGTTCCCGTGTTGTCCCTTCAGTGACGCAGTGAAGCGGGGTCCTCACTGCCTGTCTCGAACATCCCCCAGAACCCCCAACGTGAGCCTGGATAGCTCAGCTGGGAGAGCATCAGACTTTTAATCTGAGGGTCCAGGGTTCAAGCCCCTGTTCAGGCGAAGGCTTTATCCTTTAGGAGCCCATGGGCAGACGCAGCACCTCTTCTTGCTGGGACAAGTCCCTCCTGGGACAGCTGAGATGGGGATGAAGCTGGGGACTGTCTCCCCTGCTCCCTTCCTCCCTGACAGACGTTCAGGTGCCCAAACCAAGCAGCTTCCTCAGAGCTTGGGTTCCTGCTGGCACCTCCTTTTTCTGCGTGACGACCTCCACAAAGATGATGAAGGGACTGGGGCATCTCTCCCAGGAGGGAAGCCAGGCTCTTCTCAGTGGTGCCCTGTGCCAGGACCAGAGGCAATGGGCACAAACTGGAACGGAGGAGGCTCTGTCTGAACATCAGGAGATACTTTTTCACTGTGAGGGTGACCGAGCACTGGCACAGGTTGCCCAGGGAGGTTGTGGAGGTTGAAGATCCGCGGAGGTGTTCAGAAGCTGTCTGGACGTGGTCCTGGGCAACCAGCTCTGGGTGGTCCTGCTTGAGCAGGGGGGTTGGACCAGATGACAGAGGTCCCTTCCAACCGCAACCAGTCTGTGATTCTGTTGCCTGTCATCCCAAACCCACTCCAACGGAAGCAGAGCCCCGCGTCGTTTTAAGGGAAGATGGACCATGTAAGAGCAGAGGCTGCAGCGACCCGGGGGGCCACCACGCTGCTTCGGCCAAGCCCTGAATTGCACTGTATACGTGTATTATATACACTTCAGGCTATTTTGGCAAAACAGAAACTCTTGTAGCAGCAAGTTGAGTAATTTTGGACGAAAAACATCCCCTTTGGGGTTTTGACATTTTTCAACCTGAACATATGTCAGTTACTCAAGCACAGTACATTAATCTTCAGATAAGCTTAATGGCCTTATCCCCAAAATTGACTTTCTGGGGGGAAAAAACCAGGAGGGGTGAAGAAATTGTGTATTTCCTTGTGTTTCTGCTTCTCAGCTGTGTAAAAGTGGGACAGGTACTGCTGCTGCTAAAGGACAACTCTAGATGTTTGTCTTCTCTTCCTTCTGTATTATCTTTAGAAGGGAAAATGCTTTTTGACCTTTCTCCGAGTAAAGAAATACGTGTTTTCAGTAAAAGAGTAAATGAAGATTGGAAGAGTGTGAAGTTGTGCAAGTAGTGCCCTATAAACTGTAAATCCTAAAGGTAAACGCATAATGAATTTTGCTCTCCGTTTCTTGCTATGGATGAGGTATGAAAGAAAAATAACTTATTTTATGCCATAAAAAAAGCCTCCCTCTCCCCTTCCCATGCACAAGCCCTGCAGACACCTGAGTCAATCTGCCCGGGCGCTGGCAGCCCTCTGCTACTTTCAGTTACCCCCGCAGTGGTGAATAAATTGAGTCCTGCTGCTTGGGTAGTGTCTTCTTCACCAGCTGAGCCCCGAGTGCAACCTGTGCGATACCTTACGCAGATAGTTGCAATTTAATTTTTGAAAGCTGCCGTCCGAAGTGAGTTCTGCACAGCTGTCAGGAGAGGGCAGCAAGACCAAGCAAACAAGGTGTCTCCATGGTCTGAAGGCTCCTGAAGAGTAAAGGCAACAGTTTAAAACGCTTCCTCAAGCTGAAGCACCTCCTGGTGCACCCCAGAGACCTCAGCCTGCCTCTTGGTGCCCATGAGACCTCTGGTTCCCAGACCCACAGTGTGTCAGGGTCATCCCTCAGCACTGGATGGGTTTTGCCTCTGCCATGAAAGCATCCCTGGAGGTGCCGCGGCCAAAATCCTCTTTCCCAGGAGCTGGGAGTGACGGCAGCGGGTCTTCATCAGCTTGATCTTCCTTCTTCTTCAGGTGGTCGCTGTGACCTTACCTGGAGAGCAGGAGGGAGTTGACTTGGCTCTCTGGAGCCCAGCCTGGGGCAGCAAGCTGCTGCCTCCCACCTCCTCTGGCTCTGCGGGGTGGCCACAGCGTCGTCTTCTGGTCCCCTTTTTGCAGAACTGGTGAGGGAAAGGTGGAAAGCTGGGTGATTTCCTCTAAATTCTCAAGCTTTGCCTGGAAAATGGAGAAGCTGGAGTGCTTTCCCAGAGCATGGGGAAGCTGTCACTGCAGCCCCACTGGAGAGACCCTGCGCAGTGACGACAGGTCGGGAAATCATTGTAGGCGCGAGTCCGGTCACTCTTCGGAGCAGAGAGCACATCAGAGCTCGTGGCCCCCCTCCTAGGGCACAGCATCTTTGCAAACTAACCTCCTCGCAGGTGCCTCCCTTGCGTCTTCAAACTGGCTTTTTCGTGCACCAGGCGATTTGCAAAACCATTGCTGTGACTCGGATTCGAACCGAGGTTGCTGCGGCCACAACGCAGAGTACTGACCACTATACGATCACAGCAGAAGTCCTGCCACACGCTGGGACCACGGGGAGGAGAGCGCCTGCACCGTCCCCTCCCCTGGCGCGGGGCACCCTGCACGGCCTGGTGAACAAAACCACACTATTTTGTGAAGGCGGCTACAAATGGACTTGGATGCTGCTGCTGGGAGCCTCAGCAATCTGGAATGGGGCCCTAAATTGTTCAAAACTCTGGCAATGCCGGGATGGCACCTGGGGACCGAGGTGGCTGCAAAGGACAGTGCTGTCGAGGGTATATCGTGCCCTGGGGGCATCACACAGTGGGGGCATCATGCTGTCATACAGCAAATTTAGAGTTATAATAGTTTCAGCTAAGTCCAAGTTATATGAGAGGTGCGTAATTAAGTAACTTTATAGCATCGTAAGTGCATGATACAAGAAGTTTGTGGCAATTCAGTTTAAAATACAACAAATGGCAGGAGGATCTCCGTGGGGAGCTGAGTGATGCTGTGGGAAGGCCCTGGGCAGGCGGGTCCAGGTAACCCAGGATGTCCCCAGGGCCCCTCATCCGACATCCCCAGTGCCCCACTGTCACCTCCCTGCCCGGCCATGGTCCCTGCAGAGAAATCCCTCCCTGGCAGCATCGCTCAGGCACAGGGAAGCCCAGGGCAGGCAGCATGGTTGGGCTGAGCCTTGTGGCTGAGCTCAGCCTTGCGGGGCTCCTTGGTTTGGAGTCTCGTCCTCCAAGCTCGTGTGTCCAGGATTTGTGCTGACACTGAGGTCTGCCTTTCAGCCCTTGATTTTCTCCCCAAACCACCCCTCCAACTGCTTCTGTGACACTTTTAATCCTCCCCCCATCCCATTTTTGCCCTCTGGTAGCCCAGTTGATGGGGTGTGTTGGTCAGTGCTGCCTACCCTTTCCTCCCGTAGGCTTTTTGCTCCTGGCTGGTTTGGAGAGGAAACCTGATTTTCTGTCCTTTTAGCCTCTTTATGACCGGGTCTGTGCCACAGAGGCGTGAACGGGTGGTACAAGATGGCTCGGGGTAGAAATTGGCCGAGAGAGAAGTATCCAGTGCCAGTCTGATCCCCTCTTCCTCTGCTCCCCGTTGGGGCTTTCTCCTCCCTTGGGCATGCTGAAACGGCCTCACAGCTGGTAAGGATGGGGAGGGCCAGGAGTTTGCTCTCCCAGAACCATCCTGCCCCTGCCTTTCTCTCCCCTGCTGATGCTTGCAGGCCCCCGAAACACCCCAGGTGCCCAAACAGGGACATCAAAATGGTCCTATGTGCCCTGTGTTGGGACCACCCGATATACACCCCACTCTGCCAAGGTGGGGGGGTGGTTGAGGGTCCCGTGTTCTTCATCCCTATGTTAAAACGCAACCTTTGTATTCATTATTGATGAAAGAAACACCTCTACGTTACTCCCAATTTTATGCCTTTGAGAAGGTGCTTTGGTGACTCCAGAAGCTGCTTTTGCTGTTTCTGGCCCCAGCGCAGGTTGGGCTCAGCGCTGGTGGAGAGGGAAGGACACGGTGGAGGCGAGAGCTCCCGGCTCCATGTCCCGGGCGGTCCGTGGCCCCTGGGTACCTTCCCAGCACCTCCTCCTCCCCATCCCTCCATGCGCCAAAGGATATGCAGTGGGTGAGCCCTGGTGCCCCCAAGCCCTGGCCGGACCCCAGGGCCCCCCTGTGCCCATTGGGTCCCTCACCCCACTCCATCAGCCCCACGGTGAGTCCCAGAGCCCCCGTGGGCATCTCTGTGCAGC
The DNA here is from genome assembly GCF_965638725.1 of Aptenodytes patagonicus. Classification (NCBI taxonomy): domain Eukaryota; kingdom Metazoa; phylum Chordata; class Aves; order Sphenisciformes; family Spheniscidae; genus Aptenodytes; species Aptenodytes patagonicus. The sequence continues at coordinate 23,714,631 of NC_134959.1, read as the reverse complement.
CTGGAGCCCCCAGCGCCACGTGTGCCCCGTGGAAATGCACACAGCACCAAGAGCCCATCCTGGCTCCGCACGTTGGCTCAGAAGAAGGAGCACAGCCATCCAGAAGAGAGATGGAGACAAGATTTAATAGAAATATAGATGAGACAGTGATGGGGGGCCTCTCCAGCTTCTGTCCCCTGCGGTGCGGGCAGCAGGGCCGGCGCTGGGGATGGTTTCCCCCTGACACCCCCTTTCCCCCAGCCTGTTCCTGGGTGCCGAGAGTGGCACTGGACGTGGAGCGCTGCTTGGGGCTGTCAGGGGGCCCCTGGTGACCAGCCCCGCTGGTGGCACAGCCTCTGGATGTGGAGCTCCAGGGCCTCCTGCACCTCCTCAGGTAGGAACAGGGTCTCCAGCATCTCAACGTAGATGGGGACAGCACCGGAGCGCAGCAGTGTGGGAGTTGGAGACAATATGGAGAGCAGTCACAGGAGCTTCCACATGGACATGCCTCCACTTGGCCATGCAGGGGTGGCCCTCTAGGGCTGGACACTCCTCAGGTCCTGGCAGGTTTCAGGTGGCTGAGGACGATGTCTACAGACTTCCCCATCATATTCATGTATCCTCTGTTCTGCCAGAAGTCCACATACCTCTCCCTTCGATCCCAGAGAGTCATCTGCTGCCCAATGCTGTGGCGTTAAGGAGGAACAGTTGGTTTTGTTGCACAGGGAGGAGACTGCAGAAATGCTATGGGCTCAGTTCAGCCTGGATGTTCTGGGATCTTCTTCCCCTGGCATTTCCATACTTTATATGATGGGACACAGACCCTGGCGTCCAAGGCAACGACAAGGTCCCATGTGCAGGCAGTCAGCCTCAGGATGGGTCGGGCAAAGGATGAGACTTTGGACCAAACAGGCAGTGACCCACAGGGCAAGGTGTCTCGGTGCCTAGTTCGAAAACACCAGAGGAATCCTCTTTGGCCACCCACAAGTTTCTGGTCTCATATCGAAATCCTACTGGAGTGCCCAACAGCTGGCCCTTGGATGGCACCAGGTCATCCCAGGTGCCAGCCTCCCAAGCCTGCTGCCCTCCCACGAGGGGTGCCAGTGAGAGACCCCCTTCCCCTGAGTCCTCCTGGTTGTGGAGGGAAGGGCACTGCAAGGGATGGGGAGACACCATCCATAGCTGGAGAGACTTACCAGAGTAACTGATTCTCTTCATAATTCCTCTGCCGATTCAGCTCTACTCTCCTCCTCCACTCTTCCCGACGCATGTGGTAAGTCTCCAAGAGTTGCAAGGTGTACTTTGCTCGCACGGAAAGCTGGCTGCAACAGCAAGGGAAAAGTCTCTCTCACCTTCTGGCTGAGACCCTCCTGCCTTCAACTTGGAGGCAGCTTGGGGCTGCCTGGCATCAGGGTCTAAGCCAGGTCATGGGAAAGGGGAGGATGCCGTACCCAGCCCCAGAGCTCAGGAGTTGGAGTCCTTCACGCCTCGGACAGCTGCTGCTGCTGCTCAAGTTTCCCGGGCTGAGGTTGGTGAACACATTCAGTTTGCGTAGCCCCTGCGGGCTCTCCAGCTTCCTCTTCACCACGGCTCTGTGCAGGAAGGGAGCAGTCCTCTCCTCTTTCCCAACCAGTGGCAGTGGTGAGCATGGCCAAATCTCTGTCAGTGTTTCATGAGACCACCTAGCCTGCGTTGACACCAGAGGACAATTTTTAGGAGGCTTGTCACCTCCCTCAGGTGCTCCAAACATTCAGCAGTGGAGATGCCAGCGGCTACAGGGCCTGTGCAGCCCTCCAGCACATTCTGCTCCATCCTCAGAAACCCCTACGAGACGAACTGCCCCGGGCAGGGACATGCAGCCGTAGCAAAGGAACCAGGAAAGTCACCCCGGCACGGCCCTCTGGGTGGGGGGACATTAGTTCCCCACTGGCTCCACGCTCTCATGCTGACGTCACTCATGACGAGGTAAATAAGGGGAGGGAATGGCCGTTTTTCAGAGCAGGAACCATGAGGTGAAATCCTCCAGCAGGTCAGAGCACATCACCAAACCACAAAGATGGCTTGGCTGGAGGAATCGGAAGCCCTGAGGGCCCTCAGCGACCCTGTCCACCGTCCCCTGGGACCTCCACCCGCATCCCATTTCAGCCCCTGCCGGAGCTGATCCAGACCCCGACCTGCGGACGGGTGTCCCGGCGCGACGGGGAGGTCCTCTTTTTGTTTCTGAAAACGGGAAGTGCGGTTTGAGGTCTGGCACCGAGAGTTTGCCTGTGCTCGCCGTCCTTCTCCACCACCAAGAAGCTCTCCTGAATTCTTGGCAGAAAGCTGAAAATACCCAAGAGGGTGAGCTGATATGAGTGCGGGGTGAGGCTGTTCTCTGCCTCGTGCTCACGAGCAGCTCGGTGCCAGCCCCTGCAGCAGACGGCAGTTCTGCTGGAGGTGTAGGTGCATTTGGCTACTCGGTTTCGTGTCAACAGTGGAGGAAGAAAACCTCGAGCTGTAGCGCTCACATGAGCTGTAACAGCCACATGTGGTCCCCGTCTTGAGGGAACAAAAAGAACAACAGTGACTTTCGCAATAACCAGAGCCTGGAGGGACCATGACCCTCCTCCTGCGAACCGCACTGTGGTGGCCACACACTAATGGCTGTGTTTTGGGGGCACCCAGTGCAGGAGAAGGAGGAAATGTTTGAGGGAGAAAAGCGATGCTGGCAATTAGCTCTCTCTGGCACTCCTCCTGTGCCAGATAACCCCCCCTGAACAGCAGATTTGGAATTAAATCAGAGTCTTCCAGTTGACTAAATCCAAGGTAGAAAGCAGTGAACACAGACACCGCTCTGTCTTGCTAGGGGAGGATGTTCTGAATTTCATTTTGCTTTGAAAAGTGGCATCACTTAGACTGAAACGAGAGGAGGTCCGTAGACATCAGAAAGGAAGGAGAAAAATTTCCTCAGCTCCTGGAGTAATTCTTCACACAAACATCAGTCACCGTGACAAAACTGAACAATCCTTCAGAGACAATACCGACGCTGCACACAAAGGGAACAACCCATTCAAGAAATCCAAGAGCACAGGGTCACCCTCATCCATTTCTCCACGAGGCTCACCTGCCAGGTGACCTTCTTCCTTTGCTTTTCTGCCCCTTTCCTTTCTTCGGGCCAGACAGTGTGGACGGAGACCGAGACCGCCTTCCTTGAGAAAGGAGACGTTCAGTAGAAGGACTCTCTGGAACTATAGAAGGGGAAGACTCTTCAGAAAGCATCTTTGTGGCTATTTAACAAGAGTGACAGGCATATCTGCTCCAGCATCTGATAAAACAATCCAATTCCCTTGACGCCATCATCTCAAGGAGGCCTTGCTCTCAAGGAGGTCTTTGGCACGGCTTACCAGCCTTTTAACTGTCATCTCTGGGCACATTCTCCCCACATTCAAGTGCAGAGGATCTGCAGCAGAGGTAGACCCCTCCACCCTTGGCAACTGAAGGCAGAGCTTCCTAAAATGAAGAGGCAGCTTGCAATATAAACCAGGGCACAGAGCCCTGGGGGAAAGTGTCCCTCAGCAGTAGCAGCTGCGTTTGTCAGTGTTGGGCTGCCCTGAGGTCTTTTCCGTAGCGGGCGACTAGAGCTTTGCTGTGTGCAGCGAGGCACAAGAGATGCAGTCTTCCCTCCCAGGGCACCACGCTTTGTCCTTGTCTTTAACCACCGACTGCTGAGGACTGAAGGAACACCCACTCAAAAGCACCCGTGCTCACACCCCCCTACCCCCCCAAGTCAGATGTGACATTACCATCAGTCTCAATTTGCTTATCACTCTCTTCTTCCTCCTTCTCTTCCTCCTCCTCCTCCTCCCTGTCCTCTGTGGCCTTCAGAAGTCCTACAGAGGGACATTCCATGGCTTCTTTCTCAGGGGGAAGTGTAAAATCAAACCTGGAAATGGGAAGACAACAGATGGAAGAAAGGGCCACCACATTGCCTTTGCACCTTCCATTAACAGCGCGGTCACAGGGAGACTTGAGAAGGTCTTTCAAGGCCGCTGCTTCCCAAAGCACAACGTGCAACATCCTTGAGAGCTTTGTTAGGAAACGGAGTGACACAAGACCTCCATGGCCTGGGAGCGCACGAGAGGTCCCATTAGTCTGCTCCAGGGCTTCCCAGTCCTAACTCTGAAAAAGTTGACTCCCTCACTGAAGACCATCTCTCATCTCCTCTTCCTGTTCACGGACATGGAGAACAGACTGCTGCTCTCTCTCTACCCAAAGGGCCAAGGTTGGTTTCAATTCTAACCCTGCCCTGCAGCTCTCCTGCAGATCCTCTCAGGCTCATGTCAGGGCATCTGTAATGCATCACCACCATCCCCATGGCCATTGAGGCCACTACTGAGCAGCCCCAGCTCAGGTCAGAGCTCTGAGGAACCCCACTCAAGCACAGGAGGGGAAATCCCTCCTCCTGTCCCCCAGGGACTCGGGAAGCAGGCATTTAGGGGCACTTGGGGCCCTCAAGTCTCACCAAAGGCACGGCTATGTCACAAACATAGGACTTGCATGAATCTGGTACCCACTCAGGGACATTTTTCCTGTACAATCCACGTGCAGGAAATTCTGGGATCTTTCAGTTTTGAAATTACACCCAGAAAAAAGAGATGAATCAGGGGAAACCTTATGCAAAGTGTTGCCTGACTTGGTTCCTCAACCAACAAGAAGTGAACGTACTGTGGCAACACAAAGACACCGCCAGGACCCATGTGAAAATCAGGACTTTCTCTGCCTGATACCACCAGATGTCTCCTCCCTGGGGCCTGAAACAGAGACAGAGATATGTGAGAGCATTCCAGGGACATTTTTACCTTGTTTATAAAGTCTTTCTTCTGCTCAGAGAAGACACAGCCACTTGGACATCCTATAACAAAGTTTTCTTTGGCTAATATGAGCCCCTCAGCTTTTCAGGCAGAAGCTGCACAGCTCAGAGTTGACAAGGAGCAATAACTGCCATGCGTTGCCCCATGCAAGCTGCTGTCTCTCAGGTTCACAACAGGAATGTGGGGAACTGCAGCTGCTGCGCCTGCTGCCCCAGCATCCCAAATGTGGTCCAAGAAGTTGATTCAAAAGCAGTAAGATCACCCCATGGCTGTTAACACGCAGGGGAACTAAACCTTGGCTTTCTGTGAAGGGTGAAGTAGGATGGGACATGGAATGGGCATGTCCCCATGTCTTGGACTGTTTCCCTAGACAGCGTCTGCTTTTGAATCCATTGAAGCCCCATCATTATCATTTCTAGGACAGACAGTGGGATGCTGGGCTAGGTAGAACCTCGATCTAACTCTAGGTGACTCTTCCTGGATCCTCCTATGTCAGCTAGACCACTGTGTAGGAGAACAGAACGCTACAGAGTTGGCACTGCTGTAGACTGTGACCGCCCCAGTGGCTGTGGGGGTCCCGACAGGCCACCAGAAATTACTTCAGCCGTCCTTTCACAGGTGTCCAGAAAGACGGGGTGTAGCGCAGGGAAGGGATCAACTTACACTGAGAAGGGCTTCCAGCAGCTTTCCAGTGCCATCCACAGCAAGGAGAAAGTCATCAAAAAATCTCATAGTGACTTCCCTGTTTCTTATGGAAAGAATGCCGATGGCCTTGAAGACAAAGTCCGTGTCCTGTCTTTTAGAGGTGGCCCGAAAGAATGATGTCACGGTCTCATATACACAACATTGCACCGTTGCAAAAGGTAGTTGGGCACACACGGAGAGCTCCTCACACCTCAGAGGGACGACTGTTACATCAGCTAGGGAACAGAAAAAGAGGAACAAAGTCACCTCTGCAGCAGGACAGCAGAGGCTCCAAGAAGACGTCAGCAGCTTCAGGCAGGACATTGCTCCGGCGCACTCTGTTGAATCCCGCGCTAACAGCTCCTAAGAGTGCCTGGGGGATGAACACCGTGTGGGAGGGCAGGGGAGACGGGTGCAGATCCCACGACAAAGTCCATGGCGCTCGGCCACAAGCATGCCCACACCCAGGGCACTCCAGCTAAGTCTGTGCCAGACTCATGGAGAAGCAACGGAGGAGCAAAATGCAAGGACTGCACATCAGCTTGTAGCATCCTTCTGTCCCCCTGTCCCTCATACCCAGCAAGTGTCCCCGCATGCACCCACCTGATGTTTCAGTCACATGGAAGATGGGGTTATGTGAAAGAGAAGAACCCCTCCAAAGACAGACCCAAGCTCTTCCTGCCCCACAGCATCATTCATGTCACACTGCAGCCGCACTGACCAGAAATCATGGCAGATCTGGCCATCCACGAGTCCTTCCACAAACTCTTGTCCTCGTCTTTGGTTCTGGTCTGTCTACAAGTGACTTGTACCCACTTTGCTCTAGAAGGAGCCTGTAAGAGTCAGCAGAAACTCTGGCCTTTGCCCTTACGAGTAGGTGGGCAGCACCATAAAGGCAGAGCATGAGCTTTATCTCCGTTTCATTAGAAAAAGCAGCTCCAATAATTACAGTCTGAAAGCAGCAGCCCTAACGTCGCACAACTGTGAATGGCATGGAGCCAAGCATGAGAGCAGTTAAAGATGAGATCTAGCTGAAGGTGTATCGTTAAAAAAGGACACCCAAGGAGTCTTTCCGAGAAATTGCTCCTTGGTGACCTCTTCAGCTTGAACAAGCTGAGGATGTTCTCAGGACATCTTTAGGCATTCAGTCATGCCGTAGCAGCGGTTAGCATACGCCTCAAGGGCGGCGCAAGGGCAAGCAAAGGTTTTAATCCACCTCCTTACCAGGAACACCTTCTTCAGCGTAGCTGAGGTTGCATTCATCTGCAACCACCTTGGACATATGAAACACGGGTCTCCGAACAACCGAAACCTCGCTGTTCACAGTGCACGTGTAGTCTTTAAGAACATAGAATGTCCCGATTCCTAACAGTCGGACACCCTGAGAAGAGTGGAGGTAAAAAGAAGGAACAATTGTAAGTATCCTGGAGAGGAAAACACTCACCAGCGACTTGTCAGAGCATGGGGATGCTGCCTTGTGCCTTGCCCACCCCGAGCCTACGAAGGGCACGATGGGACACTGAGGAGGCTCTGGGGAGAAAGCACATACTCCAGGCTTTTTTTGCTCTTTTCTCCTCTGTTCTGCTCAAGAAAGCTATTGGGAAAAGTAACAGCAGAGCCAACATCCCTCCCCTAGATAGAATCGGAGGGGTTTCCAACAACAAGGAGACACCCTTAAAAAGGTACCGGGGTATGGTCTTCCCATTCTGGCAGCGTTGATGAGAAGTCCCAGAAAGTGCTTAACACTTTCTTCTACTTTATCTGGACTGTCATTTTTATCGCGGGTGCCAGAGGAGCTGGTCTGTGCCACGTTTGCCGACAGCAGTGTCCTGCCAGGCGACTGTTTCTGCTTTCGGAGCAGGGAAGCGATGGCACTCGATGGCACAGCGTTGTCTGGACAAGGCAAGCTCTCAGGGTTTCACGAGGGGAGGACGGGATGCAAGACTCACCCTATCCTGTGCCAAGTGCTGTCTAATGCATTCAGACACGCTATCCCAAATCGTAAGGATCTCTGGAAAGCAAGCGAACGACGCGTCATGCTCCAAGTCAGCAAGCTCATAACCCTTCAGCACACTCTTACCCAAGGAGATGATGAGTGAGATTAAACGTTTTGCCACCCCAATTAAGACCATGTAAGGTGCTCCACATGACAGGAGATGTAGGAAATTGGGAACAGATGTCCACACCAGTGAGAGGATGGTGTGGTGCCCACAGAGGGCTCGGAGGCTCAGGGGACCCCCAGGTATCTCCCCTGCAGGGACCACTGTCAGCCCTCTCTGTGCTCATCAACTCCACGCGGCCACCGTGGCCGGGAGCTCTGGGAGGGCAATCCCCTCTGCAAGGCAAGCAGCAGCCTTTGGTGTTAGGGGCTTCGACCTGGGGAGTGGGCAGCAAGGCAGGGGCAGAGGAAGGTCCTCAGGAAGAGGACCCAGGAGCCCTAGCTGCCAAACCGATCCTGAACTAGGAAGGGATGATCAAACAGGGCTCTTGTTGCACCCATCAGCCCTGCCCAGTCCTTCTCCAAAGGCCCCCACGTTTCCACAGCTGCTTTCATAGCTATTATTGTCTACAACATTCAGAAAATAACTCCTGCAAGCCTCACCACCAGGGGTGAGATTCCTGAGTGTTGGAAATGCATCTGGCCACAGGTTTTCCATCTTTGTCCCCCCCTCCTCCCTCCGGGTTAACTCTTGTAGCAGGACGGTGAGAAGGAAACATCTCCTCCACAGTCTCCACCTCCTTCTTTGACTTCACCAAAGGGCCTCCAGCTCTGTCCTGATGTGGAATGTCCCACTGTGACCCCAGACCATGTCACAGAGGGACTGCAAGGGCTCCCCTGACCTCCCTCAGCCTCCCACAGATCCTGCCAGGTTTTGCCCTACAAGAGGGAGGGGAGGTGTGGTAGGTGTTGTGGGGTGCTATCCCCACCTCACCGCCCACTCCCCAAGGAGAATGGGGGGGGCATTGAGAGCCATGGCGGGGGTCCCCAGACGGGGGCTCACCTTGTGCACTCCAGATGCGCTGGTCAGCTCGTTGGTCCCAACTGGAGAGGCTGTGCCACCACTGCTGGCGTGGGGCTGCGCACACAGCGGCGTTCCAGTTCCTGGGACACAGACAAGGCTCGGAGACCAACGCACACAGCAGCATCCCCAGTCCTGGGACAACGGCAGGGCTCGGGGACCCTTTTATGGGATTTCGCTTTATGTGAGAGAGCAGCAGGAGTGCATGGAGCTCTGCCTGGGGATGGGTGACGAGCCAGCTGGGAGCTCATGGGTCAGGATTAAGGAGGCTGGGGTGGGTGTCTGCTGTAGGCTGCCTGATCAGGAAGAGCAAGTGCATGAGGCCTTCTACAGACAGAACTAGCCTCATGTTTGCAGGTCCTGGTCTTCCTGGGGGATTTTAACCACCCTGATATCTGCTGGAGGGACAATGCAGCAGGGCATAAGCAACCCAGGAGGTTCCCAGAGAGCATCGGTGACAGCTTCCTGACATACACGATAGAGGAGCCAACGAGGAGCAGTGCTCTGCTGGACCTCGTGCTTATAAACCAGGAAGGGCTCACTGGGAGGCGTGACTGATGCACCAGAAGGTTGTGCTGCCATTCAGAGGGAGAGCTGTGGGATGAGCCCCTCTGTACCCAGGGACAAAGCCCTACCAGGATGACGACCAGGCCCCCAGTCAGAGGAGATCAGACATTCAGACCAACCTAGCTCAATTCTATGCAGAAATAACTCTGAGAAGTGCTCTCGAAGCATTAGTGAAGACTCTCACAATGATCGTTAAAAGGAGACCAAGAGGAAGGCTCAAATAGTGCTACTTATTGTTTACAGACACAAATTTATTAAGACATAGGCACAACTCGGTGCAGCAGCAAAGGGACCCGCTGCCAGGATCCTGGGCTGGCGTCCCACCAGGGCACAACCTTCCCTTCCCAGTCCAGGAAGGTCCTGGTCGCCTTCTCAGAGAGGGAGGAGAGCACCTTCAGCATCCCTCGTACGCTCTCATCCACCATCGCAGGGGGCTGCGGGGGCAGAGGGAGAAACACAGTCGTGTGCCCGAGGCCTGGCTAAGGTCTGCCCCGGAGCAGATCATTGCTCAGGGCTTGGGGCTCTCTGACGTGAGTGAGGAGAGGCCAGCACAGGGCAAGAAGAGTTCCCCATCTCTCATCTCCTTCCCTCATGCGCCTCTAGCTCAGAGCATCTGCCAAAAAGAGCTCTCCCAGATCCCAGCATGTCTGGGACTGTTCAATCTGCAGGAAGCTCTGCATTCCCAAATAAAGAGGTTCTTCCAGACCTTGGCCAAAAGCTCTCTTACCTTTTGTGATCCGGACCCCCCCATGTCGGTTTGCACCCAGCCAGGGTGGAGAGCAGCGCAGAGGACGCCGTGCTCCCGGTACCCCAGGGACTGGCGCTGGGTCAGCACGTTCAGAGCAGCCTGCGGGGAGACAGGGCAGGGATGGCGGTGGGAGGGGAAGGGTGGCTGCAAGGGGACACGTGCAGACCCTGTGGCTGGGGCAGGGGAGGGCAGGTGGAGCCATCTCTCCGGGACACACGGTGCTCCTGCACTATCCCCATGCAGATGCCCAGCTGAGGGCCCGTCCCAGCATGTGCCTCTGAGGTGGGACCTGGGGCCAGGCACAGCGATGTGCCGTCAGAGGGACCCGGTGACTGACGGGAGCTCCATCACAGTGCAGAGAGGTGCAAGGACTGAGGGGGAGGTTGGAAGGCATGCAAGATCATTTGGAGAGGAAAAAGTCTGGGCTCATGCCCAGTGCAGTGTGGCAATACCTTGCTGCAGGGGTAGGACTCAGCTTCTCCATAAATAGACTTCCTCAATGGAGCCCCCATAGCTGGACATGTTGTTGATGGCTGCCTTGCTGCAGCTCAGCACTGAGCCCGGGCTCCCCTGGGCAGCCTTCTTCAGCAAGGGCAGGAGGAGAGGGGAGGAGAGGGGAGGAGAGGAGAGGAGAGGAGAGGAGAGGAGAGGAGAGGAGAGGAGAGGAGAGGGGAGGGGAGGGGAGGGGAGGAGAGGAGAGGAGAGGAGAGGAGAGGAGAGGAGAGGAGAGGAGAGGAGAGGAGAGGGGAGGGGAGGGGAGGGGAGGGGAGGGGAGGGGAGGGGAGGAGAGGAGAGGAGAGGAGAGGAGAGGGGAGGGGAGGGGAGGGGAGGGGAGGGGAGGGGAGGGGAGGGGAGGGGAGGAGAGGAGAGGAGAGGAGAGGAGAGGGGAGGGGAGGGGAGGGGAGGGGAGGGGAGGGGAGGGGAGGGGAGGGGAGGGGAGGGGAGGGGAGGAGAGGAGAGGAGAGAGAGGAGAGGAGAGGAGAGGAGAGGAGAGGAGAGGAGAGGAGAGGAGAGGAGAGGAGAGGAGAGGAGAGGAGAGGAGAGGAGAGGAGAGGAGAGGAGAGGAGAGGAGAGGAGAGGAGAGGAGAGGAGAGGAGAGGAGAGGAGAGGGGAGGGGAGGGGAGGGAGGGGAGGGGAGCACATAGGTGGCACAGGGGACAGGACCAACTCCTTACACAGCGGGCAACGTTGGGCACCAACACCATGAACAACCTCCCTCCTCCTCCCACTGCCCCAGCCCACTAGGGTGCAGCTCCTGAGCTCCAGCCTGCTGCTCCATGAGCTTCTGGTCAATCGAGAGCCCATCGGGCACCAAAGCGGAGGCAGGACCCTCTCCCACTAGCCCTTTGCGCCCCCCGGGACAAACCAGCTTGGGTGAGGGTCTCACCTGGCTTAGCAGCAGAGGTGCAACCGTGTTGGTGGTCTAAATCTGGGTCATGTTCTCCAGCGTCTCATTATCAAGTGTGTTGTATATCAGCATCCCAGTGTTGTTGAGGAGGAGGTTCAGCCCCGAGCCCCCCAGCTGCTCCCCGACTCTGGCTGCAGCCGTCTTGATGCTGGCGGGGTCGGTGACTTCTGCAAAGCCAGGGCAGGGGAGGTCAGTGCCCGCATCCCCGTGGTGGCTTGGAGCCCCCTGTGTTCCCCCAGGGATGTGCCCTCAGGGTTGGCCATGGGCAGGAGGGAGGGCAGCGCCCGGTGTCCCCGCAGGCACCGGCCCGTTGGCACGGTTCCCTCCCGGTGCAGGGCTCCCAGGGTGCACGCAGCGCCCGGACACATGCCAGGGGAACCGGGGCGAGGGACCCCCACCTCAGGGCACCTACCGAGCAGGATGATGACCAGGCTGGGGTGCCTGCAGGCCAAATTCTGTAACTCCTGCAAGAGAGGGGATGGTGTGGGCATGGAGAGGCTGGACCGGCTGCACAGAGGCTCAGCAAGCAAAGCCAGGCAAAGCCCGTGTCGCTCCTGCTCCGTCCCTGCACCGCCTTGCGCCCAGCACCCTGCTCTGGCTGCCCTGCTCCCATGGGATGGGGCTCCGTGCCTCCCGCACACACCACATGCCACTGCTTCACGCCTTGCCCTGCCGTGGCAGACACAAGCCCTTTGCCTCAAGCCCTTGAGGAGATGGGAAGCAGCAAGTTGCCACTTTTGTCCCCGAGGAGCCCTGTCCCCTCCTCACATCCCATGCCCAGCTGGTGTCACAGCCATCCCAACCCGGCTGCCCCGTGCCGCGGGTGCCTGGCTGCAGCTCGAGCCCTTTGCAAACCCCCTCCCTGCTCCAACCTGCTGCCCTGGCACCGAGTGCTCCCGTCCCCCAGCACAACCCACCGCGTCCCAGCCCAGCCTCACCTGCGCTCGCTCTCCCTTGGGGTCCCGACAAGCCGCAAAGACCCACTCGGGTGGGTTTGGCATCCCCAGGAGCTGCCGGACAAGCCCCAGGCCGATTCCCCGGTTGGCCCCAGTCACCAGAAACGGAGCGGACGCAAAGCTCTCCCATATCGCTTCTCCTCCCTTTGCTCCAGCTTGCATTGTTTGCTCAGCTCCCTAATGCTTCCTTACAGCATGTTCCACGGCCACCCCACCCACTCAGGGCTTGCACAAACCCTTGGCTCCAGGTACAACCTCTCCAGCTCTTCGAACTCTCTGGGACACCGTTCCTGGCTGGAAGCCAGCCCTCGTTGCCACAGGGCAAAAATCACTTGGCTTTTTCAGGCAAACTCAGCTGACCCTGGGAAACCCGGCCCCGTAATCCAGGAGCTACCGGCCAGCCTGGCCAGGAGAAGCTGTCGTGGGTGAGGAGGGAGGGAGCGGCATGTGGGAGGGATGTGGGATGCCCCACGGCTCGAGTGGGCTTTACAGCTTCACAAGCATCCTGCGAGCTAGACGGGCGTTCCACATCGTACCAGCTCGTGCCTCAGATGTCCACGAGCAGACATTCTCTGCCTTGCTCCTGCCTCTTCCAAGCCAATGCCCATTCACTGGTTGTCCCATGAAAGACCCGTGGAGTGGAGCAGACCCGTGGAGTGGAGCAAACCCAGTGTGGTCTACTGGCAGAAGGAAGTGGACTTGCACGGCCTGCACATCACCACGCTGCTGCTCATGCACTCCATCCCTTTGGGTGCAGTCCTAAGTTGAGAGGTCCCTCTGCCCAGAAGGCACAGACGACTCAGGTGCCCGGGACATTCTCCTGCAAAGAGAAATACCTTGGTCAAAGCCCCATTGTCCACATCGCCCAGAGGCGTGGGGCACGGACAGTTCTGCACTAGCACCAGTGAAGCCCGGTGTTGCCCAGTACCTCAAGTGAGGCATTACAGGTTTGCAGGGCTGGGACTGGTGCGTGTGCACATCGTGTGTTCCCGCTCCACCGCAAGTGAAGACATATCCCCAGAAACCTCTTGGCAACCCCTTGCTTTCAAGCGCGGAGTCCCAGAGCCATTGCACGGGCCGCTGGGCAGTAATGGAGTCAGTGACGCTGCTGACGTGTCACCTTCTCCCCCGGGATGTCTTGGCAGTAGCGTTAACCAGAGCTGCTCTCTCCCAGCGGCAGTGCCAAGCGAGCCCTCGTGCTCCAGCAGCAGCTGCCTTCCTCCTCCCCACTCCTGTCTGCTTTCTGCGGCTCGGCTGGCAGATGCCGTGGGGCAGACAGGTCCTCCCCACAGCCCTGGGGTACCAGGGCACCTGGTACCTGTGCCCAGGGCACCCTCCCCAAACCCAGTCAGGGGGAATGCAGCTTGGAGTAAGGATGCCATTTGGTGGTCCAGCTCTGCCATCCTCAGCCCCGCGCTTTGCTTCTGACTCGGTCCTGCTCTGAGTCTGCAGCATCCTCACCCTCATATTGCTGCTGCACTCACCTTCCCCCCCAAACGAAACTAAAGTATGGATGTGCCAAAGTTTGGTCCCAGGGAGCCCTCTGCACCTCAGGCCAGTCGCAGGGACACCACGGTGCCACCAAAAGAGGCATTCCTGCCCTGCCTCACTCACCTCTCCATCTCGTATTTGGGCAGCTGACTCGAGGGCTCGATCAGGGACCTGACCCATGCTCTGGCTGCCTCTAGTTGCCACGGGGAGGGGAGGATGCTGCCACCAGCCCCACCCAAAGCAGGGACGAAGCCCCATTGCGGTGGCGGTGTCCACCGTGCCTCTTCTGTGTCTGAGGTGGCATGGTCCAGCAGCGCGAGGGATCGAGCCTTCCACCCCGAGCCTGCCTTCACCAGGCTCTCCCCGAGGCGACGGCTCGGGCGCTCACAGTACGCGTTAATCCAGCACAGGACAGGTGAGTGGTTTTTTGCCAAAACCACTGGCAAATGGTCGTCACGCCTTTGAGAAATATCCTCATCGATAGCAACCAGTTCTTTCCCGGATATGTTAAAAATGAATTGAAGGTATATAAAGCACATTCTTTTCCAAAAGGCAATATTTACCAAATAGCAGTGTTTTAAGGACGTTTTTTGCAAGTAGAGGCATGCCACAAGTCACAGGGGAAAACTTCGCCGATTCGTTTTTGCTAGGCTCCTAGGGTTGAAATATCATCACCATATACCTGTTTGAGAGAGAACTGAATTTTGCACATCCCGTCACAGCATCTCAGCGTGAGATACTAGATCCCTTTGAAGCGCCGGCTCTGCCAGCCGGACCTGGCATGCGCGTCTCTCTCCAGCTCTAAGGGGCTTTGTAATTCCCCCTGTTCCCTGCAACGGGCAGGTTGGCGACAGCCCCAGCCTTTCCTCCTCTCCCGTAGCCGGCTTTGTCAGCAGATGCTCATTTGCTTTCACATCCTCTGAGTAAAATTTACCATTTTGTTTGCTCGGGGTAAATCCCGAGATAAGGCCCAGAGCACGTGACAGAAATGCACACAAACACACCGCGCTTTCTGGCGCGGCAAACGAAAAATAATCTTTGTCGGTAGGTGATAGCCAACGTTTCCCCTGCCGGACCTTGTGGAAAATGTTCCCTGCTGATGTATTTGTTTAGTTCCTCTGCTGCTATTCGTAAGACTTTGCACACAGGTACAATACCAGCACGTTAAGCACTCGCACATTTCATTCGCCTAGTAAGACAACCTCATGGCAACCGAGACTGGAGTTTTGCCCCTCTCTCTTCTACTGCCTGTAGCTTTTCTTTCGTAGCAATGCCCCTTTTTGTGGCCCCACGGTTCTTTCTGCGCCAGCATTCCGTGCACTGTTCTTGCTTTGACGGCCATCTAGCGCTGTGCTGTCCAGCTTCTAGGTGAGATATTCCTCTGCGGCAACACGACGGCAGCAATCGGCTCCTGCCCTCTTGCGCATCTGCAGCTTGTATTTGGGAGCTGATCACAGACCTTCTCCCTTCCTCGACCCTGCCGAGTCTGAAGTCTCTCCTTAAGCTCCACGTGTTTCATTCTTTTTTCCCATTTTCTTTCCTGAGGCCACTCAGACCTTCTTCTGCTTTTCACATTGGGCTGAGAGTCTTCTTTTGTCTAAAGAATTCTTGCTGCATGTCAACAGCACAAACCTCTGGGTCTTCCAGCTGTCCGTCTCAGACTGATCCCTCACTGAGGACCCTGACGATTCTCCCCACCTCAGCACACCTCCCAGATCGCAGGACTGGCTTTCAGGCTCTGTCGGGTCCCTTCAATAGTCTTCTCCATACTTTCACTTTTTAATGACCACAGATCACAACTCTACTTGCCGATATCTGCCATTTGCACGAGAGCTCTGCTCCTCCAAACGGACTTCCACGGTTTTCTTCTTCTAGGTGGAGAATGAGGCCGTCGCCCACAGTCTGTTAGAAACTTCCGCGGTGCCTCAGGACCAGACAGCATCAGAAACAAAAAATTAACCTTTTAAATCTCCTATTTTTGCTGTGTCATCACGTTTTGTGGCCTTCCACAGTTTTGGAGTCATAACTTTATAATGTTGACTTTGCTCTGGGGCCCCACGCTGCATCGTTGATCGTTAAAGTTTAAACAAATGCTGCTTCTCCAGAGGTCAGAGTCCAACCCGGCGCGAAGAGGCAGCGGAGAAAACAGCCAGCCTGGCCTGGCTCACCGCCCAGCCTCTTCACAAGTGCTGCGCTGTCCCCAGGCCTCCGGAAGGGACCTCGGACCAGCTCCCGAGAAGGGATTCGGATGGTTCCTTTGCTCTGAAGTGTTCTTGCGTGGTCTAAACTTTAAGACGAGCGTTAAGGTCCTTCTGCACACCCCTCTCCCGTAACACCTCAGACAGCCGTATTTCACGTGCGGATGCTTTCCATCTCAGCAAGCGAGGGAGAGGCAGAGCCAGTTTTCCAAGACGCAGTCCCACCTCCTCCGCTGTCAGCTGCTGAAAGCTCAGGTGTGCTCACGCTCACCTGGGTGTTTGCACGAAGGGCAGCGACAGTGTCGCTTACAGAAGTATTGAGAAATAGACTTTTCTTCGCTAGCCAGGGGACTGGGTGCGTGGCACCATTATCTTTAGTACATTTAATCTATCGTGTAAGAAAGAATAAGCTCGCTACTATTTATCAAGCCTATTTGCTCCACGATGTATTCAGGGCTGTTCCGGGCCATGTAATCACATACTAGTCACTTGCTGAAGAACCAATAGATAGTGATGAATGAACTGCTGATCGAGGGGTGGGGTGAGACCTACCCAGCCCTGTAACTGTTTGAAGCTGGGCAGGTCGTGTCCACCCTCCCTGACCCATTTTCTTTCTGGCTGAAGAGGACTAGCGACACCCCGTTGTGAAGGGATCGCCCAGGGACTAAGGGTGAGAGCCTGAGCTTAAATGCAGCTCCCAAGCGAAGTGAGGAGGTCCCGAGTAAGGGACCCTTTTCACAGCTTTGCTGTTTTCCCAACAGGCCGATCCGGGTTACAGCTGCTTTATATCAGAGCTGGCCTCGAGCCCAGGCGCCCAAACCGCCGGCACCAGGGGAAGCAGAGGCAAAGCACTCGGGACCCTGGCATAGCAAATGGTGTCTTACCATGAGAAGAAACCAAGGCTGAGGCAGTTTTCCAAGCAGCCTCTGCCCGGTGCAGAGGACAGCTGCAGGAACTGCTGGGTCTCTTAAGATCCAGATGAATCTCTGGGGAACCATATGCCACTTGTGGCTACCTCAGGCAGGGAGTAAAGACATTCCTCCTTTTCCAAGCTTATGGTGGGTTCTCTGGTCCAGACTCCAGAGGATCCCACCACAGCCCCTGAGCCAGGGGTTTCCTCCAAGCAAAGCACTTCTGAAGACCTCAAACCAGCTCATTGCAAATAGCAGGCACAGAGGCTTAGATGGAAGCTGGGCTGGATGATTAGTGCTGACGGGAGTCGAACACAATGCCAAGAGAGGCACGAAGTGCAGAAAACACCTTCACTCCTTGCACTCATGCACCAGACCCAGGGACAAGTGGGTAGAGAGGGATGGGGGGGCTCTCTACTTGTGGGAGAGAGCACGGAGGAGCCAGTTTTCCTTCGAATGCTGCTGGACTTGGGCAGGGTGGAGGGGCACAGCCACCTCCTGCCCAGAACAGCCATCCCCATCACAGCTGAGCTGGCGGTGGAAGCCCGCTCAAGCCCCACTGCACTGCTGATCAGGCTGTGGGATGAGAGGGGAAGGACAAACAACCAAGCCTTTTGCTTCCCTGTCCAACCTGACAATTTAAAAAACGTTGACCAATGTACTTTTCACAGTCCGAGTATAGACAGAGCGCGCCCGATTTGGACTGAGTTTCAGAGACCATGAGCTTGATTCAGTTGCCCGAAGACAGACACTGGCTCAATTCTTGTAAGGTACTGGACTGTACTGGTCCCGTTTTGGGACTGTCAGGAAAGTGCATGGAGAAAGCATGAGGCAGAGGCTTCCCTGCTGTCCTGGTTTCGGCAGGGACAGAGTTAATTTCCTTCCTAGTAGCTGGTACAGTGCTGTGTTTTGGATTTAGGATGAGAACAAAGTTGATAACGCACCGATGTTTTAGTTGTTGCTAGGTAATGCTTACACCAGTCAAGGACTTTTCAGCTTCCCATGCTCTACCGACTGAGCAGGCTGGAGGTGCACAAGAAGCTGGGAGGGGGCACAGCCGGGACAGCTGACCCAAACTGGCCACAGGGACATTCCATACCATGGGATGTCATGCTCAGCATATAAAGCTGGGGGAAGAAGAAGGAAGGGGGGGGGACGTTCAGAGTGATGGCGTTTGTCTTCCCAAGTCACCGTTACGCGTGATGGAGCCCCGCTTTCCTGGGGATGGCTGAACAGCTGCCTGCCCATGGGAAGGAGTGAATGAATTCCTTGTTTTGCTTTGCTTGTGTGCGCGGTTTTTGCGTTACCTATTAAACTGTCTTTATCTCAACCCACGAGTTTTCTCACTTTTACCCTTCCGATTCTCTCCCCCATCCCACCGGGGGGGAGTGAGCGAGCGGCCACGTGGTGCTCAGTTGCCGACTGAGGTTAAACCACGACACCTGCAAAGTCTCTGTCTATTAGCATCTCTCTAACGCGATGAGACGTGCAACAAGCTCCGGCTAGGTCACTGCACGCTGGTTTCACAGGAACTGACTTCTCATTGCAAGGAAGGAGAAACAAAAGCAAAGGTGGTTCGGGTGCTGTCGACTCTGCCCTAGGCTTGCAGAGGCCACGCAGCCGTGTTCCCTGCGGGACTGCCCCCACGCAGCCTGAGCAGTCTCCTGGACGCAACTGCCAACCGGTCTACGCCCAGGGTTGAGCGGTATCGAGGATAACGGGAGAGTCCACTGCAGCTTGCAGATCCTTAAACCCCTGCAGAGACCTCAGCAAAGGGGTTTTTTTTCCCAAGTAAATCTTTCCCAGAAGAGGGCTTAAAATGCTCAGACTCTCCATGCAACCTCACTTGGGCCACAGTGTTTGGGCCCAGTGTCAGCTAGGGGACTCAAACCGGGTTCAGAAGCACTTTTCTGGGGATATTCCTCTCATGAGAGCAGCCAAAAGGCCTCAGCTACCTGGGTGCAGCAGTGCTGGCAGCACTGGCAGTTGACCATGGGGACAGAGCCACGTTGCCAGCGCCACGGGGACACCGCAGATCCCCACTGGCCTCTTTTCTGCCACCCTCTGGGGGCAGTTGGCTGGGTTATCCTTCCTTCTTCACCACGATGCCCTGAAGAGGGGCCTCAGAAGCACCAAGCAGGATGAATTTGCTTTCCCACTATTATACTTGCTAACAGGAATGTCGGAGGATGGGCTCTCACAGATGACACGGAGACATGCCCCATCTCAGAAACACTGAGGCGCAGGCTAGAGGACCAGCTCGCGAGTGGCTCGGTTTGACATCCATGTGTTGGAGTGGGAGAAGGAGGCAGGGATAAAAAGAGCACTTTATCACCTGATGGGTGGCAACGGTGCTGGGGAATTAAAACCCAACAACTTCTTTCCAGCCCCTCTTCTTTGTTAAAACCGAAATAGATGACCCTCCTCCTAAAACTGTGTTACCCCAACCAGCTGCTCAGTGATGAGAGCCCAGCCTCTCAACTGGTAGGACCTGGACAATTGACTGACACCCTACGAAACACACCAATATAAGACACAGGAAAAATCCTTAAGCCTGCAGTGGGACTTGTGCCTCCGTAGGGAACATCTCAGCCTCATGTCCTGTTTCTGAGGGATGCAGCAGGACGGGACATTAGTTGTGAGGGTCGGGTGGACCCAGGGGCTGCTGCATGGGGAGGTGGCTCTCACGGTGGGCAGTGAGGAGTTTTTAGAGACACCAAAGCTGTGTCCGCAGGACACCAGTGCCCACCAAGGTTACGTGGGGGCTGAGGGCAGCGTGGCAGCAAACAGGTGGAACATGCTCATATTTATACACTCAAGCGCTCCAAAATTCAGCAGTATCAGAATCAGGCTTTACCAGGCAGCAGGAAGCTACCAAGGCCTGTTCTAGAGAAACTAAAGCACTTGGGTAAGCACTTTTTTGTCTGTTTGTTTGTTTGTTTCATTTCTCTTTCATTTCATCCTCACAACATTTAACTAACAAGGTTTAAAAAAAAAATTGATGATCCCCTATTTTGGACGTGGGGAACCGAAGCATAAAAGCGGGTCAAGCAATGTCCACATTGGGAAGTATCCAACTGCAGATGCTTAGAGCTTTTCTTTTTTCACGGTTCACATTTATATTCAGAACAGGCTCCTACTGACTTCAGCTGTGGCTGCACATTAACTGTTTCCACACAGCAGATCACAGGGGATCCCCATTGCCAGGGCTCTTTGAAGAGAGCACCTAGGAAGAGCTGGTTAATGTAATTTGCCTGCAGTGTGCAGGATCTGTGTGGAATAGGTGGCCAAAACCCCCCATTCCTCAGTGTGGTTCACCGTGACTGTTTGTTTGTACCCCTCCGTCCTCATT
Organism: Aptenodytes patagonicus; assembly: GCF_965638725.1. Taxonomy (NCBI): domain Eukaryota; kingdom Metazoa; phylum Chordata; class Aves; order Sphenisciformes; family Spheniscidae; genus Aptenodytes; species Aptenodytes patagonicus. Next base: position 23,694,467 of record NC_134959.1, on the reverse strand, counting down.
TGCTACGTATCTGCCAATCTTCGCAACAGATGGAGCCGCGCTTCTGGTGACAAGTCACCTAACTGATGGCCTGAGCACGGAATGAGGCAGGAAAAGGAGAACGGGACCTTTAATTCAAATATATGCTATAAGGAGGGTTTCTGCTTCTCAGCATTCATTGCATAATCAAAGATTTATTCCTAGTAAATTCCAATTTCTGTATCGCTGTTCCAAACCAAAAGGTTCTCAAAGCATTTTTATATCCCAAGGCAAACTGGGGAGCAGAGACACAGCCGTGCAGTTGAGCTGTGGTGGAGCAGGATAAAGTTAGCGCAAATCACCTGATGCTATCACCAGATTGATATGATATCATTATTTATTTTCTGATTTATTTTTCGGTATCAGAGATGTTTTATCTAGTGTTTGTCAAACAAGGATGAAAATAAGCAACAGAAATAACGCTGCTTCTATAAATCAGAGTCGCTCAGTCATTACTTCACTGTTGAGCTCCTGGTCGCGCGCTCACCATAATGGGATTTTAATGTTCTTTGTGCATCCGGTGTTCCACGTAATAATTGAAAATAAAACATCAACGCCCACCCCCGGGCTGGCAGCAGAGCTGGTACATGCAGGTCCCCTCCAGACAGGGTCCTCCAGCTGACGCTGATGGTCCCTTTCCTGCTTTCCCTTTCCTCTCACGCCCCATTTTCCCATCCCTAGCCGCCACCAAACCTTTTCCTCGCTTTACTCCTTCCCACGCCTTTGGGCCAGCTGTTGAAGCAGGTACCTGACACTCATCATCATCATCATCAACAAGAAAAATCCCCCCCGGGCACCTCCATCCCCAAACTGCAGCCTACTCACCCGATTTATCGTGTCTGCTCATCACGGAGAGCACCAAATCAGGTGCATTTCTGGGCAGGCGATGAAGAGCATCTGTGAAGGATTCGGTACCTCCCTGGTAAACTGGGTCAATGCTGGGATTTAGGTTCCCCCCCCCCCCCCCCCCGATAGGGGAAAAACCGCATTGCAGTGCCGAAGGCGCTTTAGACACCACCCCAGAAATGCTGTAAGCCTTCTCCCCTGCACCCCAGCCTTGGGAAGAGACGGGGGTCCCCTCTGGCCCCCCCAGAGCATCGCTCCGGGAGCCGTCGCTCCTCCCCGCGGGGATGCTGGGGCAGGCGGGGGACCCCGGGGAAGGGGACGCGGTTGATGCGTTTGTACCGAATGTTAGATGAGAAGGAAAAAATACACCCCCCCACCCCCCCCCCCACCCCGGAGGTTGGGGCAACCCCCTCTTCCCGGCCAGCCCGGGGCCGGGGAGGCGGCGCCGGGCCGGTCCCGCCCCGCCGGGGGCCGGGGAGGGCGGCGATGGCGGCGGTGCGGGCGCGGACGGTGCTGCTGACCGGTTCCAACCGCGGCATCGGGCTGGAGCTGGTGAAGCAGCTGCTGGGGGCACCGCGACCGCCCGCCTGGATCTTCGCGACGTGCCGGGACCCCGAGGGGCCGCGGGCCCAGGTCAGTGCGGGGCCGGGGGCCGGGGGGGGGGGGGGGTGTCGGCAGCACCCCTGGGTGCAGGCGGGTGCGATTAGTTACACGCTCGGTTAGCTTCGCCGACGTGAAAAATGCATTGCGGTCGCAGGGGAACCTCGCGTCCGCGCCGTGCTCTGCCCGGTGTGAAAGTCCTCCGAAGGTCGGCTGTGCAGCCGGCGAAGAGTAAGCCGCGCCGCCCGTAAAACGGGGCTGCTGGGCTATTTGGGGCTGCGTTGGCTGTGCCCCAACGGGCCCTCCCGTGCCAAGCCTTCGCCCACGTGCGGCGGGCACGGCGCCGGCTCGCGCGGAGTTGGGTCCGAGGAGGGTGGGAGGCGGTGGTGGTGGCTGGGCTGAGCTGGTGTGAAATTGCAGTGACGCTGCTCTGGCCTGTTCTGCGACGCGTTACCGGTCTCCGCAAAATCGGGGGGGGGTCGTTAACTGGTGGAGCCTGAAAGCTGCTGTGGGATCCTCCTTCCCCTGCTTCCCACTTCGCTGAAGTGGGAGAGACTCGCACGTGTTGCTTCAGCAGGAAATCACAGGAGCAAAGCGTCACCGTGCTTCCAGCTTTCCTTAGGCCCAGCTTTGGTTTTCCTCTGCTTACTGTGACCCGCTGAAATACCAGCAGGGAGACGGTTGCTCTCCGATAGATCCTGCTGAAGTCCACGACCGCAGGAGACTGTGGACGGAGTGACTCTCCGTCAGGCCGGAGCCACATCGCTCCTCCTGCCCCTTTGTGCCTGGATCAGGTGTTGGGGTGGGTGAGGCGGGACTTGGGCTGGGATGGTGCGAGGCCGTAGAGGCTAGCAGCTGGGCAAAACGGGGGAGAAGAAACGTCTGTTGGCCACCACAAACCATTTAGATGGGTTTTCCATCATTTCCTGTGCCCAGGGGGAATGTGGGAACATGGGGCCGGGCGGGGAAGCCCAGAGGTAACTGAAGGTGGACCACAGCCAGCGCCAGCAGCTCTCCCACTCCCCGTTGGTAGGATGAGTCCCAGGGGAAGTGTCCCTTCACAAGAAGCCACCAATTTGCATTTCCCCTGCAGCATTCTCTGTGGACTTGTTTGTAAGAGGTTTTTAGCTCTAAAAGTAATAGTTTTGGACACACTGAATATGGTGTTTTGGTTTCTGTCATCTAAAACCTGCTATAGTTGAAGAAAGCTCAGAGCAAAGAGCTGCTAGGAACCGTAAAGTTGAAGGTTTTAGCTTTTATCCCTTTTGGCTTCTGAATCCTCCGAGTTTGGTGAAAATAATCTATAAAAATGTGCAAAAGTGCTTCATTTCACGTGGGTGGGTGAGACGTAGTGTCCAGAGCAGAGTGGATCCTGGGATTGGGCTATTTGGATCCACATGTGACTTCCCCAAATGTCGAGTCTGATGTTGGCACTCACAGCCATTCCTCCTCCGTCTCACTTCCAGCAGCCTCTGGGAGACACTTCGGGCCGTATCCCCGGCCAGTTTGCATCATTTCCCGGGTGAGCTGGTCCTTAATAGTTTGCTCTCATCCTTTCCTGTGGCTCTGGCCGGGTTGTGCACGTAGACCCTTTGGGAGAGTGGCCATAGTATCTTGCAGCTGTGGCTGTGTCACGCTCTGAGCACATGCACGTTGCTTTGTGGAGCCTAGAAGAAGCCTGAGAACCTAGGCAGGTCCCCAGTCCAGCCATTCACAAGCGCTGAGTAACATCTAGAAGATGTTTCCCTCAGGGTGGACCATCGCTGGTGCCCCAGGATGATGCTTGGCATCGCCTCTGCCTCGCGCCGATTGTTTCCATGTCTCTTTTTGTAGGAGCTGAGAGATCTGGCATCCAAACACCCAAACCTGGTTCTTGTGAAGCTGGGTAGGTGCGCTCTGCCTCTGAGCTGGTAAATTTGTGGCTGCCGGCCACACTTGCCCCATTTCTCCTTCCCTCCCTCCCTGCCTTCAGGCTCTACGTGGGGATCCAGTTCTTCAGAGCTGCTTCAAGTCCTGCTGCCAAAAGCCCAGCTTCTCCAGACCTGTCTCAGCCCCAGTACCCCGTTCCCTGGAGCCTCCTTGCCCCGTGGCCACAGGACCAGGAGGTTCTTGAGACCCATCCTGGGTGGCCTTCAGCTCCCCCAGCTGAGTGGCTGACTCCTTGCTCTGCCACGCAGCTGAGCTGCCTTGATCCCAAGTCCCAGGCGAGACCAGGAGGGCTCCGGGAGGAAGGCAGCTCCCGTGGAAACACCGTACAGTCGGCCCAGAGCTTGGGCAGGAGCCATAGGACCTTGCAGAGCCATCCCACAACAGGTCCCAGCACAGCCCCCGTGGGGACCGTCCCCCCCGAGACTTCCCTGGGTTCTCCAGAGCTTGCTCAGGCATGGCCTTTGTCCTCTGACAGGAGGCTGTGGCTGCTGGTGCCTGACACAGTATGGGAGCCACAGCAGCGCTTTGCCACCGCGGGGCTGTCCCCGGAATGGCTTTGCCTGGTGGGCTGCCCCAGGGCAAGGGTCCTTCAGCTGCTGGTGGTGGGGCACCCTGTGCATGGCAGAGGAGGCAGTTTTGGGATGAGTTGGGGCTTGTGGGTGCCAGGGTGCTCTGAGCTGGTTGCACAGCACCATCTGGTGCCCACAGATGGAAGGCCACCCAGGTCGAGATGCATAGCTGTTCCTCAGCATCTTAACCTCCCTCTTCTCCCAGGCCTCCTGGCTGGACCCCATGGCTCTCAAACCCTGTTCTCTTCCACCGCAGATGTTGCGAATCCCTCAGCTATTACTGATGCAGCGAAGATCGTGGAGGGGAAGCTGAACGGCACGGGCTTGAACCTGCTGATAAACAACGCTGGCATCTACACCCCGGCGGCGTCGCTGGAGACGGTAGACGCTGAAGAGATGATAATGACATACAAGACCAATGCGGTGGGGCCAATGCTGATGGCCCAGGTATGGGTGAAGCTCTGGGGATGGAGCTCGCCGTGGAGGGGGAATTTAGCCCAGCTTGAGGGTAGCCCGGGCTGCCTGTGGTCACGATGGAGATCTCGGAGTGCTTTGCCAGGTTTCCCAGGGCTGCGGGAGGGAGGGGGCAGTGCTAAGCCTGTGCTCCGAGCCGAAGCCCTCTGTAGCCCCCCTGCGTTGCGCTGGGCTAACTGGGAGCAGGCAGGGCCACTGCAGCAAAACACCCGGGCTCTCTTGGCTTCCCGCTGTTCCTCCTCATCCTCCCTGCTGTAGGCAGGCTGGGTTGCAGTTGCCATAAACGGGGCGAGCTCGAGGCACAGGCGTCCCACAAAGTTGCTTCTCCCCAGGCGTTCCTGCCCCTGTTGAAGAAGGCTGCCCGGGAGAGCACAGAAAAGGGACTGAGTTGCAGCAAGGCAGCCATCATCAACATCTCCACCATCATGGGGTCCATCGAGAAAACTCCCGAGTCCTACTTCAAGCCTGTCATCTCCTACCGCTGCAGCAAGGTATGGAGACTGGGGACCTGCCTGCGCTCGGTGGGAGTCGGAGCTGCCCCTGGCCAGGCCTGATCTCAGGGCAGCACCTGAGATTGCGAGATGGAGGGACTTACCCATGCTGATCGCTGCCTGAGCTCCCTGGGCACCTCCATGCCCAGCTGCTGCCCACCTAGGGGACACACGCGCTATCTCTTGAAAACCTGGCATTGCTTTTTCTCCCTTGCCATGAGGCAGTGATGAGAGGGGAGCCTGGTGCGTGGAGCTTTCTACTGCCCATGGCTGATGCTTCCTTCCTCCCCCAGGCTGCCCTCAACATGCTTACCAAGTGCCAGGCTCTGACCTACGGGGAAGCCGGGATCCTCTGCGTGGCACTTCACCCCGGCTGGGTGAAAACCGACATGGGCAGCCAGGAGGTGGGTTTCGGCTGAGCAGGTCAAGGGGGGGGACCCATGGGTGGAGACCCAAGCCTGGCAAACTTGCAGTGGCATGGGAGGTGCCTCGGGTGGCCGGGATGGCTCTCGGGAGGAGGGATCCATGTGAGAATGAGTTGCCTCTCAGGCTGCAAGTTGCCTGCATCTGTGCTGGGCCACTGCAGGACACGTGGGTGCTTCCCGGGAAATAGCATCAGCACATATCCATGGTAAGCAGGAGGCCTGTTCAGGGGGGGAAAGGCTTTGGGCAGCCTGGAGATGTGCAGAGAACCTGAATCCAACAGCGCAGGGAGGAGAGGAGCAGCACCATCCCATCCTGTGCCCCCTTCCTCGAAGAGCTGCCGGTCCCTGAGGTCTCCACTCATCCTGCAGGATCCCTGTTTTGGGGTGGGGGTGGTTCCTGCAACCCTGGAGTTTTGAGAAGGCAGCACGTAGCACCCTGCTTGCAGCAGGGATCTTTTACGTGTCCTATTGGTTTAAGCCTGTAGCTGGCTTCCCAGCCCAAGCCACCTCCATCCAAGCCATCAGTAAGCATGCAGATACCCAACCATCCTCCCATGTGATGGACCCATCCCACCTCCCGCGGCTCTCCTCTCGGTCTGGGTGGAAGGAGCCTTGCTGCCGACGTGCATGAGCTGAGCAGGTGCTGGTGGCTGGCTGGGAATGAAGGTGGGGTCTCAGCCCTGCTCCTCACTCGTGCCTGTTGCAGGCTGACCTGACGGTGGACACAAGCGTGCGGGGGCTGCTGTCTGTACTGCCGATCCTCTCCGAGAAACACAGCGGGACCTTGCTCAACTGGGAAGGTAAAGCTATTCCTTGGTGACCACTCTCTGTCCCTGCAAGGGACCCCACAGTGCCAGGGGACTCGCTGGGTGCCCTGGAGCACCAGGATGCTCAACCCTCTGTGGTCTGCAAGGGACCTACTTGGGACTCCACCACGGGGCGTGCAGGGCAGCCTGTGATCCCTGCCTTCATATTGCTAACAAATAAAGTCAATTAGTACCTGTGCCTTCTCCCAGCTGCAGTGCCCCCACCGAGACTGTCTCTGCCCTGGCCTGGAGCTGGCCCCTGCGAAAAATAACCTGGCATTATAGCAGTCTGCCTGCCTTGCCTTCGGCTGCTCTGAGCAGAAGGAAGGTCCCAGGGGGTATGTAACCAGCCCAAAGCCCTGCTGTCCTCCCTGGCTGCTGAGCGTGCCCAGGTCTGCCTGGTCTCTGCTATGCTTCCACCCAAAGCACGGTGTCTTTGCTGCAGACTTCTTGGGGGAACTTTGTGCTGGACACAGTGTCCGTGGGAGCAGCCTCGGGGCTGGAACAGGAGGAACAGTAGCACCACAGTGCAGTTCTGCAATCCCAGGCCAGCCCTTCCCAGTGGAGCCCCAGCTGGGCACGGTTCCCCTGGGTGGGGGAAACCCGGTCCCGTGGGGGAGCACAGCACGGGAATGGCGCTTCTGCAGGATGGAGAGGCTGAGAACCTCTGGGCTTCTGCGTGGGTCGGGCAGTCCTGGGCTGCATGAATTTGCCCAGGAGGTGGTAACGTCCCCAAAGAAAAGGACTTTGGGGTGGTGCTGGGTTTTCCCAGGAGGGTTCTTCCATTTCTGGAAAGAGCTTCTCTTTGGGGGGATATGGGGAAAAGGAGCCGAGGCTCCTTCAAAACCATGTCTAGTCTCAGGTGGGCAGAGCAACCTGGCTTGCAGGAGAGGCAAACCCACTGCTCCTTCTCTCAGAGGCCACCACCTCCTCTTTCTCATCTGGAGGATCAGCTGAAGCACCTCTGTCCCTCTGGGTCTGGCCTTTTCTGGGGTTGTACCTCTCCCCCGGAGCGGGGGCTTGCCTGGCAGCACCAGCTTTGCTGGGAATCTTGAGGCCACACACCACTAGGCACAGGAGCCCCCTCATTTCCCAACCAGGAGCACAAATGCTGCAGTCCCCCCACCCAGGCTTCACCCCCCCCAAGGCAGACAGAGCATCGGGGCAGTCTGCTGGGCTCGGGCCACGTCTATGCCCCGCCGAGGCAAGCTGTGCCCCAACAAGCTCCAACAAGCCCTGGCACCCGCAGCCTGGTGAGTCACCGGCACCAGTGAGGTTTTTCTTCCTCACCAGCTCCAGTTCCTCCCAAGCCAGTGGCATTTTGGTAGCCGAGACTTTCGAGAGGCCGGGAAAGGGGACAGCAGGGAGCATCTGCAACCTGGGTGCCAGCCTGGGCTTGGGGACAGGGTGCCCGTGGCTGGAGGTAGCAGCGCTGCCAGAACTTGTGAGCTTGGACCCCTGGCTCCCTGTACTCCCTTCTTGGGGGTCTCAGGCAGCCCAGGTGCCCGGCCAGGGATAGGAAGAGATGCAAGATGCCCCTGTGAAGTTCAGGGGCGCTGGGAGCATCCCCAGATGGAGAGGGGGTCCCTTACTCTGCAGGCACTTTCCATAATGGATGGGCAGGTCCTTTCCGGAGCAATTGCAGGAGCTGGGACACCTGGGTCCAACCTGGGTCCCACTTCTCTCCTGGAGCTGGGGCTCCGCTGCCCCATCTCTGGCACGGGGCTAATGCCAACCCCCACCTGGCTGTGCCAAAGGAAGCCAAGCCCCTGGGCTGTTTGGAGCTCGCTGTCTTCCCCATGCCCAGGCTGGCATGCACTTTTCCAAGCCTGTGCTGTGCTTTGCAAGGCCCTCCGGAGATGGTGCTGCCAGCACCGCTGTGGGGAGCTGTACCCACGCAAGGCACCCACTGCTGCATGGGTGCTCCCTGGCAGGGAGACGCTGGCCTTGGCTTTCTCCTCCTGCGCTCAGCATCTGCCCAAACAAACCGAGCCGCGCTGGGGATGGGGAGCAATGCTGCTGCCCCAGCTGAGGGCTGCTTCATCCTCAGGGAAGCTCCGAACCATCTGGGCTCTTCCCAGCCACCTGATTTCCCACGCAAATGCTCAGTCGTCTTCGCTCTTTTCTTTCCCAGCTCCTATCTGTGGCCAGAGGAGTGGTGCTGGGGGCACCTGCCTGGGCATTTGTCAGCGCTGTGATGGCAGCAGGAGGAGAGAAATCCCTTGTAAGGAATGGCTGAGGGGCAGGAGCATGGGTGAAGGGCCTGATTCTGCAGCTGTAGGGCTGTGCTCAGCCCAGCGCTGGCTCAGAGACATGGCCAAGCCTCCACCAAGTGCCCTTCCTGCCCCTTGGCAGAGGTTCTCCTGCCCCAGTTGCTCCGCACAAGCCAGCTGGAGCCCGGCCAGTCACTGCGGGCTGGCTCCATGCCCATCTATCTCCATGTTTCTCCCTTCTGCCCCATGCCACGTGCTGGACCCTGGGAGATGAGCTATGCCAGGGATCCCACCATCGCTTGCAGGCAGCTTATAGCCCCCCCATCATCATTGCGAGCCCCATGAGATGGATGCAGCTGCTCCCCTGGGAGAAACAGGACTGCTGAAGGCTGGGACAAGTTCCATCAGCTTGGCTGATGGTCTGCAGCGCTGGTGACACAGGATGGCTGCCCACCTGCTGTGGCAGCAGGATTTTGGCTGAGCCTGGGAGGCTGACAAGATGCTGTAAGCATCTCTCTCCGGCCTCCTGGGAAGTGGGACATCACAGCGTGGGCAGGTCACCCGGGGCGTGGGTAGCCCTGTGTGCCAAAGGTGGTGGGAGGAGGAATGGGAAGCTCTGCAGGTGAAGTCCACTCTGGCGTTACTAGAAGCCCAGCTGCTGGGGATGAGAACAAACCTCGAGGGGCTGCTGGACGTTGAAGCACCATGAGCATCAGCCTGTAGGAAGCCCAGCGCAGTAGTCTTCCCTTTGGGTGCCAGGACAGCAGGCTAATTGCCATGGAGAGCCAAGTGGCAGCAGGTCGGTTGATCCCATTTTTCAAGTCAACAGGAGACTGGCGCAGCACCACCCAACTTGGACCTCTGCAACTGGGAATCACCCCTGGTTAGTGCTTTGCCATCACAAGTGAGGCCAGCTGCTCCCAGGAGCCCATCCTTCCACCCTCCAAGGCTTATCCCAGGGGGCACACGCTGGAGCTGAGCTGCCAGGAACTGTGCCGGCCTCGGTAACTTGGTGGCCAGGGATGCCCGAGCACCTTAAGGTGCTTCAGGACACGTGTTCCTCAAGAAGCCTCAGTGAGGGGCCAGATGGGCAGGTCTCCCTGCTCAAATGCTTGCCAACTGCTGTCGGCTTTTCCTTTGCACACATTCCGGGTGTTTGTGCTCATGCAGCTGATTATCTCCCCGTTTCCTCTCCTGCCTGATGTTTCCTGCCTCGCTCACTCCCTTTTGCTGGCTTTGCCCTTTGTGTCAGGCTTATCTCCCGGCTCTGGGCAGCGTCAAACCTCAGCGTCCCCCCTGCCCACCGTGATGGAGCACCGTGCCCTGTGTCCTTTCACTGGGCTGCAGCACAGTGCCCCAGGAGACACTTGAAATGCCAGCTTCACCTGGCCATCGAGCAGCTCCTTGGGAGCACGGGCAAGCTGGGACAGAGCAAGGATGATTTAGGATCCATCTGCTTTTAGCAGCTGATCCATCTTTATTCTGAAGCTGGGGGACAGATGCCACCTGGACCAGCACGTTGCCTGTCCTATAACATGCACGTCACTGCCGCAGGGGGCTGCTGGGTCCAGCAGTAGGGAGATCTGGACAACCCCTCGGGGACCCTTCACGTAAGGGCTGCACAAGGGCACGGGAAGCTGGCTGGGGACTTCCAGGGACCATGGGCGGGCAGGTTGTCACCCAGAGCAGCTCAGACTGCCTCTGCCAGCCCCTGTGGGGCTGCAGTAGTGTCTGGGGGCAAACACATCTCTGCTCTAGGGAACCCGGGCTCCAGGGACCAACCTCAGTGCACGTCTCGGTGGTGGGAAAGGCACATATTTTCCAGGGTCTTCCACCAGCCACCCTTTTTCAGACCAATAGCCACTGCCAAAGATTTGTTGCACCTGGAGCTCGGGCCAGACATGTCTATGGGTCAGGACAGGAGTGGGAAGGACATGGGGAGTCCTGGCAGGACTTCCCAGGATCAGGGCAAGACCCATTTTGAGAGGCAACCTCCCACGCCCAGGTGGGGCAAACAGCAGCAGGCAGAACCCCCGCGAAAGGCAAAGCCCACTCCAGGAGGAGAGGGGCAAAAGAGGAGACTGGGAACAGAAAAGGGCTGCTCCTGTGACACAGATGCGGCTGCGGAGGTGGAGCAGCAGGCAGGAGGCAGGTCACAAACAGCCAGCACACGAGGAAGTGCTGGGACACCAGCGGAAGGACGGCCAGTGTGGCCAGGGCGGCCAGTCGCAGCAGCCCCAGGTGCAGCAGACCTTCGCTGGCCAGTGAAGGACCGGGAGCAGAGGCAACCAGAACTGCAGGGACCTCAGCCAGGACCTGGAGATCCCCTCGGCAGGAGTCTTCTTCCAGCCAAAACAGCTCTTCGTTCTGCCAAGGTGCGAGCACTGTCCATGGCATGGGGGGACGGGGCAGCAGGATGGTCATGGTGGGGACATCTCCGTGCCAGGTGGCACTGCAGTCCTGTGGCTCAGAGCTCCGGGTGACCGTTCCCAGAGCCACCAGCGGTGGGGTAGACTGATGCTGGGAAGGCTGGATCATCTGGGGACCTGCAGCTCTCTGGGGGTGCAATGCCGGGAGGGTGCTGGGGCCATCAAAGTACTGGGACCCAGCCTGGGTGCATGAGAAATGCGGCTCAGGAGGAAGCACATCCCAGTCCCTGCAACGCAAGGGCTGCCAAGGAAGCCAAGTGGGGCCAGCAGATAACGTGCTGAGGCTTCCTCCAGCACGCCGCAGCTGCGGGGCCAGGGTTACTCGGTCGCTATCTGGCCCTGCAGAGCCCCGTGCATCCCTTCTCCCTCTGCTGTATTATTGTTAAGCCAGGAGGAAGCAGCTTAGCAAGTCCCACCTCAAGCTTTTAACCCGCTGCTGCCTGGCCTGCTGCTCTCTGCTCCAGTCAGCCAGAGCTGGGAGGGCTCCACGGCTGCCCTGGGAGGACGGTTTGGTACGGGCGGCTTGCTGCAGGCTTTACCTCCCCGGGGACCAGTGGCAACCCCCGGCAGGTCTCCCCCGAGCCATGTCGTCTCCCCCGGGTTTCCCACAGCCACCCTTGCAAAGGGTGGACGCTGTCATTGTCATCGCAGTGTGGAGAGAAGGTCCTGAAGGCTTTAGGTGCCGATGATTCCCTCCTTGCTCTCTCTTCCCCCTTTTAGCTGGTCGGATCCTGCCTGGTGCTTCCTCTGGAAGCCCCCCTGGTCTGCTGGGGGGGGGCACCACGGAGGCGGCAGCTTTACCAGCTTTGCACAGATTTAACCCAAATACCTAATAAACAGTTTGGAGGAAATCCGTCTTGAGGAAGAAAATTGCAGCACTTCACCAGCTTCGTTTGAAGAGCCGGGGTTTAATTGAACCCCAGGGTCTCTGGAGGTGCCACTCCCTGGGTAAGTAGAAATCAGACAGACATCTCGGCAACCTTCTCCAGATTGTCGTCTTCTCCCACAACTGAACTCGTCCAAATTGTCCCCCAACTTCTTGTCTGGCAGGGAGGGGACCTCAGTGTCCTGTCAGCACAGGCTGGGGCTGTGTCCTCCCCAGCGCTGGCCACCGTGGGACGCCTTTCCCGAGCATCGGTGTCCATGCAGGAGCAGAGCTAGGTCACCCAGCCGCTGAGCCTACCAGGGTGATGCAGAGATGCTCCATGCTCTCCTGCAAATACACCGCATATGTTGACGTGCCCATTGCACGCCCTGGTGCCCCATGTGCACCCCCGGCGTAAAGCAGCGGTTCGCCTGGGCCAGCCTGCTCCATGCCTTGGGGACCTGGCACAGCCACACAAGTGGATCATCCAGAAAACCCAGTGCCACCCTTTTGGGAGCTGTGCAAGCCATGCTGTCACCCAAACTCGGCACAGGAGCGTGCACGCATGGGTTGCAGCGAGGTGCTCACCGTCCCTCCCACGGCTGGGCTTCTGCCCGTGCCTTTGCCCCCAGCGGTGCCCACAAAAGGGGTGACGCTGCCAGAGCAGGTCCTTGGCCGTAGGACCCAGTCCCGCTTTAAAGGGTCCTGCCGGGGGGTTTGGTGCAGGTCAGCCTCTCCCCGCCCGTCCCCAGGCACCGGCTGGGCCTGAATTTCCAGCTGTTGCAGAACAAGTTCCCGGGAGGCTGCACCCGGAGCTGGCATCACGCCGAGCTGCCGGCGTGCCTGTCCGGCATCGTGAGCGTGCACAGGGGGCCACGGGGATGGTGGACGGGGTTAAGCTGCCCAGGGCATGCCATGGGCTGGGGCAGCCTTCCTGTGCTGCTCACCTGCAGGACAGGGCTCGCTAGAGGAGTCGTCCCCTTGGTCCCCAGCACGTCACCACCCAAATGCATCTGTGCAAACCTCATGGGTGGCACAGGGACTTCAGGCATGTCCCTGGAGACCAGCAGGTACCATCCCATCCTCTCCAGCCACAGGGTTTGTATCCCAGCCTTTGCCGGCGACGCAGAGCAGCGTGGCCAGGACGCCCACTCAGGTCCCAGCCCTGCTCCTCTGGAGCAACCTTCCCCCCTTGTTGGCTCCAGGGAGAGGACTGAGCCCCGGTGATGGCAAGAACAAGATCCAAGCTCATTTCGATGAGCTCTCTCCCCAGCGTCCCTCTCCTTGGAGCCAGGGAAGTGACGCTGGGGAGGAACTTGGCTCCTCTTGTTTGTTATTACAGGATAAAGTTACCCTTTAAAGCAGAGCCAGTGCTGTCAGGGCTGCATACCGTCCGGGAACATCGCTCCTTCCCAACGGCTCCAACACACTTGTTACTGCGCTCACGTGGAGCCCGCTCCCAGCCCTGGGCACAGCGAGGGGGATGCAGATGGGGGGATCCAAAAAAGAGCCTTGAGGCCCTTTTCCCATCCTGGGAAAGTCGGACGCAAAGGGAAAAGGCCTCTCTCTGGAGAGGGAGAGCTCTCCTGGCTCTGGGATATGTGGGGAAGAAGGAGCAGAAAGCAAGGGCAGGAGGAGCTGGATGTGGCTGGAGTACACTGGGGGTGTCTGCTGTCCCCCCGGAGAAGGGCCAGGGATGCTGCCCTTGCTGCGGCTCAGCTGGGGACTCTCTTGAGGGGACAGACTGCTGGTTCCCACCGGGGAAACTGTGCACAGGCAGGGCGGTGGCGTGCCCCTGGCACCCATCTCGCCACCCAAGTCCAGCGCCAGCTCGGCAGGTAGCACTAGCTCCTGGGACGGCGCAGAAAGTGGGCTGGCTTCCCCTTCGAGCTCCAGCCTCTGTCCCCAGTGGTCCCAAATCCAGGGGACCTCCTTCCTCTGTAAGCTGGCACCCCAGGAGACACCCCAGCACCCCAAGACTTTGCAGACATGGGGGTTCCTCAGCAGCACCCTGGCCATCCCACCCGCACTAGACCCTCTGGAAGGGGCTGGGGGCTTGCTTAGGGCTTGACCCCCCCCCGCACGGAGCCATGACGTGCCTGTGGGGTGGAGGGGAAGGAAGCCAGCCCGGTGGAGCTGAGCCAGGGAGAGCTTCCTGGCAGCGAGCTGCAGCCTCCAGCACCTTCCGTGCTGCTGCAGATGGTTCCGAGCGGGATAGAAAGCAGAGGGCTGTGCGAGCCCTTTCCAGCCATTCCCCAGCCTCGTGCCGGTGGGGAGGCAAATGCCAGCTGGTGACGCAGCGCCGGGGCCCTGACACCACCACCTCGACGGGGTGTCGGAGGGAAGCCTGACTCATCCCCGGCAGGAGAATATGAGACTTGCACATGTAAACAGAGCTGGCCCCGGCGCGCCAGGGCATGTGACAGATACAGGAGAGACCGGCTAGAGCCATGGCCCGGGGCTGGTGGCATCGACACATGTGCTAGAGGCATATGAGAGGGGGCTGGCCTGCGGAGAGCCAGAAGCTGTCTGCTCCCACCCCGTCCTAAGGCTCAGGGGAGCATCACTTGGGTGGGGAGGATGGGGCAGGATCCGTGCCATCAGCATGTCCCTCCTCTGCTACCCCTGCCCCACTGGCGGCTTTTAGCAACTAGTTTTACCCCCGGTCTGCCTGTTTGGCTGCCACCGCTTTCCTCCAGGGACACCCTTCCCAGCGGGGACCAATTTGGACCAGCAGTACAGGACAGGCAGAAGAGGCGCAGGATGAGGGCAAAGCTCCTGAGATGCCACCTCATGGTGCCAGCTTCAGGAGCAGAGTGCAGCTTGGGGTGTCGGGAGGTCTCCCTGCATCTTCTCTTCTGCAGGGATGGAATGAGCATGGAAGTGCCAGGCTCGGGTGCACGGAGGGTCACCGGGTGCCTGACCCCGGCTCTGGGACACGGGATCACTCGGAAACCTCCCAGTTGTCCGACGCGCTCTCCAGCACGTGATTTCCCCTTGGGTTTATATGTGCCTTGCTGCGGGATCTGGGCTGGGAGAGCTGCAGGCCAGCGGGGAGAGGAGATGATTACAGCCACTTCCTATCCTTGCTTACCCCGCGCAGCCGGTTTCATTTCCTTAATCCCCATCCCGGAATTTTCTTTGTTGTTTTCTTTGGAGGGGAGGGATCGTTTGCTGAAGGCTGGCGCTTGCTGCAGGGAGTGCTTTCATGCTCTGGGAGAGCAACGTGGGTGCCCGCTGGCTGCCCCTGCACGGAGCCGCTCTGTGCTTTTGGGTGCGGCGGGTGCTGCTCACGAGGGGACGGGGACCCCACCTCGGCGGTGCCCGGGACCACCGTGGAGCGAATCAGGGTACACGTGGGGTCCCCTGCGCTGCTCGGGGAGGACCGTGTTCACATGCCTTTGCAAACAGCCCTGCCAAATTTGCAAACTCAGCCCTGCCAAAGCACCCCGTGCCCCGAATTGCCTTTTCCTCTTGCATCCCCTACGGCACCGGCGTGCCTGGCCTGGGCCAACTTCGGGGCAAGGTATTCCTGCAGCAGCCGACTCGATGGGCTGAGCTTTACCTGGCGCGATGCTGAATCCTCAGGCTGCTGATGCTGCACCGTGGTCCGGCCATGCCAGCCTCCCCGCCGCCGGCCGTCTGTGCTGAGCCAGGCTGGTTGCTGGGCTTGTCCATGACCTCAGCTTTCCTGCTCCGTGTCGGACGGTCCCCGAGGGGCTGCAGGAATCTTGTGAATCATGAATACTTTTGGAGTGATTCCTCCAGGGTGTGCATGAGATTGTTCCTACTGTGCCTAGGCGGGGACAGCTGCCTGGTTGCAGGAGGTGATGTGGTCCCAGGGGACGGTCAGCCTCCTAAGCTGAGCTGGGGCTGAGCTTGGAGATGCTGCCTGCCACCTTCCCGGGATGGAGAAGGGAGCTAGGAGAGGGGACAGCTGGCTGGTGGCCGGAGAGTCTGGACTAGCCCATGGTGTCCTGGAGCCCCTTGCCCTCCTTGGACCATGCTGGGACTGAATCTGATGCAGTCGCAATCTGGATGTTCTGGCTTTGCTATGAAGCCCAGGCTCGGGTGCCTGCTTGTCAGACAGAGGGTCTGGGCGTGCTGACCCAGTGCCAACCAACACTGAGCAGGTTTGTGACCACTCCAGGGATGTCCTCGCCTCCCTTCTCCCAGCCCCATGAACATGCAAAGTCCTGGGACAGGCAGCTCTGCCCCACGGAGAGGGACGGGCTGGGTCAGAGCTGCGCCCCAGACTGCTGCCGCTGCGTGCTGGCCCCGAGCGTGCCGGGGAAGGGTTTCCAGCAGAGCTCAGAGAACCTGCTGGCACAGCCTTTCCCCACTGTCGGCCAGTTCCCGAGCGCGGCCGAGGCTCCGGTGAGTCAGCTGGAGCAGCAGCTCACATTGCTCACGCTGCACCAGTGCCGCCCTGGCTCCCTTAGCTTTTTCCCAGGTTGTGTTCCCCAAAAACACACACCCGGAGGGATGAGGAGCCCAGCACCAGGGTGCCGGGATGCTCAGCTCCAAGCCTGCGGCCAGGGATGGCAGCAGGCTCTGCCGAGCTGAGGCACCTCAGCCGCTCTGGGGTTGATGGCTGAGCTCCGAGTGTACTCAGCACGCGTGGCTCTCCCGGCGCAAGGCTTGAAGGTCTGGCCTGCGCTTACTGCCTTGCTCCAACGCTGAGCAGGAATGCTGAGCACGCAGCAGCTCCAGGGCGGCCGTGGAGGGAGGCAGGCCTGGAGCCAAGCGCTGGCCTCCTGCCCTCCGGAGAGAGGGGAGAGGAAGACGTGGCTCCAGGCCCAGCCTGCAGTGAGAAGAGCAATTTGGGCAGAGACCCGCAGCGCAGGGGTCCACTGATGGCTCAGACCTTTCTCTGCATCGCAGCAGGCATATGCAGGCAGCTGGCACAGCCGGTTGCTGAAGCTGCCAGGGAGAGGGGAATGGGCTTAGGGTGGTCCTGGGCCACCAGGCTCTGGCAAGGTGCGATCCTGTGCTGGGAGGTGCTGAGGGATGCCAGCCGGTGCTCAGACAGGGTGCCCTTGCTCTCAGGGACTCCTGCCTGCACCAGCACCCAGCTGCCCAGCGAGGGCAGGGACTGCCGGGAAGCCTCCTCCCCATGCTGGGAAGGTTAACCCCTGCCTGCCGGTGGGCATCGTCCCTCCTTAAAACCAGGAGAGGGGTTTTGGGGAGCAGGCAGGCAGGGGGGGTGCTGTGGGGACTCGGGTGCTGAGCCTGCCCATGCTTTTGTTTGCAAAGCTGGTCTGCGCCGAGCAAGCTCCCAGTGACCTAGAATAGCCCGTGCGGTGCGCCAGCCCGAGCCTTGGCAGAGGGAGTGTTTAGCTCAGTGTACCCAGTCTGGCAAGGGCAGGCAGGCGTGTGGCTGAGGGGAGGAGTGCTGCAGGCAGCCCTGCTGGCCCCAGCCTCCGAGTGGTCCCCTCTCCTGATGCCTGCAGAGTGATACAGCTGCTCCCCATCCCGGCGGCGGCCGGGAATGGTGGTTCACCTTGCAATGATGATGCATAGGTAAGCGTGGGTCAGTCCACCTCCAGGCACCCCAAATCTTTACCAAAAGGGTGGTCAAACACTGGAACAGGCTTCCTGGAGAGGTGGTCGATGCCTCAAGCCTGTCAGTGTTTAAGAGGCATTCGGACAATGCCCTTAATAACGTGCTTTAACTTTTGGTCAGCCCTGAAGTGATCAGGCAGTTGGACTAGATGATCGTTGTCGGTCCCTTCCAACTGAAAATATTCTATTCTATTCTATTCTATTCTATTCTATTCTAAACGCTCAGTATCCGAAGACCCACCTTGCTGCGAGGGAGCAGGTAGGACCAGCTTGGTGGTCTTCAGTTGGGGTGGGTGAGCCCAGGCAAGCTGTGGTGGGCATTTAGGCAGCCCACCGAGCCAGGCTGGGGGCACGAGGAGGATCGGATGCACCCACGCAGAGCTGGCATGGGTGGGTGCTCCCAAGTGCCTGCTTTGCCGCGCCGTGCCAGTTGTGGGTGCAGACCGAGTCCCCACGGCTACCTTGCTGGTGCAGCGGCAGGTCTGGCAGGTTGGCAGAGAGCCGGCAGAGATGGCATGTTGGTGGGCCAATGCGCTGACCCAGAGTTGGTATTGCTGGAAGGACTTGGACAGGGTGACCCAAGCACCTCTGTGCACCAAGAGCTTCCTTTGAGTGCTGCAGGGGGACAGCTTCCCCCCCTATTTTTTCAGGGGGAGCCCTGGCAGGGATGTCGGCAGAGTGTCTGCATGGGGCACGTCCTGAGAGCTCAGCAGAGCACCTCTACTTGCACTTTGAACGTCCGCACAACCTGCTGAGCCATGTTAGCAGAGGTTTCCCGCCTTCCCCCAGCTAACCTCACTCCCCTGGCCACGCGGCAAGACCTGGCTGCCCTTGGAGAGCTTTTGGGGGTGGGCAAGGTGGTGACACCAGCCACAGGGTGTGGGTGGGATCCAGCTCCCCACTTGATCCATGCGGGATGCTCGATCAAGCGATGACAGCATGGCACGGGTGTGCTGACTGTGCCAGGCATGTGGTGGGCCATCCTGGTGGGACAGGGACCGTGTGGCACTGGGACCTGGGTTGATTGATCAACCAGCTGGGTTGATGGATCCATACATCCTCTCTGCCTGTCCGTGTCGGCCCTTTGGTTTGGCATTTCCTTGGTAGCCACGGGACCTGCTGTCATCTCTCCCATCTTTGCAGAGCTTCTCCTTCCACATAACCAGGCCAGGGACGGGCTGGGAGCTGGGACGCCCCGGTTCTCACCAGGTGTCCTTGGCAGCAGCGCTCTGCTCCTTGGTGCGGCCCCAGGAGAGCGACAGTGGTGCAATGATTTCCTTGTCACTGATACTGCCCTACTCCACTGAGCTCCGAGACGTGGCGATGGTCTAATTAGTGCTTTTGCATCGCAGGGCTGGCTGGAGTGCTGCGTTGTCTCGTCCTTGCGCAGAGGATTTCTCACCGGGCCTGCAAAGGCATCAGTCCCATTTAAAACTGGGTCGATTCAGTACGATCTAGGACAGGTAGGAGAAAGATGGGCTTGGGAGAAAGGAGAGGAGCAGGGTGCATCCCCCCAGCAGGCATCGTGCTGGGGAAGCATGGCTTCCTCCCTCCCGTCCAACTCCAGGGATGCTCAGAGTTGTCAGGATTTAGGACCCAGACTGGCAGGGCAGGGTCCGATCCAGGGCAGCCGTGACGCTCCATGAGGAAGCCAGCACCGTGTAATCACGGCATCCGTCGGGGTGGCAGCCTGCATTCGCGCCAGGGCTGCCCGTCCCTTAGCTGGGGGCGCTGGGAGCGCTCCTCTGCTCCTTCCTTGTGGAGGTTGGAGGCTGGTGGGAATGGGGAGCGCGGGTTGGTGCCTATGCTTTGCTCTCCCAGGGTGGGCTTGCCGCTCGGCAGAGTTCTGAGGACGGCTCCTGCTTTCTGCTGTCGGGGTTGGGAGGTGGGGGGGAAGGCAGCGTGGGGCGCTGGGTACCACAGAGCTGGGAGCAAGGATGCTTGGGTGCCCGTTCGGCCTCTGCCACCGACTGACTGCACAGCCTTGGTCATGTCACTTCACCGCCCAGAGATGCCGTCCCTGCTCTCGGCGGGCTGTGCAACGTGCTCGGGGTCCTTCAGGGAGAGATGAAGCCTGGGAGGCTATAGTGGCCCTTGGGGGTGGGGTGGGGGGCTCCAGCCATTGCTTGCCTGGCAGGGAGAGGCTGTGGGCGCTGCGTGCCGGCAGGAGGGCAAGCAGCCCGGGGCAAGGGGAGCGGCCGGGCTGCCTGCGCGGGCAGGGCTGGGAACGGGGCGCAGGCATCCCGCTCCAGCTCTCGGTGGGGTTGGCGGACCCCCCTCCCTCCCTCCCTCCCTCCCCCCCCCCCCCCCCGGGGGGACGCCGACGCAGCGGCGGGCTGGGCCGGCGGGGACGGGAGCCCGGCATGGCGGCGGCGGCGGCGGCCTCCTCGGGGAGGGAGGCGCTCCCGGCCGTGCAGCCGCCATTGGCGCTGGCTGCGCCGCGGTTTCCTGCCGAAATCACATGGCTCCCGCGTTTCCATGGAGAGAGCCGGGGTGGGCGCTGCCAAGAGCCTGCACGAACTCCCCGCTTGCTCCCCGTCCATGGGAGTGGAACAAAGGGGATGCACCGAGCCAGGCCCGCTCTCGCCCCGCGCCTCGTCCCCCGCCTCTCCTGGGACATGTGAGTGCCACCGGCACCTCCGCACCCTGGGCGACGCCGCCTGCCCCGGGGGAGACGCCGGTCACGGGGGGGGGGGATAAAGGGGGAGCGGGGTTGGTGGCTTTAGCGGGGCTACACCCTGGGGGGGGGGGGGGGGGGGGGGCACGTCGCCGCCTGCCACCGCCTGCCAGCGACCTCGTCTGCCACCCGCCGCCCAGCCCCAGGGTGGGCAGCCCGGAGGGGCGCGGGGGGGGGGGGGGGGGTTGCTCAGTCAGGGCGGGGAGGGTGGGGACAGGGACGCGGCCGAGGGGTTCTGCTCCTCCGCCCCATCGCCCTGCGGTTCGGAGGGCTGCTCCGCACCCTGCGGCAGGGCCGGCACCGTGGCCGGAGACGCCCGCAGAAGGAACCGCCCGACTGCGGGATATCGGGGCAAGCAACCCCCCCAAAGCCACCCGGTGTGTGTCCCCCCCCAGCCCCTGTCCGGGCTGCGTGGGCTCCTCCGGCTGCTGCTTCGCTCCCGGGTCTGGGATGGCGCCGCTTGTTTTACTCTGCGGAGGAGCCGGTGGCGTGAGCCGTGCCTCCCGTGGGGCGGCGGGGCAGGGGTACGGGAGGCAAAGGGGAAGCTGCCGGTGCCCATATAGGGCCCTCCCCGAGCGTCTGTGGGACGCCAGAGCCATCGGTCCCAGAGGAGAGGCTGCACCCATCTCCCCCCCCCCATCACCCCCCTTGCACCCAAGCGGGACCCCGGGGGGGGACGACGGGGGACTCCCGAGGGACCTGGGTGCACCATGTCAGCTGGGTGCTGCCTCCTCCTCCTGGGTGACGGAGGGAGGAATGCTCGGAGGAATTAATGAGACAGATCTCGCTTTGTTGCTGGCCCGATCCTCCTATCTCCCAGCCCTCCCCAGCCTGCCAAGAAGTGCTTGGGAAGGCCTCGCACCATTAACTCTTTCCCTGCCACACCTCCGGCCGTCCCAGGGCTTGCAAACAGCCTCAGCGGGTTTCACCCTTGCCAGATTCCCGGAGGAGACTACTGAGGCCACCAGGAAGTCCTGGCCTTCCTATAAATCCCACGCTGGCCGAGGACCTATCTCCTGGCCAGTGGCTGAGGAGCAGCCTTGCTACGTCCCCCGGGCAGGGCTGGGGCGTGAGGGTATGACGCCACGCAAAATCAGGCAGCGCAGGGCTTGCTGCCGGTGGCGTTGCCTGCTCTCAGCCGGTGGAGGTCCCCGATGCATTGCCGCGTCCCCCCAGGCGGAGAGGAGCTGCGGTGGGAGCTGGCGTGGTGGCGGCCGAGCCTCTGTGGAGGACGCGACGTGATGGAGTTGAGCGTGGGAATGCGGGCAGCGATGGGCAGGGCAGGGATGGGGGATGCCGGGATGGGCAGCTGATGAGGTGGGTGTTGGGGTGCAACCGGGGAATAACTGTTGATCTGCAGCGGGGACGGTGGTGGGGCATGGGGGCATCTCTTCCCAAACCCTGCCCGAGGCTTCTGGGCAGCGCTCCCGCTTTGCCAAGGAATTTGCAGCCTGGGTTGCTGTGGGATGCCCGGGGTGGGCATCATCCGGTGCCTGCTGCTACCCTGAGAGGAGCTGGGCAGGGGCGTGGGGACATCCCCCAGGGATGCCATCGTGCCTGGCTCCAGCCTGCGCCAGTGGCCGAGGCTCGGTGGGCACCTCGGAGCTCCTGCCATGGCTCTGACCTGCATTTGGGGTCCCCAGGGGACGGCAAAGGCAGACCAAGCCCTGGCTTTGCGTGGGTTGAGGCCATTGCCAAGCTGGAACGAGCTCCCCGCCTCGTGCTTTGGGGTTATTTATAGGGCTGCCATTTATATTGCTTCTATTTCTGCTGCCGTGTGGGGACGACGCGAGGAAGCGAGGGGGGAGGGCTTGAGTCTGCCGCAGCCCCGGTGCCCGGATGTGGGGTGCCCAGCGCCTGCGGCGAGGGACGCTGTCGGTGGCATTGGTGCCAGCCTGGCTGCAGGTAGAGCCTGGCTTGGCACAAGGGCTGGTCCTTCTCCAGCCCTCAGGGCATCAACCCTGCAGAAAAAACTCTGCATAGGATATGATCCGCGGGATTGGGTTGCCAGGATTTTTTGGAGCTGGCTTTGCTGGTTTCTGCAAAAAAGAAGGTCAGAGGGGTCGGCTGTAGCACCGTGGTGGGGGTGACCACCTGCAGCTCTGCGACTGGGCTTTCCCAGACCAGGACTGGCTCTTGCCTGGCCACAAGTCACTTGGTCACTCAACGTGGTTCTCCTTCAAGCCATGATGGTGGGTCTTCTTGCCAGAATTGTCACCTCCTGCCCCCTCCTAGGTCTCCCCCATAACCAGGAGCTCTTTGGTGCCTTCTGCTCGCTGTGCACCCACAGAGCCTGGCGTGTGCCCTTTCGTGCCACGGTTCCAGCTGCGGTGACGTTCCCAGCCACGCAAGGATGTCTGTGTCCGGGGAGCACTTGTCCGGGAACAGCCTGAAATAGCTTCATCACCTTGACCTTTGGTGCTGGTGCCAGCAGGGGGGCGTGCTCCTGGGGCGGGTGGCTTCTCCAGGGGCTGGGTGATGCTGGGTGGGCACAGCCTTGGAGCTGGTGGTCTCGGGGCGAGCAGGGAGCAGCTGGGGAACCATCCCAGGGCGCAGTGCTGGCAGGACGCGGGGCCGCTGGGATGCCAGTCCTGTATTGTACCGAGGGCAGGGAAATGGGAACGTCCACTTGGGGTGTCTGGAGTTTTCTTTTCCCCGCACGCGGACTGGCCACGGCTGTATGTGCGTGTCTGAGCACGGCTGCCCGTGGAGGGGTTTGTTTGCATGTTCAGCTGTTGTGGTTGGGGTGGGGATGCTCGGGACAGCTCCCCAGGCCCGGCGAGAGGAGGGCATGACAGGGACAACCCCAAAAAGGGTGCGGTTGGGGTGTTATGCCCATGTCCCTGCTGCGTAGGAAGGGTGGAGGCAGCTGCCCTGGCTGTTTGCGCCAAGCTGGGGGGTTGTGACCATCCAGGCAAGTGCCCTGACCTGGGGGAGGTGACCAGCGGCTGCGGGGCTGTCCCCTTCCCTGTGCCCACTCCCTGTCCCCGGCCAGGCCAGGGACAGAGATTCATTTAACTCAATTACCGCCCAGGCCCTGGCGGTGGTGGCTCAGCTCGTGCCCTTCCTCTGCCCTCCCTTGGCAAGGTGTCCCTGAGCTGGCAAGCCCTGCTGAGCGCCGTGCAGGGTGCCACGAGGTGCTCAGAGGAGACATCTGATACCCCATGCCCGTGTCCTCCTCTGGCATCCTCTGCCACCTTTTGAATGCATGACCCCCACCTCCTGCCTGCTCCCGGCGGTCTCCCCATGGGTGATGCCCAGGACGGCGCTGTGCCATGCAGCTTGCCTGCGCTGCCTGCACATCGGCTGCCCCACAGCCCTTTACAGGGCTGCAGGCAGGGCTACGGAGAGGCAGAGTCCCCGCAAGCGGCACAGCCCGGCTGTCACCCCTCTGGTAGGGAAGCCTGGACGTCCCTTCACTCTGCATGGCACCGGGGAAAGCCTCTCCCGCGGCTCCCGGCAGCTTTAGTGAGGCTTTCTTGTTAACCTTTAATGAGAACAAACGAGCTGGCATGGGCCATCGCTGCGGGCGTGTTGCCTGGCCGTGTGCCGGGCACCGGCTCCGCATGGCTGCCAGCGCGGCGGAGGCTTTGCAGAAGGCTGGTCGGTCCCAGGGCGGTGCCGGGAGTGATGCTTTCCCCCAGGGAGAAGCAGCAAGGGGTGAAAAGCCGGGTGGTGGCCCCCTGCCCATGGCAGCCGCCAGGTCAGGACTCTGCCCATCGGTGGGGAGAGCCGGGGGGACGCATCCCGACCAGGCGACGTAGGAGAGCTGGTCTTCATGCAAGTTCTTGAAGGCCAGGGTGGAGATGGGTCCCCCCACACCATGCTTTGCGGCATGCTGGGCTGCTGGCTCCTCTCCATGCCCATGACACTGGCATGGAGGCTGCAGGCAGGTGGGCGACCAGATGCCTCCGTTTGCCAGTGCTGGGATGGTTTTTCCTTGGATGCTGCTTGGGGCCAGCCCAAGAATCTCACCAGCTCTTCCCCCAGCTGCTCTCCCAATGGGGCTGGCGCCGGACACCCACCTGGGCACCCACCCAAGCACCAGGAGGAGAGGGTAACCTGGGACACAGTGCTCTTTGGTGGCACCGCTGCAAGCCCCAGCTCTCCAAGCCTGGCCATGGCTGGCTCCGGAGCCACGTGCATGGGTGCCTGTGGTGGGGGAGCCATGCCACCCTACAAGGGAGCCCCAGATGCTTCTCGTCCCCTGGGGTGTGCTGGCCCCATCCTGCACAGGGACCAGCAGGGAGGGAACCAGCTCTGGGCTGGGGAAGCAGCCCCATGACTGGCTCACCCTCTAGGGAAGGGGTTAACTGTGTCCAGGAGCACCCCATCTCTGCGAGCACGCCCCCAAGACCCTGCCCCAATGCTTTTCCTCCTGAACCTGGCCTGACCTCGCTCTAAAAGCAGCAGCAAACAGGAAAGGAGCCTGGGAGGGAGGTGTCTCTTCCTGCCCCGGTGACGTGACGGCAGCCGGTCCCAGCCTGGATGGGGCTGGCTTCTCCAGCCTCCTCCGTCGGAGCTGGAGGGGGGTGCCAGGCCTGGGTACCCCAGGACCAGGACCCATGCGGGGACCTGCAGTGCTGGATGGGGGTGACATCTGTGCCACAGAGTCCCCTGGTTGTTTAGGGCATCCCTGTGCCCTAAACAGGGAGTTGTGGGGCCGGGAGGTGCCGCCAGCCACTGGGGTTGTCATGGAGGGCAGGTGGGTCTGCCTCGCTGCCCCCTGGGAGCTGGACCCCCTTGGTTCCCGCGTGGGAATGGCACCCAGCATCCTCGGAGAGCCCTGCAAGGAAGGCCTGGCTGAAGCCAGCCCCTCTGAGCCTTTGGAGACCCAGGCGACACAAGCTGGGGGCATCTGAGCAAGGAAACCCTTTTCCCAGCGGCTGCTGGTTGTTGCAGGATGCCCACGGGCATGCCACGGGGATGCATTTTGCCCACAGCAAAGCCACGGCAGTTTTACATATATATATATATATATATATATATATATATGTAAAAAAAAATAAAAAAGCAAGCAGCAGGGCTGTCGGGACTGCTCCCCGCAGTGGTGTGTCGGCTGCCTGCTCTGCCCACAGCTTTGTGCCTGCCCACAGTGGAGCCGGCAGGGATGGGGACGAGGGGCTGTGCCTGGAGCATCCCCCCCCCGTACCAGGGACCGGCAGCAGCTCAGGGCCAGCGGTGCATTCGGCAGGGCAGTGTTTGCTCCCTGGCTCGTGGCCTGCCCTGGGTGTCTGAGGGAAGGGGGTCTCTGAGGGGAGCAGTCTTGCGGGGGGCTGGCTAGCACGAGGCCGGTGTGGCACACGTGGCTGGCAGGGGGACGCTGCGGTGCCCGGCACAGGCTGCAGCCCTGCTTTTTTCCCTGCTTTAAAGCAACCCGGAGAGGGGCTGGGGGGAGTTTGCACCGCGGTGACCTGCAGTGTGGTCCCCTCCCCTGCACCCGTGCCTCAGTTTCCCCAGGGGGGCAGTGGGGAGGGAGGGATGGGGACCGAGCCATGCCGTGCTCCTGGAGCAGCCGGTGCTGGTGGGGCCCCTTCCCTCCAAGGGGGACGGGCATCCTCCCGTGTCCTCCCGTCCTCCCGTCCCCAGCCCTTGAGTCACGGCCGGGGCTGCGGCGCTGGGCAGTGATGTCAGCCCTCGGGCAGGGGAAGCGTGGGAGGAGACTGCTGGCTGGGGGGAGCCCTCCCGGCCCCTGCCCCCGCGGGCGGATGGACACGGACAGACAGCATGAGAGAGAAACAGCCGCCCGGGACACTGAGCCCAGCCCGAGGGGGATGTGCTGCCGCAGCCTGCCATGAACGGCAAACCAAAAGGTACCGAGCGCTGGCGGCACCGGGGCCCCCCCCCGGCAAACGCCATTAATTTGGGGACCCCCAGCTGTTTGAGGCTCCTGGGGTGACGTGGCCGGGCTCGCGGGGGGCTTTTTTTGGGTGAGCAATTTCCCCAGGGAGGAGAGCTCCTCTTCTCCAGGGACGGGTATCCACAGCCTGCAAGGGGGACAGTTGTCACCGTGGCATGCAGTGACGGCGTGTCTGTGGCAGGATAGGACCTGCCGGCTGCCCAGCCTTGCTGTTGCCCACGCTGAGACCCAGGCTCTGCATCTCAAGGCAGGATGGGGGCCACAGCTGCCCGCTGCTCCCGGGCGATATGCCCCCAATGCCACGGCAGCACGGCTTTCCTCAGCAAATTGGTTTTCTCCCCCCTTGTGCCCCCCACATCTTGTCTGCGGCCATGCTCATGAGGACAAACAGAGCCCGGCTCCACGTCGAGCATCCCTGGCACCGCGGCCCCAGGGACCTGGGCAGAACGAGGAGTCCTGGGGCTGCTCTCACACACAGGGACCATGTTGCCCGGGTAGGATTTTAGGGGGAAGCTACTGGTACCCAACAGAGCATCCTGGAGATGAGCAGGTGGGGGTGAAGGTGGCATGTGGGACCTTGGCGGGGTTATGCCAGCCCCAGCAGGATCATGCCAGAGCCCTGCCTTCTGCTCAGCGCCTCTGAGAGGGGTCACAGCCCACTCGGGAGCAGGATCTGGTGCCCCTGGCCAGGCTGCAGTCCCATCTAGCGGGGCATGGAGGTGATCCCCTAGGCCTCCAAAGCCATGGGAACCCTCCTGGCTGGGTGCTCTGTCTGTGCCTTTGGTGGTGGGGGACCCACTTCACTGGGACTATGGTGGTCCTGGGCTGGTTCTCAGGAGCCGCCCTAGAAAACAAGTTGGGCCTGAGCTCAGTCAGGCACTGGGAAACCCCCCCCTGGCTCCAGCGGTAGCCACCTCCCTGGGTCCCAGTTTGGGGCTTGCATCCCCCTCTGGCTGCGAAGTGGGAGCCCGTGGGATGGGTGGCGGGGTGGGAGGCTGCGAGACTCCCCCCGGGGAGCTGGCCGTGAGTGTCTGCCTGCGCCGTGCCCTGCCCTTCCTCGGGGATACTCCGCGGGGTAAATAAGCACTTCCTCCAATTCTTCCCATTCGCAGCTCCTTCCCTTTCCTGCCGCCCTCCCACTTGGCCCAAGGAGCCAGCCGGCCTCCCGCGGCCGTGAAGGCGGATACTGCCGCCATGCCCCCACTGCCGCGGGGCCGAGAGCACCCAGCACCCATCCAGCCTCCGGCCCGCAGCACCCGGACCGCCATCACCTGCTCCGGCGGGGGCTGCGACCTTATGGCTGGGAATTTCTCTCCTGGGTGAGTCACAGGGAGCCGGGATGCCGTTCTCTGACCCATCCAACTCCCCAAAAACGCCAGTCCCCCTCCTCGCCTGCCGGGGGGGGCGGGGGGGGGGAGGGGAGCGTCCTGCCTGGCCGGAGGAGAGGCAGAGCATGGAGGAGGTCAGGGAAGAGGCAGCTCTCAGGCTCCCTGTGACCAAGGCAGCATGGCGTCGGTCTCCGCGTGCTCCCGTCCTCTGTGCCGAGGAGGGACAAGGGGCAGCGGCAGGGAAGAGCTGCTCCAACCCACGCCGGGAGCCGGCCAAGGGCCGCCCCGGGGCCGGAAGGGGCCGTGGGGGGGCTGTGGTACGCGCCTGGGTTAGGGCAGCGGGGACGCAGCTGTGCAAACAAGGATGCAGCGGCTGGGCTGGAGGGAGCCGCGCCAATGGGCTGAGTTCGCAGGCTCCCGAGGTCGTCCCCGCCGTGCGCCCAAGGGACGCTCACGCAAGGGTGCCGGGGCCGGGGGGGGGGGACGTGCCACTGGTGTGGCCTGGCAGGACCCGCCGCTTGCCACAGACACCACGGGCAGGATGGACTAGCCCGTGGCCACCGTGCAGTGCCCTCGTTGGGGGACACTGGTACCCGCTATGCCCGGGGTGGTGGCCGCAGTGCCATCAGCATGGGGACCACAGCCCAGCCCTGCCAGCCCCTCCTGGAGAAGCCCCTCAGGGGGCTGTGGGTGCCACTCCCCGGGGTCAGGGGTGCTGGAGGGTGCTGGGTTGGCCACCCCGGGCGTTGCTGGCCTCCAGTAAGTGACATTACTGGAAATGGTGGTCAGAGCCCCCCCAGCTCCCAGGGCTGCGGGGCTGTGGATTCGGGGGGAGCCACTTTGGGGCGTCTCCGACCAGGGCAGTGTTGATAAACCCGCCGGAGCGACCTGAGGCTGGTGTCTGAGTGTCGGAAACAGAAACCAGCTGGGACCAACCCAGCCGGTCGGACTGCCCCCTCCGCCACTCAGACCAGCATTCTTGGGATCCCAATCATCTCCAGAGCACCGGCGCTGGGAGAGGAGCCGGCGGCCGGGCTGGAGAGCCCCAGGGTGGGCTCCAGCACCTCCCGCAGTGCTGCCCGCCCAGCTGCTCGCACCTGGCTGCTCTGCCCTCTTGGACGCTGCCCACGGGCAGCGCTGGCTGGGGACAGACGGACAGACAGACAGACAGACTCCCAGGACTGTGTTTGCTACCCCAGGAGATCTGCAGACGATCTGTGGCGCAGGCACGGCAAGGTGAAAAGCTTGGTTGGGAGGCGGCTTTGTTAGCACCGAAGCCCTAATTAAGGGCGGGGGGCTGGCAGGGACTGGACCTTTGGGGCAGGATCTCTGTGGCTCCTTCTCAGGAGAGGGAGGGATGTGCTTGGGACTCGGTGTGTGGCAGGGACAGGAGTGTGCCGGTGCTCTGCCCGGTACCGACCTCCCGGTAAGCCCGGCATGGGGCTCACTGCGAGATGAGGGCGAGATGTGGTGGCCAGCTGCCCCTTCCAAGCATGCTCCGGGCTCTGCTCCTCACTGGGGCTGGCCGTGCTGCCATGGTACCAGGTACCTCTTATCTCGGTAATGTCAGGAATGCACCACGCCAGGGTTTTTTCCTCGGCCGTGAGCCAAACGTGCCAGGAGCGGAGACCCCGCGCCCTGCCTGCCCTGCCTCATGCAGGCAGAGCTGCCCTCCAGCACCCGGCTGGCTGCCTGTGTGTGTGCCAGGCTCGAGCATCCTTGGGGCTCCCGGGGCATCGCTCCCGCAGAAAGGGGGCACGGTGTCCCCCTCTTTGAAGGGGGTTTAGGGTGCAGGATGCCAGGCCTGGGGACGCAGGGCGCTGCGGCAGACAGGCTGGCGCTGGCAAGATGTGGCAGTGCCCGGGGCCAGGCGCTGGGCTGGCTGGCAGCAAGTGCTGGGGCTGCGCCATCCCTTGCTGCCGACTCAGGTCTGCACCCATCCTGCCGGCGATCTGGCCTCGTGGCACGGTGCATCGCAGGCGGGGTTTGGGGGGGAGCTGGGTCCCTGGGCTGGAGTGCAGGGACGTGGTCCTGCCAGCGGCCATCACTCATGGCAGTGCTCCCTGTGCCAGTGCAGGAGCCTCAGGTGCCTGGGAGCGGTGCAGGTGGCTGCTGGAGCCTCTGAGGTGCCTGGGTGAGCAGCTGGGGATCGCTTGGACTCTCCTGAGGACTTGTGCTGGGGCACTGCTTTCCCACGGCACCCCCAGCATCCTTTTCCCCCTGTGATGCTAGCAGCATCCTTCTCCCCTCCAACAAATACCCTCAGCGTCCTTCTCCCCACTGCGGGCTCCTGCCTGGGTGACCCTCCTTAGAGCCCCGCCGTGCCCCGAGAAGGCAATGTGGGCTGGAGGATGGACTGGCAGGGCCGTGCTCACCCCATAGGAGCTGTGACGTGCCCCATGCATGGAGAGCCCCATTGTAGGGGTGGTGGGTGCTTTCCCTATAGATGAGCCACTGTAACGCCCAGCCGGGGCAGCAAGCACGGGTGCCATGGGCATTGCTCGCTCAGTGGGGAGCAGATTAAAGAGCCCTGCAGAGGGTAATCTGCCCAGGCCCTGCAGGTCAGCTGGGCTGCCAGGGATTACAGCTCCTCTTAATGAGCTTAATTGGGCCAGTGTTGTCCTGGAAACTGGAGGGACTAGACTATCTCACCGAGATAACGGTGAGGCGGCGGGACCCACAGAGCGGCTCTGTGGTCCTGGGCTGGGACCTGAGTGCCAAGGGGGAACCAGATGGACCTGCTGCATCCCGGCTCCACTGGGATGGAGGTTATCGGCGGTGGCTGGCTTTGACTCCGAACGGCCCTGGCTCATCCCGGGCGCTGCGAATGCCTGGCCCCAGCCTGGCATGCAGGGAGGTGACGGCATGGCTGTGGGGCGGCGGGGAGCGCAGCACCGGGGGTGTCCCGGCCGGCGGCTGAGCAGGTGTGTGCCGCGCGGGGCCGGTTTGAGCTGGGCTCCCGGGCTCTGTTGTGCCGGGGGAAGGAGTGGGGACAGTGGTGGGAGCCCCAGCAGCGCCTGCATCCCCATGCCATCCTGGTGCTGCTGGGGCCGGGAGCTCGCTGCCAGCCATGCTGGGGGCAGGAGGAAAGGCAGAGTAAGCCCCTTAAGGCGTGGGGAGGCGGCTCTGGCCCCATCTGCCAGTGGGGGAAGCTGTGTGTCCCTAGGGCCCTGCCTGGCCTTCCCCGGCAGGGTGTGTGGCTGCCAGGCACCGTGTGAGCTCCTCCCCGGCAGCTCCTGGCTCCCCAGCCCGCAGCTAGGCTCTGGGG
Organism: Aptenodytes patagonicus; assembly: GCF_965638725.1. Lineage (NCBI taxonomy): Eukaryota > Metazoa > Chordata > Aves > Sphenisciformes > Spheniscidae > Aptenodytes > Aptenodytes patagonicus. The sequence goes on along the minus strand of NC_134959.1, from coordinate 23,664,104 downwards.
GCTGGTGGGGACAGAGGGACCGAGCTGGCGTCAGTGGTGGCTGGGATGAAGTGGAGCATCCAGCAGCCTCTGCCCTGCTCCTGCAGCTGCCCTGCAGGCTGGGCTCCTCCATGTGCCCAGCTGGCACTGCTGGGGGTGGCAGGGCCAGGAGAAGCCCCACACTCCCCTGCTTTTGCCTTGTGCTTTGGGCTGCCCTCCCCGAGCCCCGGCCAGGGCTGCAGCAATGCTCCCTGCGACGTGGGGTTGCAGCCGGGTCTGGACCCGGGTCCCGAGACTCAGAAATCTGCTCCGTCCTGGCTGGCATCAACTGCACCGGCCGCTGTGGGGACAGGCAGGTACAGGCAGTGGTTTCGGGGCTCCTGGCATTGTCTCTGGCGCTGCCAGGAGCAGAAGGCAAGGCTGCGGCGGCCGTGGGGCTGGACACGTGCTGCCCGCACGGACTTTCCAGGGTCCAGCAGGGAATGGCTCGGCCTTTCCTTCCCCGACGCAGAGCTCCTGGCAAAGCCGGGGACTTTCCAAATCGCTTTGTTGCCTGTGGTTTTCCCTCCTGGTTGCTGGAGCGAGCGGAAGCGAGCACGGAGACAGCAAAGGGCTGGGTGGCTGGGTCTGGTCCCGCGCCCTTCCTGCCCCTGCAGCGGGGTACCACGGGCGACAGCGGGACACGGGACAAGGCAGGGTTCAGGAGGGGGTGGCGGGGCTGGGGCACAGCAGAGGGTTTGCCATGGTCATGTCTGGGAAGGGCCACAGTAGGCACTGGGCATCAGTCCCTTCCTGTGGCTCCCATGGGGCCAAGCTGGGACATATCCGTCTGTCTGTCCCCGCTGAGTGCTCACGGTGTCCGGAGCCCTTCTTCACCCAGGGCAGGGCACCGGCACCATCGCTGGGGACAGCATGGCACCTGCGTGGCCGGTGCCACCGGGAGTGTCCCTGGGCTGAGACGGAGGGAAGGCTCCCAGCCCGTGGGTGCTGTAGGCACCCTGGTCTGTGGGTGCCATTCCCATCCTGGTCTCGGTGGCAGCCCTGCTTGTGTGTGTTTCCTCACCTGGCTGCTGGTGACCCCGCTCTCTCGTGCCCCCCAGGGAGGCCCTCCAGGTCACACTCAACGATGTCGCTGTCTGTGCGCCCGCAGCGCCGAGTCCTCGTCACCAAGATCAATAGGAGCCAGTCCTTCGCTGGAGTGAACTCAACGGCCGACCGGCCCTTCAGGTAGGGGATGCGTGCTCCTGCTGCCTGCCACGAGGGATGGGGATGGCGACAGGGACAGGGACAGGCTTGGGCACGGTGGCGGGACCTGCTGCGCATCCTGAGGCGCCTTCCCAATCCACTGCCAGGCATCTCCCACAGGGACCTTTGTGGTACCCGGGAGATGTTGCACAGGGGACTGCAGGGAGCATCGAGGCCAGATGGGAGACAGAGCCCATCACCCCAACCCTCCGCTGTGCCGTGTCCCAGGCTGGGTGAGGACCCTGCAGCCCTGCAGCTGCTGCCACCAGAGCATGGAGGGGGCAGGTGTAGCTCACCCTCGTTCTTCAGCCAGCTCTTAAGAGCTTTCTTGTGACCATCTCATCATGTTTAGTGGGTGCAGTGAAGGAGCTGGGGTGGCTTTGAAGCATTGTGTCTTGACGGCCTTGACATCCTGCGGCGGCCGGTTTCGGGGTTTGAGTGCTGGCGTGAATCAGGGTTTCCTCCGGGTCATTTCAAACCTGTTGCTGAAAGGTCTTATTGGCTGCCCGTCAGCTGTGTTGCGAGGAACAGCCGCTCCCTACTCATCCTCTCCGGCCGCTGGCGATGTTATGGTCCCATCATACCCTTCCTCCTCCTCTCTGCTGAACCTCACGTCGGTGAGAACCACCCCACGCGCTGCTCATCCCCGCCACCCTCCTCTGCACCATCCCTGGCTCCTGGCTACCCTTTTGCAGGTGGTTGTCAGGACATGGGCATGTCACAGGTTTGGGCTGTGGGACTGCGGCATTTTAATGCTTTTAATCCCTTTTCCTAGCGCCCAGCCAGCCTCCTTACATCCCAGTGCACCCACCGGTGCCGGGGGAGAGACATCTCTCAGCCAAATGGCTGGAGAAAGCAGTGCCAAGCTGCCTTGCCAGGCTATGGGCACTTTCACTGGGTGGGCACAAGCGCAGGTAGAGCCTCCCCATGCCTGGCAGCAGACCTCCAGCCCTGCTCGGCTCTTGTCCCCAGGTTCTGTCCAGCCTCTGGGCCAAGTGACACTTTCCAGGCCACTGGCACGTCGCTGGATCTGGGGGTGCCAGAGGGGCTCGCCTGGGGACAGGGAAGAGGGATGACTTTTGGATGCCCGTAGCCAAGTGGCTGGTGGGGACGTGCTTGTGGGAGATGCCTCCAGGGGCCCTGGAGGACGGGAATGAGGAGGGATGATGGAAATCAAGTGCTTACCCATCGCTCTGCCTTGGGAGGAGGCCAAGACATTCATTTCCCCCCACCAATGATTCGGGGAAGTCTTTTGGCCGCTCCTGCAAAGAGCGGCACAGGATGGGAGGTCCGGCCCGGGGCTGGGAACCGAGGAGGCCAGGGTGTCTCCTGGGCGCCGGTGGCGCGACGATGCGTTGGAAGGAGGAAGGGAAGAGCCGGTCTGAGCGGGGCGTGGCTCGCTGGGCTGGGGAGTGACTCCGTTGCACAAAGCAGGAAGGGTGGTTTTCGGGTCCTAGGCGCTGGGTCGGCCTCCCTTCTGGTCGGCTGGGGGAGGTCCCCAAGGCGGCGGTGGGGCAGGTGGAGGCAACAGGCAGCCAGCAGCTCCATACGACGGGTTTGGTGACATCTGGAGAGGCGTAGCATCAGTGAGGATGTCCCTGCCCCGTGTCGCTGCACTGTGTGATGGGGTGATAGGGCTGCTTGTCCCTGGGATGCTCCCATGCTGCCACCCGCTGGGATCCTTGCCTGTCCCTGGCAGCACACAGTGGTAGGGCAGCAAGCCGATGGTGGCATGTGTCACCCTGCCACAGCGCCCAGACCACAGGGAGCATCTCCGTGCCCCTGGCAACCCGGGGTGCTGGCGATGGAGCAGAGCATGGCCCCTTCGGAGGGTGGCCAGGGCTGGAGATGTCCCCACAGGCACCGCAGGAGTGCAGCTTGGCTCCGGCTGGTGCCAGCCCCTTTTGCCTTTGCTGCCTCCAGCTGGCGCCTGGGACCCCCATGCCTCCGCAGAGGCTACCCCACGGCCAGCCTCTCTGATCCTGCCAGGATGGGGTTAATTCCCTGCTCTTCTCCATCGCCAGCTTTGTGGGTTTCTCCTTGTCCTTCCCATGGCTTTGGGGCAGCCAAATGCATTGCCGGGGACTGCAGGCATGCGATGCAGGCAGCGCTGCCCAGCCTCACGGCCCCATCTCATCCGGCCCCGCTGGCCGGTTAGACTGGCTGCCGGGGAGTCCTGGGAAAGGCAAGCAGGTCCGGGCGGACCAGGCCTCCATCCTGGAGCTCCTTCTTGTCTCGAGACAGGGTGCCCGGCAGGCTGGGGCACCCCGGCGGACCCCAGTGCTGTGTGCTGACCCCGGCTGTCCCGGGTTTGCCTGCCTCTCTCCCCAGGAACCTTTCGCCCTTCACCCCCACCGTCTCCCGCAAGACTGGCTCCAGGGTCAGTAGGATGTTCTCAATGTCCCACAAATCCCCACCACCCAAGGTGCCTCAGCCCAACCGCCTGGACGAGGTGTACGAAGCTCTCAAGAAGGGCCTGACGTAAGTACTGGGGCTCCCCGTGGCCGGGTGGTTGGAAGCAGGGAGCCCCTGAGGGGCACAGGGACAACTTGCCATGGGTTGGGGTTGGCAGCTCTCTGCCCTCACCAGGCAGGGACATACCAGGTCTCCTGGGCATAGTGCCTGGGCTGCGTGGGGTCCCGTATCCCACCATGTTCCACGTAGAGGCACAAGTGGGCTCCCTCACCTTGGTGCTGGAGAGGGAAGTGGGGATGCGGGGCCAGATGTGCTTGGGTTGGTGTGGTCTGTGGGTGGCAGGAGCCCTGGACACGGTGTCCCAGCCTGACCCCCGTGGTGTGGTTGCTCCCAGAGCCTACCTGGAGGTACACCAGCTGGAACTGGAGAAGCTCAGCACCCAGATCCGCGAGTCCAAGAGGAATTCGCGCCTGGTGAGTATTGCTTGGGAAGAGCCTTACGGGGAGCGGTGCTTTGGGCAGACGACCGAGGTTGTGGGCACGGCTGGGGCAGCTCGTGGTCCATCTGTGTCCCGGGGCAGAGCCTACTTCTGTGGGGATGTCAGGGGCCAACCTGGGCTCTGGTGTTGGGCTGCACGGGGCTCCTGTCCTACTGTCATGCACTCTCCAGCCCTGGCTGGGTGCTGCATATCCCTGCCGACACGCTATGGGTGGTGGGTGCGATGTGCTGGGTCTCCTTGGGTGGGCAGAGCTGGCTTTGTGCTGCGTCTTATCCCTCTCCTCTCTCCTCCAGGGCTTTCTCTACGATCTGGATAAGGTAAGCGGGATCAGTGCCCCATCCCCCTTGTCTCCCCCTTCCTAGCGCCTGGGATGTGCTACCGCCAGCCCCTCTCCGCTTGCACTGCCCCGCTGCCTGCCCCCGGTCCCCTGCCCGGCAGAGTCCCTGTGGGGTGGGATCAGGGCTGGGCGGGCAGTGTGGGTCTAGGCAGGGGATGAAGCAGAGACAGGCAGAGGCTTGTAACCCCCTTCTTGCAAACAAAAGCTGTTGCTGGTGAGTGCTGAGCCTGGATTAGCTCTGAGGCTGGGAGAAGAGCACCCTGGAGCCTGGCTTGTCTCCTGGGGGACCCTCCGGCGCAGGGGAGGCTGGAGGATGCTGCAGCACGTGGATGCAAGTGCAGCCTCTGCTCCGCTCACCGCCGGCTGCCACCCTGCACCTCCCAGGCAGGGCTGGTGACCAGAACCCATCCCAGCCGCAGCATGGGCACACAGTAGGGCACATCCTGACCTGCGGCTCCTTTGCGGAGGGGTTGGGCTGCCGCTCACGCCGTCTCCTCTGCTTTTCCAGCAAGTGAAGTCAATCGAGCGCTTCCTGCGTCGCCTGGAGTTTCATGCTAGCAAGGTGAGAGCTGGGGACCAGGGTCACCTTGGGACAATGTCGGTGCAGCGCTGGGACGCCGTGCTGTCCCCCACCCTGCCCCTCACCGCAGCTCGGGCCTGTCCTTGCAGATAGATGAGCTCTACGAGGCTTATTGCATCCAACGGCGGCTCCGCGATGGAGCCCACAACATGGTCAAGGCTTACAGCACGGGCTCGCCGGGCAGCCGGGAGGCACGCGAGAGCCTGGCCGAGGCCAGCAAGGGCTATAAGGAGTACACAGAGGTGAGACAGCTGGCTGGGGTGGGCTGGCAAGGTGCTGGGTCCCATGAGTGGCTGCTGATGGGTGCCGTCCGTCTGTCCCCAGAACATGTGTCTGTTGGAGAACGAGCTGGAGAGCCAGCTGGGCGAGTTCCACATCCGGATGAAAGGTAACACGTCTCGCTCCATCCCTGGCCCACTGCCTGCCTGCCTGCCTGCCTGCTGCCTGCTGACGTCCCTCTGCCTTCTCTTGCAGGACTGGCAGGCTTTGCCCGGCTCTGTGCTGGTGACCAGTATGAGGTTGGTGGGACCATATGGTTTGGGATCTGCTCTTCTGCCCTTGGGGTGCCTGCGGGGCGTAGGTGGGCGCTGGTGTGGAGGGCACGTTGCAGGGCAGTGAAGGGTGGCACAGGTCCCTGGCCATGCCCGGGGACGCACAGAGAGCACCCACCACCCCAGCACTGTATCTACCCCACGCCCACATCTCTGCATCCCCAGATCTTCATGAAGTACGGACGGCAGCGGTGGAAGCTGCGGGGGCGCATCGAGGTGAACAGCAAGCAGGTGTGGGACAGCGAGGAAATGGTTTTCTTGCCCCTTGTCACCGAGTTCCTCTCCATCAAGGTACAGTGCAGAGGAGGGCAGGGATGGTGTGGGCCAGCTACCACCCTGCATCCTGGCAGGGCTTCCCTCCAGGACCTCACCTAGACCTCACTCTCACTGGGGTGGGAGGAGGCCGTCTGGTGGTGGTGGCACCCTGGCACACAGCATGGATGCAAACAGCATGGATAAGATGAAGCCCATGGCTTCATCTCATCTTCTTCTCCCTCTCCTCCAGGTGACAGAGCTAAAGAGCCTGGCCAACCACGTTGTGGTGGGCAATGTGTCCTGCGAGACCAAGGACCTCTTTGCGGCTCTGCCCCAAGTAGTGGCTGTGGATATCAACGACTTGGGCACCCTCAAACTCAGCCTGGAGGTGACCTGGAAGTGAGTGTCTCAGCAGGCATTGCTGGTAGCACGTGGCAGGGCTGGGGATGCCCGGCATGGCGTGGCAAGAGGTGGCCTGCCCCAGGCTCTCTCCCATCCCAAAACTGGGCTGCAATTATGGAAAACCAGAGCTGGACTGGATGGGGTCCTGGTGTCCTGCTTGCTGCAGAGTAGGGTTGAGACCCCCCCAGACTGGCACACACCCCTCACCTCCCTGCTCTCCTCCCCAGCCCCTTCGACAAGGACGATCAGCCCTCGGCAGCCAGCACCGTCAACAAGGCCTCCACGGTGAACAAGAGGTTCTCCACCTACAACCAGAGCCCGCCTGACACGCCGTCCTTGCGGGAACAGGCTTTCTACGTAAGTGTGGTGTTGGGCAGGGCAGCTCAGGAGAGGTGGCCCTTGGAGGGGTCCACACAGGGATGTGCCCAGGCTACGTCCCAGAGGGTGGCACGGCTCGGGCACGGGGGTGGGCAGCTCCTCTCCAGCCATCCAGCCACGGCTCCCCGGTACCGGCACCTGCTCCTCCCACACTCACAGCTCCTCTTCTCTCTGCCTAAGAGCCTGGGGCGGGCGGCTGACAAGCACGGTTGGTCCTTGCTGGACATCTTTCAGGAGACACTCTTCGAGAAGCTGTCTCAGAGCTGCTCCTGCGGTGACGTCTCCTCGGCCGAGCTCGGGAGATGGCCGCAGCAGGGCCGCGTAAGTGCGAGGGCTGGAGCCGGCCAGTAGCTTAGCCCAGCGGTGTGGCTGTCCCGCAGTAGCCGTAGCCGCTCCTTGTCTCCTACTCACTAGCGCTCGCTGATGCCCGGAGGCCTGATCCTGCCAGGCCAGGGTCTGGCTGGCCCTGGGGAGACACTCCCCAAGTTGGGGCAGCCTGGGCTGCATGGGCTGGCCCCGCTCCTCTGTCCGCACACCCTCGTGCAAGAGCCGGGCACTAGTGAGTAGAAGGCTTGTCCATGTCCCTGCACTGGTGGCATTGGTGTGCTGTGCCGTGGCATTGGCGTGGTGCTGGTGTAGTGCTGGCGTGATGCCGCTGGTGTGACAGTGCTGGCGTGGCACTGGCGTGATGCTGTCACGGCGCTGGTGTGATGCTAACATGGCGTTGGCGTGGCACTAGTTCAGTGATGGTGAACCACTGGCATGACGTTGGCTGATGGCCAGTGCTGCCCCCCATGAGCTGGTGCTGGAGCTGTTGCCGTCCTTGCAGCCATGGCGGGTGGTGTCCTCGGCTCCACATGTCGCACCCTGTCACGGCCATGCTGGAGCTGCCCGCCGTGCTGGGGAGCCGCTGGCACCCTGGGGCTCCGGGGCATGCGTGGCTGGGCCTGGGGAGCCGGACTCCCCCCGGGCATGGCGTGGGGTGCAGGGTTGGAAGAGGCAGCCATGGTCTGCCGGGTCCTCGCTGCCCACCCTGCTGTGCCGGCAGAGCCAGGGCAGAGCGGCAGCCTGTGCCAGGGGTTGCAACATCCTCGGCGCCCTCCGGCTTGGCCGGATCCTGCCCCTCATTGAAGGAAAGGCAGCTGGAGGAGCAGGGTTGGTAGGAGGGTCTTGTCTGACACCATTTTTCCCCCCTTCCCAGAACATGCTGCGGCGCCAGGAGGATCTGGAGAATGGCACGGCCTGGTCCATCTCCTCCGAGTCCTCGGACGACTCCTCCAGCCCCCAGCTGTCCGGCAGCGCCCGCCATGCCACGCACAAGCCCATTGTGCAGCCCGAGGTGCAGGCCTCTGCCCCCGCCATCGAGATCTCCTTCTCCCAGCAGCCGGAGGAGGCTGAGGCCAGGCCCGGGGCTGGCGTCGTCGGCATCCCACCCACCGAGAGCCAGCCGGAGGAGCCGGGCAGCCGTAAGAAGGAGGCAGTGGCCAACGGGCACGTGCCCTACTCCCGGACTCTGAGCCACATCAGCGAGGCCAGCGTGGACGCCACGATGGAGGCCAAGGCTGCGGAGAGCCCCTGGGAGCCCGCGCCCAGCCCGGAGGACACGGGGATGGGCGAGCGGGATGCGGACCCCCTCCCAGGCGCCTCGGTGGCAGCCGCTGCGGCAGGACAGGACAGGGGCGCCGAGGCCAAGCCCCGCGCCGCCGTGGCGTGGGCCGCCACCTGCGAGGCAGAGGCTGACGGGGCCGAGCCAGTGCAGAGCCAGGCGCCGGCACAGGGCGGCTGCGGCACCGGGGTCCCCGCAGTGCTGGCACAAGCCTCCACAGAGGAGAGGCCCATCCCGGCCCCGCCGCTGCCTGCCGGCATCCCCGAGGTGTCACGGGGGAAGGCGGTGGATTCGGGTCTGGAGGAGGCCATCGGCCTCCTGGGCTCAGCCCTGGACGACTATCGGGGGCAGTTCCCAGAGCTGCAGCCTCTCGAACGGGAGCTCAAGCGCCTGGAGGAGATGCTGCTGGTGAGGGGCTCCCAGCAGTGCCCGGGGGCGAGGGGGACGGGGCTGTCCCTGCTGGCGGTGCCCAGGGACGATGGGGATGGGGCCATGCTGGCTGGTAGTGCCCGGGGGTGATGGGGATGATGGGGACGGGGCCATCCCTTATGGCAGTGCCCAAGGACGATGGGGATGGGGCCATGCTGGCTGGTAGTGCCCGGGGGTGATGGGGATGATGGGGACGGGGCCATCCCTTATGGCAGTGCCCAAGGACGATGGGGATGGGGCCATGCTGGCTGGTAGTGCCCGGGGATGATGGGGACGGGGCCATCCCTTATGGCAGTGCCCAGGGACGATGGGGACAGGGCCATTCCTGATGGTAGTGCCCAGGGATGCAGGTGGCAGGGCTGTCTTGGCTGGCAAGCCGGGATCCAAACCTGCCATGCCTTCCTCCGCAGCAGAAGCAGGGTGTCTTCCTCAGCCGGGCCTCCAGCATCAGCCTGACGGTGGAGCATGCACTGGAGAGCTTCAGCTTCCTCAACACCTCCGACATGGAGGACTCGGAGGGCTCCGAGGAGGAGCCTCTCCAAGACGAGAGGTGCACAGCGGGGCTCATGGGATGGGGCGCGGGGCAGGATGTGGCCCTGGGGCAGTTGGGATGGGGGATGCCCAGCTCCGCCAGGATGCCCAAGCACATTTAGACCAGCCCATCACAGTTCAGGGCAGGTCCAGGTCAAGAAGCAGCAGGATCTGGCCCTTCTGGTGGCACAATGTTATCCCGCATCTCTCCATGGGGACTGGGCTGGGAGGCAGCCCCTGTGCCCTGTGTCCCTGGGACCTGCTCCTTCACGCAGCCCTGATGCCATGATACTGTAGGTCCTACAGAAACTCTGCCCAGCATTGCCACTGTGGATGGGGAAGGGCCGGGTCCAGGTTTCCTGTGCTGACCTGCTGCCTCGGTCTCTCCCTGGCTTGCAGGAGGGCTGGCAGATGCCGGCGCGGCAGCAGGGCCCCCAGCGCCAGCGAGACAGGGGCAGATGACACCGGCATGTGCAGTGGCTCCGAGGCCAGCACCGACCCCATGAGCACTGGCAACGAGTTCCTGGATAAGGCCCTGGTGCTTCACCTGAACAACTGCAACCTCTTGCTGCTGGTGAGGACAGGGGCCAGGGCACGGTGGCAGGAGACATCCTGGGGAGGGAAGCCCTGGGGTGGGCTGTGGGTCCCCCCTCGAGGGGTGTCTTGCCGCAGCATGGAGGCTGTGGTGTGGGCGGTGAGGTCCCCGGTTTGGCCATGCCTTGCAGAAGCTGGGCACCTTCGGTCCCCTGCGGTGCCGGGAGATGTACGCCCTGGACAGGCTGCTGCGGGAGGCGCAGGTGCTGGAGATCGTGTGCCAGCTGACGGAGGAGCGAGCGGGAACAGCCGGCTCTGCCAACGAAGGTAAAGACACACGGCTGAGGGGACCGTCCGTGCCACCCTGGGACTGCGCGGGGCCCAGTCTCCCCTCGTGGGCACGGCTGGGCAGCGAGGGGCCGTGCCAGCCGGAGGGCAGGAGTCACCTGCCTGCTGCCGTGGCTTGATGGTGCCTGTCCCCGCAGTGGTGCAGTTCTCGACACGGAAGGAGGGCGTGCTGCCCCTTTGGGACCGTTGCGTGGAGGTGCCCAACATCTACACCTGCCCCGTGGAGCGGTTCCTGCAGGTGCTCAGCACCCAGTATGCGGCACCCATCAGCGAGCGGCACCCTGGCCTGGCTGATGCCGGTGAGCGGGCGCCCAGGGGTGTTTGGGGAGAGAGTTGCCAGCCCCACTCAGTGACCATGATTGGAGCCTATGGGTGCCAGCAGCCCTGCAGAGGGGCGGCCACGGCTGCTGCACACCCTGACCCCGGCCCTTTCCTGCAGTGTGTGTGAAACTGGTGGAGGATGTGCTGAATCGGCGGCTGCCCCGGCGGCCCGGCAGTGCCCAGGGCGAGCAGGTCACCATCTTCCAGTACTGGAGCCACTTTGAGTCGCTTGGTGCCCTGGTGCTCGACACCTACGTGATGGAGCTGGCAGAGGAAGGTGGGTGCCCTCCCGCCCTCCCTAGACTCTGGCATGGGGTGCCGGAGCATCACCATAGGGGATCACCCTGCGGCACTGCCATGAATGCCCTGGGGCATCACCCGGAGGCTCAGCCATCCTTGGGGTGGGCAAGTAGGTCTTATCCAGTGCACAGCCTACTCCCGTGCTGCCTTCATGAGCACCCTGGGTGCTTGCTGTAGGTCCCCAGCATCTTGGCTTGGGTGCCCCAGCAGCGCCATGCATTGGCACCCTGCGTGGGGCCACCTCTGCCCGGCGTGGGTGCAGAGTGCCCAGGGATGGGTTCCCTGCAGTGGCAGGGGCGTGTGGGCGGTGCTGCCAGGCTCCCTGCGCCTTGGCTCAGCTGGCGGTTCCCTGCAGCGCTGCTGGCGCAGAACCTCAACTCAGACGACCAGGACGTGGTGCTGCGTGCCCTGAAGCGCGTGCCCGAGGGCCGCCTGAAGAAGGAGGGACTGAAGGCGCTGAGCCTGCTCCTCGTGGAGGGCAACAGCAAGGTGGTGAGCGCCGTGTCGGCCCAGCTCCGCAGCCTGGCAGAAAACCCTCGCTTCCGCCAACGGGTACGTGCTGGGCAAGCCGGGGACGAGGTGGGATGGCGCCGTGGTCCTCGGGGTGCTGCCCCCCAGCTCTGCTGCGGCCAGTGGCACTGACCCCCCCCCCCATCTCCCCCCAGGCTCTCGTGTGCTACCTGGAGCAGCTGGAGGATGAGGAGGTGCAGACACGTGTGGCAGGGTGTGCGGCACTGGGCTGCCTGAAGGTGAGAGGGACGCAGGGAGGAGGTGGCAGGTCTGCATCTTCCGGAGGAAGAGGAATCGCATGTGGCCGGCGAGTCCGGACACAGCTGCACAGCCTCCTGCTCCCAGGAGAGAGGAGCTGGGGGTGCCCCAGATGTGCCAGGAGAAGCAGGCAGGGGCAGAGCAGGAAGGGAAATGGGGAGGGAAGGGACAGGATGAGGGACTTTCCTGCACCATGGGGCTGCAGCGCCCTGTGCTGCCTTCCCCTCCGGGCTGTGTCCCTGCTGCCAGCCCTGCCAGACACACTCACTCCCTTGTCCCTTCCCCTGCAGGCCAAGGAGAGCATCGAGCAGCTGGTTTACCTGTGCCAAACCGACAAGGAGCCTGTGCGGGAGGCAGCCAAGCAGAGCCTGATGCTGTGCGGTGAGTGTCCCGCTGCTCCTCTCTGCTCCCTCCCCACCCACGGCATCCCGAGCAGCTTCTCCTGGTGCCAGCAGTGCCCGCGGGAGAAGGGGGTCCTGGGCTGGCCCCTGCCTACCCGGCTCACTCTGGCTCATCGTGCCCCAAGCTCTGCCAGGCAAGAGCAAGTTGGCAGCGGGCAGCGAGGGCCAGGCATTCTGTGGCCACAGAGCACTAAGCCTGGTTGTTATTTATTATTTGCTAGATGGCACTGAAAGAACCATCTGAGTGGGTTTCTAGGCCTCCAGATCGTGGCAGCTGCTGCACAGGTTGGGACACGTGAGCCGTCCTTGTCCCCCCCGTTCCCGCTCCTGCCGCTTTGCTCACGAATGTCTCTGTCTTAGAGCCTGTCAGCCATGTCACGTTTTGGAGTCTGTGTGTCTTGGTTGTTCATAGAGCCCATCCCCATGGCACCCCGGCACATGTAGATGCCTCGTGTCCCATGTCCCGGCAGATTGTCCATGTCACCACCTCTTGCTGGGGATGGCCGCCGCGGGCAGATTTGCGTGCGGGGGTGCCGGGTGAAGATCTCAGAGTCAGCTTGTGGCATGGAAGCGTGCATCCCTGTGTGTGCCCGAGGGTCCTGGGGAAGCCCTCGGGATCCCCATGCCAGTGCATGCAGATGTGCACAGCTGTTTGAGACGCTGGAGCTGGCACAGCCCCGAGCCCTGGCCCCTTTGCCCCAAGCTAGGCTCTCCACAAGCCAGCGCTCCTGCAGCCCGAACGTGGGTGATCCCTGCCCCGTGTGGGCATGGGTACGGCAGGCAGCTGAAGAACAGGATTCGCAACATCTGAATCGGGAGCTCTGAGGGCTTTTTGAGCCAGACCCTGGCTGGGACCTGCCCAAGGGCATGCTAAGGAGGACAAGAGAGGTCTCCACTCTGTGGCCATGGCACACCGCCTCTGCTCTGCCCTGCCAGGCGTTAGCCGGGGAAGGTGGCTGGGGATGGGGCAGGGGACAAGAGCTTCTGCAGTTCGGTTCACTGACCGCAGCGTGTACTCGCAGGGGAAGACGGTAAATCAGCTCACCGGCGGCTGGAGGAGACCCTGGACAGCCTCCCGAGGATCTTTGCACCAGCCAGCATGGCCAGTACAGCTTTCTGAGACGCCACGCAAACCCACCTGCCATCCCTTGAGGGCAAAGGCACCGCTGGGCCGCCCGGGCTTGCACGGACTGGGGCCAGCCGTGACCCGGCAGCTCCCGCTCTCGGCAGCACACTGCAGTATTACCCCCGCCGGCAGCTCGCCGGGGCCGCACACTGCCTTATGGAGCACCGCTTCCCCTGCCCCCGGCCGCCGGCCCCGCGGGGTGCCACGTACGCACCCCTGGGCAGGGGGGGCTCGCTGCGCATCCCACCGTCTGATTGCTATTTAAAATATACGGGGAGCCCACCCTTCCTGCCCGCCTCGTCGGCTACAGCTGCTGGGACCGGAGCGGCAGGGAGATGTTCTGGATTTCTCTGCCTCCTCTTGCCTTCCTCTTGCTCGAGGGCATGTGCCCTGTCCCGGAAGGACCTGCACTTTGGAAACCACGCCGCTTCTTTCCAGGAGTTGCCTGGGCCGTGGGGACTGCTGCCCTTTGCCACCTGGAGTCCCCAGGACTTAAATAAAATGAAATATGAGATATTAATATATTCTGCTGGCGTTTCTTCTTTCCAGCTCCATGTGCTCCTGTCCCTCCCCGGCTGTGGCTGTAGGGAGTGTAGTGAGACGTGGCCCCAGCCCAGAGCCTTTCCTGGTCTGTTGGGAAGCGCCGTGGAGCGCGAGGGCAGGAGGAGCGACAGAGGGACGGACAGACGGACGGACAGAAGCTGCCACCTTTTTTTTTTTGTTTTGTTTTATTTTATTTTTTATTTACAGATTTTTGCAGAAAAACAAAAGCAAAAAATTCTTTTCTATAATGTCTCTATAAATCTATATATAATGTAATTACAGAGAACAACTAATTTTGATTTTAAACCAGAAATAAAACCAAACCTTTAATGAGTGACGGTGTCGCTGTGCGGGTGTTTCTTTGGCCCCGCTGCCCAGGGGCAGGGTAAGCTGGGGGTCAGCGTAGCGGGCTGGAGGGGGGCGGGGGGGGGGGGGGTGTCTCATGGGGCATAATTGCGATCTCTGGCATCGCCCGGGTGCAGCCCTGCCCCGCACCTCAGCCACCAGCAAGCGCCAGCCTGAGGCAGCACGTGGGGCGGCTGCTGGGTGCCTTTCGCGGCCAGGTGTGCCAGGGGAGCAGTACCCGTCACCTAGCACAGGGCACGGAAGTCTTGGCCCTCCTGGCTTGGCACAGCCGGGGCAGAGAGGATTGCCCCGGCCATGCGTGGCACTGCCCGGTCCCACAGCATGCCTCCTTGTGCTGCCTTCCAGGGATGCTGTCACGGCAGGGATTTAAACGCCGTTTCCAACGTTGTCTTTATAAATGCGCGGAGGAATGCTTCTGGACTGAGGGACAGAGCTGGGCTCAGCTGGGTCTTTCTCAGGCGCTTGGAAAGCTGAGGATCAACACTGCTCCCACGGTGGCCTTTGGTTTCACCAAAAGGAGAGCGGGTCTCTCCTTTTCAGCAGCGGAAGGAGTTTCCACCTTCCCTGAGCTTTGCAAGAGTTGCTGAGATGTTGCCAAACTTTGGGTGTGGGAAGCATCACCCAAGGTGGCACGAGGTGGCCACACTGCAGCTACACGATGGGGGTGCCCAGCCCAGGGACCCATCGAAACCGGGGCTGCCCCGGGAACAGCGACAGCGTGGAACGCTGTCGCTGTTCCCGGGGCAGCCCCGGTTTCTACCATCTTCTGTACCCGTGGTGGGAACACACCATGGCACCCAACTCCAAGCAGGGGTCCAGAGAGCCAGGGCCAGAGCTCGCCCAGCTGAACTGGTTTTTCCAACCCATCCCCATAGAGATTTGGCACCTCTTGGTGCGGGTCTCGTCACCGAGCCACGACGGATCAGACTCAGAGAATAGTTGAGGTGGGAAGGGACCTTTGGAAATGCTCATCCATTCCCTGCTCAAAGCAGGGTCAGCTAGAGCTCAGGACCACATCTGGTTGGGTTTTGAGTATCTCCAAGGACGGAGATGCCAGAACCTCTCTGACCAACGTGTGCCAGTGCTTGACCATCCTCACAGAAAAAGCTTTTCTGAAGTTTAACTTGAATCCCTGTACTTCAGTTGCAGTTTGGTGCTTGGTCTTTCACTGGGCACCACTGAGGAGCATATGCCTCTGTCTTCTTTACCCCCCCACCACGTATTAATAGACATGGATAAGAACGCCCCCCCCAAGCCTTCATTTTTCCAAGCCAAACAGTCCAAGCTCTCTCAGCCTCTCCTTATATGACAGCTGCTCCAATCCCTTAATCATCTTAGTGGCCCTTATGGTCCTGGAAAGGGAGTAGGTTAAAGCAGCAAAGGCAGGGACCCCCACGGCATCGCCCCGTGGCGCTGCCAGCCACGAGCTGGAGCAGGCAGCAATCGCATTGGCACTGCCAGCGCCGGCAGAGCTGGGGATTTATGGCCCCCAGGCTGAGCAGGGTCTGTCCATCAGCGTTTCCCGGGGTTTCTAAGCAACTCCCAGCAGGTTACGGCCTCCGTGTCCTTTTTCCTCACTGGAGCAGAGCTTTTTGGGCTGGCTCAGGTAGAATGCCACGCGTGGCCGGACACGCAGGGCACGGCCAGCATGCGGCTCCGTGCTAACACTGCACAGCACGTCACGGTGCATGGGGTGTCCCAGACGGGACAGCGCCTTAGTGTAACCACTGTTGGATGCAGTTTTATCTGCAGATGGGATTGCGGGAAGGGGACAACCAGGGGACGCTGCTGCATCACTGCTAGCTTAGCCTTCCTCCACCTGCTTTGGGGGCCGGACAAGCCCCAGGAGGGAAGCAGCGTGTCTCCCAAAGCACTGCATCGCACTGTCAGCTGTAGGCTGTGGGATGCGGGTCCCAGCTGCCACATACAACTGCGGACAAGAGCACCCGAGAGGTGGAAAGTGGCCCAGCCATCTTCTACGTTTGGTTTGGTTTCTTTTCCCCCCCTGAATAATTGCTGGAAATAAAAACAGCCCAGTGCTTCAGTGGCCAGAGCTACGAGTTCAATTCACTCACCTACGTGGGTGTCCTCCTTGCCCTGCCGAAACCTAGCCCCATCCCTGCAGAACAATACCACCTTCCAAGATAAGCTAAGGTGTAGCTTATCTAAGGCTGTAGAGAGATCGGAGCAGGAAAGCAGCCTTCTGTCAGGGCAGGCAGGGAGCTGCAGGTCAGGACAAAATGACTCTGCTCCTGGAATTGCAAGGAATACTCTCATTATTTATGTGGCTTTAAGAACATCTGGGGAAAAAAAAACCCACTAGATTAATTTAGGAAACTATTGCCCAGCCCCTTGCTCTGAATGGGGGCCAAAGACCAGCACTGCCAAAGACCTCTGCCCCACGGACACTGCCAGGTCACCTGGAATTGCAGGATTGCCATTTTAACTGGAATAAACTGGAATAAAAAAAAAAGGTCTTGGTTTTGGGGCAGCACTCACTTAAAACATTCACTGCAGTTTGCATCCTGCTTGTTTTTTTTTTTTATTTGAGGGCTAGGGAGGAGTATGACAACCATCACAAGAGCCAGCTGTTTGAAAGGAGGCAGGGGACTCAACTTTTCCCTCCAGGACTTAATGTCTCCTCCAGCCCTTGCGCAGGAACCGCACCGCTTCATGGGGTGAACTCCCTGGGAGCCACTCTCACAGCACACGGGGACAGACACAGCACCACAGAGCATGTTTTGCGGCAGTGTGTTTGCTGTTTCAAAGGAGACAGTGTGCCAGCACCACATTTGTCAGCCAAATCTGTGTCAGCGCTTAAAACATCTCCCTCTCGTACGGACGTGCTTGTGCTCAGCAGCACCGACTGTTGCAGCTACTTGCTTTTCTTGTAGGAGCTGCAGCCCGTGGGAGGGTGTCTGTGTCACAGTTACATTACCCATGTGCTCTGGTTTTGGCAAGACGTTCCTTTTCCTCATTTACTGCTGTTTTCCTTTTAATTAAAGGCGTGCATATGGATTCTGGAGCACTGGGCGGTATCGGTTTTTACCTGCTGGTGTCAGGGTAGCGTCCTGAGGAGCCCCTGCAGATCATCAGCACAAAATAACTGATCAGCAGACGCACCCTCCTCTTGGACGGCATCGGGGCTGGTGCCAGGCTGTGACACCAAGAGCACCCACCAGCCAGAATGAGCCCAGGCAGACGCTGCCACTTCGGAGCGCCGCAAGCTCCCATCAGCCCTCGTGTAAGAAATGTCTTAAATCTTGATGCCAAGTCATTTTTAGGGGGTTGTAGTTTGGGCATCTCCGGTTTGAGCAGCCTTAAAGTTGGACCTCTCAC
The DNA here is from genome assembly GCF_965638725.1 of Aptenodytes patagonicus. Classification (NCBI taxonomy): domain Eukaryota; kingdom Metazoa; phylum Chordata; class Aves; order Sphenisciformes; family Spheniscidae; genus Aptenodytes; species Aptenodytes patagonicus. The sequence goes on along the minus strand of NC_134959.1, from coordinate 23,646,851 downwards.
CTTATCCCAGGCTTGTATGAAATCACGTTTCCAAGGCATTCACCAGGGCACTTAGAAATGATTCGAACAGCTAAGTAGTCTGCGTTGAACCACAGCAAAGCAACAGCCTCCTCACGATCGTTGATGTGTTCCTCGCAGGGCTGTCAGGCACATACGTACGGGCTTGTTCTCCACGGACCGCTCCTAGGGTGACAGCTGGGGCCTCATTTCATACGGAGACCAAAGTGTGCTCCAGGCAGTCTCCTGGAGCCAGCGCTCCTCTCCATTTTGATTCCTGCCTGAACCAAGTTTTGAGCTTAAAGCAGGATTCATGGCTACACACGAAAAGATATGCCATTCTTCCAAAAATTACAGCATGAGAATTGATGGGTTGACAGCTTTGAATAAATGTAAATGATTTTTAAAAAATTCACGCTACAGAACCTCATTTCCCCAGAAATGTTCTTAGCAGATTCTTCATGCTGTACTGACTTAACTTCCTTTTACACCAACCCATCTAGTGGACGAAGGGAAGGCAATGGATGTGGGTTTTTTTGGATTTTAGCAAAGCTTTTGATAGTCCGACAGGAGTTGGACTCGAAGATCCTCGTGGGTTCCTTCCAACTCAGGATATTCTGTTTCTATGATTCAAATTTCTCATGCGATGAAGACCCCAGCGGTCATGGTTGTGGGCTACACCCTGTCACCTCTCATAATTAATGGTCACTTTTTGCCATTGCTTTGTAACTATTTTTCTTCTCCTTCAGCCAAGGCTGAAGAAACAGAGCCACATCCTCGTGACTCAACACAGCTCGTCCCCGAGCTGCTGGGTAAGCTACAGTTCCCCTGCTGTAACGAATAAATGGACTCAGCCTGGTGTCATAAACCTCAGAAGGGAACTCGGTCTCGGTTGTCAACAGCCCCGAAAAGGAGTATCGGTGCTCACAACGCAGCCCACGGCACTGCCACCGGTGCTCTGCTTCTTTGCAAGGACTGGGAGAGCTTAGGCAGGAGAAACCCGTAAAGCAGGGTCAGGACCTGATCTTCTCACTCGCCACCACCTCTCAGCCAAACTCCCTCCTCACGGAGCAGCAGCCCAGCAGACCCTTCTCCTCTCCGTGACACAGCTCAACGAGGCATAAGCATTATTCAGACCAGGATTTAAGGGCACAGTTTACACACGTTAACATTTGCCTGATGGTTTTGTCACTCGCTAAGCAGGTTGGGGTAAAGCCTAGGCTGTTGAACAGCTTTTACCCTGCCCTGCAGTGACATCTCAAGAGGCAAAAATTTGGGGCAAGATTTTTAGTATCAGTTTCCATTGTAACAGTCTTATAACTCTCTAGTCCTACTAGCACGGGTTTGTGTTGAGGTTTCTTTACATTGAGTCTTCTCTCTGAATTCCTGGCCTTATTGTCCTCCAGGGATTGATAGGTAAATAAAAGGAGCAAAAAATGCAGCTTCCTTCCAATGCATCTTATTTTTGAACCATTAATATTTTAACCCATTACTCTAGCTCCATTTCACATGTGTTTATGGTAAGAAAATACAAAGAGGATGCAGCATGAGCTCATAGAATGAATGAAGCCCTCCCTTCAGCTTGCCTGTCAGTCAGTTATAGGTCTGCAACAACGCTACTGGAGATGGGAAAGTATGTTAAACCTGAAAGATTCAGCAACACAGGAAACTGCAGAAAATGAAAGACAGGCGAGCCCCCGTGCTTTCTCATTTAAATTCACGCATCTCACTATGGATCCTGTAGCTGTTTCCACCTTTTGGGGGTGGAGGGGGACAGTCGTGGACAGACTGCTGAGGCATCTAACTTCTGATGGGCGGGACCCAACCTTGTTAACTTCCCTAGAAGCTCCCTGCTAAATACCTGGCACCACATGCACCATTCCTGCAGTGCTGAAGCTAACGCGAGCAGCTTGTCCCACTCGATTACGAGCTTGGCAAGCCCAAGGTCCTTTAAAACCACCAGGCAAATACCGTCTAATTCCAGTAACTCGTTGGTATTTATAAAATTGCCCTACAACTTTCCTAGGGATTAATTCATGACAGTATTGGCTCCTCTTCAGAAAAGCTTCCGTCTTTCAACCGGCGAACCCCTCCTCAGCACGGAGGAAGGCACAAATTTCAGCGTAGACTTTCGCCGTGGCCTTATCCTCCTCACGAGCTCCTTCCCCCGGAGCCGAGGCACAGCCGCCCGCTCTGGCGGGCCTGAAAGTTTCGCTTAGGTGAACGGGGGGAGTCTGAGCTTATGCGAAGCCTAGGGGAGGCGTGCGGAGGCACGGGCGAGGGTGTTTGAGGGTGCCTGGGGCTCGGGGTGCCAGTGACAGGGCGCCGGGCCCTCGGAGCCCGCGCGGTTGGGGCAGCAGGCGCTGGGGAGGCAGAGCGGCGGCGGCCCCAGGGGGCTCCCAACGCACCCGCCGGCTCTGCCCGAACGTCTCCCACGCGGTGGTGCCGCCGCCGCCGCCGGGCTGCCCGCCCCGCCGGCGGAGCCAGCGGCAGAGCCCGGGCAGGCTCCCCTGAGGGGCGCGGCGAGGGGCCGGGCCGGGCCGGGCCGGGCGAGGCGAGGCGCAGCCCGCTGCCGCCGCCGCCGCCAGCCCGCCCTCAGCAGCGCGTGACGCACCGACGCACGCACAGGCGCGCGCCGGCTGACGCCGCGGCCCCGCGTTTGAAGTTGGCGCGCGATCCGCGCCCCCATCCCTCCCGCCCCGCCCGCCGCTCCCAGCCTGCCCCGCGCGGCCGCTTCCCCGCGCGCCGTCCCTCCCTCCTCCCCCCCCCCCCCCCCCCCACCCCTCCCCGCTCCGGCCGGCGGCCGCGGCAGCCGCGCTGGCGCAGGCGCACTCCGCCCGCCCGCCGCCATTTTGTGTCCGAAGCGACTGTGGAGCGATTAAACCGCGAGCTGGTGCTGGGCGCTAGCGGCGGCCGCGGCGGGGCGTGCGGGGCGCGGCGGCTCCGCGGGGCCCGTGGGCGGCGCGGGGCGGCGGCGGGGCCCGGCGGCCGGAGCGAGCTCGGCGGGGTGCGGGCGCAGGTAAGCGGTGGCGGGGGGTTTGCAGTCGCTTTCTCCGGCCTCTAGGTGTCACGATGGGGCTCCGGTTCGGCTGGGGCCCCGCAGCGGCCGCCGCCGGGGAAGCAGGGGGCTTTGTCTCCCTCTATCGTCCCCAGCGCGGCCGGCGCCTGCCTGCCACCGCCGCCATTCCCCACAGCGCGGCGCTGGGCTGCGGGCCCGCCCGGGCCTCCCTTCCCACCGTCCCCGCCCGGCCGAGCCGCCGGCCCCGACTCCATTTTCTTTCCTTTGTCTCCTCCGCCGCGCCACCGGGGCTGATTACCGCCCCCTCGCCGCCACGCGAGCCGCCGGCACCCCCCCCCCCTTCCCTTCCCGTCCCTTCCTCCTCCCCTCCCCCGCCTTCCCCGCCCCGCCGAGCCGGGCCGGGCCCGCTCCCCACCCGCCCCGCCACCGCCGCTTCCCCCCCCCTCCCCCTCCTCCCCCGCCGTCTTCGCGCGAACCTCTGCAGGGCTCGGCCCGGCGCCCTCCGCCCGCTGCCCGTGGCCTCCCTCGGTGTCCGGCCGGCTCCTGACCGCAGGGCGGTGGCGGCGGCGGCGGCTGCGTGTCCCGCTCCTGCCGGCCGCCGCCTCGCTGCGCTGGCGTGTGCTGCGGAGTGAGAGGCGCTGCGAGGCGCAGAGCGGGACTCGAGCTCCCTCTGCAAGGCAGGCTGAGCAGCGCCATGCAGCACCGGGACGCGGGCACGGCTGGGGGGCGCCCGCTCTCGCCGCGCTGCCCGGCCGCCAACACCCCCCCCCCACCCCCCCCCTCCCGCTTCGCTCCCCGCCGCCGCCGCTCCCGGAGAGCGGGTGCCCCGCCGCCCCCCCCCGCCCCCCCCCCCAAGCGCCGGGCCCGGGGCCCCCGCGGGGCTTCAGGCCGCCGCGGCGTGGTCGGGAGCAGGGGCGCACCTGGGCTGCCGCCGACCCGGCGACAAGTTGTGTCACTTGCTTCGACTTGGCCCGGGCTGCGGGCCTCCCGAGGCACGCTTCAGGGCGGCCGCCCCTCCGCGGCCGGGCTCTTGCTTAGGGATGGAGCCCGAAAGCCCATCACAAACCACGGGTTTATTCCCTCTCTTGCATGGGCTTGTTCTGCGGGAGGCGGGGGGGGGGGGGGGGGGGGAAGCACAAAACCCGATTCTTTTTGTGATGCAGAAGAGGAAATCGCACATGTTCCGTGTCCAAACGGCTTGCGTTTTGTTCTCTACATCAACTTTAAATTTCTTTAGTAAATGTATTTATACGGTATCAGGTTTGGCCTTGCCTTAGCTTTGTGAAATGACTTTGATACGGGGGTTTTGTCATGTTGTATGCATCCTTTTCTGTTCGGTGTAATCCCCAGGACTTGCCTGCTAGTGAGAATGAGCTCGCTTTCCTGTTTGTGACTTCCTATTTTTTTACCCAGTCTTTCCTCCCCCTTAAATAAATGCATGGCTGTTCCTCACCTCCTGCCAGTTATTGAATCCTGGCAATACACTCCAGAGGTGTTATTAGAAGCATCTGAAATACTGTTTACCGCTTCCAGTATATGTGTTTTTTATTTCAGTGGAGGAAGTGTGTAAATATTTTCTCAAGTTCTCCAGTTTATTCTGCTTGTGCAGAGCCTGTTGAATTTGCAGGAGTCTGTTGGGTGTAAGAAATAGCTCCATATTGTATTCAAGCTGTTGTTCTTACTTAAGCCGTACCTAACATGTTACTTTAGTACAGAAGACGTCATGAGGACTGAAGGAAGGAGCAATTTGAGCATAAGGGCAAAGCAATGCTTTCTTTTTTTAGGCTGATAGATTTTTTTATTTTTTTTACTTCCATTTTGCTTTTCTTCTGGATGTATAGGGCTAGCTCAATTTTAAAGTCCTCTGTGCTTTTAGTATATATGAGACAGGTTATTAGGGTGCACAGAATGGCTTCGTTAATACTCTTGATGCTTTGTGGGATATTTTTGAGGAATAACGTCTGAGCAAAAGGTGCAAAATTTGAGTTCCTATACCCTCAAGTGGCTCTACAACTGAAATAATACAGCAAGTCTTGTCTAATTCGGACAGAGCTTGAGGAGCTGTCACTACAGCGTTAAGTTTGCTGGCAACTCGTGCCTGCAGCGTTATTGAGAGAAAGACCTATTTCAAGACCAGCTTTTCGTATTAGCAGGCTGTATCTTGAATATGAACCGTAGCGAATTTGTGTGTCTCATTACCAGCTCTTGTGGCTGCAGGTTGATACCTGCCTGATGTGGTACCATTGCTGTTGTCTTGAAAATCCCAGAAGCTGACCCGTGTTATTCTTGTGTTTATTCAGCATTTACCTGAAAAATCTAATTATATGTGATTACTAACTTGCTTAGGAATTTCTGTATAGAGCCTACTACGGAACTTAATTTCTTCTCTTCCCCTTAGTGTCCAAGAACTCCTGCTTTTCTAATGAAGATTTTCAGAAGTCAGATGTTGAGCATTATTAGGTTTATCTCCTCTCTGATAAGAGCCAGCCTATTCCTTGTCCTTATCCCTCATACTTTGGTAGATCTCTTGTAACAGCAAGCAGGTGTTGAGCTTTGAACTCTGGGTAGCTCTTCCTGCTCTGTCTGAACAATTTTCTGTACATTAGCTATTTCAGATATATTTTTTATATATTGATTATATTTGCATAAAAACTGGCTGATTCACCCATTCTGGCAATTCTTGCTTCTCTTACCTCTTCTTTACCAGAGAGGGAATGCTTGAGGGAGTAATAGAGCATTAGGATCACAAATATTGCTTCTTCCTGTGCTTGTACGTGCTCTAGAAATACATGTAATAAGGAACAGCCACCGCTGCTACCTGCGCTGACTGAACTGCCAGTCTTCAGCTTCCGCAGTGGAGCTGAAAGAAACCAAAGCTTTGACTCGGTGGCTGTTTTGTTTGTGTTAACTTACTGAACTGTACTGATTTGTTTGCTTAACTTTAAACCTCTGTTCATCCATTTGGCTGTAGTTCAGATGCCCAGTTCAGTCTTTGTTGTACTAAACCTTGAAATTTCAATACAGTATCAAGCCCTACTCCTCTGCAATGCTACATGGTCTTAGAGATGCACACAGATCCGGGAAATTTCCTTTTTTTGTTCAAAGGTTATGTTTACTGCCCATAAAAATGGTTCAGAACATGGCTTTTGTTTTTTTCAGTTTTTTTGCTGAAACTTAGAAAGAATCTTTGTCCTATCCTGACTGTAACTGAAGATGCTGCTTTTTTTGTACTGAAGGATATTTGAATTTCATTTAAAACACCCCGTTCTGCTGCTCCTCCCACTTTTTTCCAGTAGTCTATCATTCTTCAGGAATTAAATGAGATATTTAATATCTGTCTAGAATAAGCATAAGAAAACGAAATAGCTGCTCACCTGAGTGATCTCAGTATTTTCTGATTAACAAAAATAACCTTGAAGAGTAGAATGGTGGGTGGGTGGGTAGGGTGTTTTATGTTTCAGGTCGTGTTAACATTCAGGTAGCTGTATACTGGACAACTCAATTTTGGTGTCTGATATAAATTAAAGCTAAAGTGAAGTTTCCCTCATTTAGTATTATAAAAACCTGGAAGCTATCAAGTCTTAACGTCTTTCCAATATGGTTTTTAACAGGTGAAAATGCAGAAGTAGTACAGAGACAGCTCTCAAGAACGGTGCAGTTAACATGCGTTACTTAGGGGAGATCTGTGATAGAATGGATTCCTGAAGAATTATTCTTTAACTATCCCTACAGACGAAGTCGTGAGTCATAGATGTTTACAGTTGCATTTCTTATGTGAAGGTTTGTTTATAGAGACTCTTCAGTTCCAGCCCTCCCACTTGTTACTGTCAGCTACCTGAGGATTTCAGTGTGCTGTATGGAGTTGATATTAAGAGGTGAGGCCAGGTATGTTTAAAAGCATTTAAAAGCACAAGAAGTGCAGTGATCAGTTAGGATGTGCTGACCAGGTAACACAGGGGAGGGCTACTGTACTGGTAGCAGTGAAGCAAGCTATGCTACAGGGTATTTTCTTTACACCCCCTAGTTCAGGTAGTGTGCCCAAATACATATTGTTTTGTCAGTCAGCTATCAGCATTGTCTTATTTCTCTGCCATAGAAACAAACCCATGACGTTTCTAAAGCTTCATGCGTTTCACGGAAAAGCTTCACTCAAATGTAAAGGCTGAGTAAGGAGATTGTGAGTTAAGTTCAGCTTATATTGAAAATCTTATTTTACCTCTCTTCTTTTTTTCCCCAGAATCTAAAAATTTCTGTTGACATCATTGAACTTGCCAAATTCTAACAAAACAGAAGCCAAATCACAGATTGTTTGGAGCGTGAAATACACCTTTGTCTTTATTAATATGCATCATGATTAGAAGCTTGTCTGTCTCTCAAACGTCAGCAGGTAAAGTAGCTATCTGTAAAGTAGAGGAGAAAGTAGCTTGGTCCAACTATATAAAGAATATTACTTGCCTTAATTGGGGTATCAAAGTAATCCTTGTTCCCTCTTTCAGGTATTTGGAATTAGGTTGCTGTTCTGAAAGCTTCTGAAATTCCTCTGTTGTGTGGTTGGGTTTTTTTTTTATAAATGAAAACAAAAAACAAACACAAGGCAAAACATAAAACAAAAAACGCCCAAAAAACCACCACCAAAGTACATTGGGAGGTGAGAGAGATGTTTGCCTTGGCCAGTGTATTTTTTTTTTTTCCACTTTTAACACTGGAATATCCCTAACTGTAGTAATGGAAGGAATATTGCGTAGTTAATGCACTTTGGAACATGAGGGAAATTCCAGGAGGTTGGAGAAGTGCTGATGTATCGGTATTAAAAGGAGATGGAGTGGATGAACATGGCAGCTAGTAATGTAGTACCATGCAGAGACACCTGGGCTACCTTGGATATTTGACTAGCACTGCATGATGTTAATACATATATAGTTTACATTATTACCAGTTCTCCCATTTACTCTTAGTACAGAATTTAGTTAACAAGGAGAGAAAAGGATGTAACTAATCCTAGTAAATAAGGCTTTAAGGAAACTAGAGCTTGTTAAATTTATTATTTGACTTTGTTAAAGGTATCTCTCTTGATGTTGAGGACCTTACAGAATATAAAAATTAGTACTGAATGCCATTCAGGCCAGGATAGTTCAGGAACAGTCCGGGGGTGCACAAGACTGAATAGTTTCCATGGATGTTCAGCAAAAACTGGTAATTGCTTGTCACAATTTGTTTTCATTACTGATTTTATCGGTGCAAAATGTCTGTTGATTTAAAACTTTTGCATGATAAAATTGCGGTTCATGGAAAGGCACATAGCACTAAGGCAGCCATCATGATTGTCAGGTGAAGTAGATCCATTCAGATGCATATGCTAAGGCTGCTGTATGTAAAGCTATACACCTGGGAACAAGGCAGTTCAGCTGAATTTAAATCAAGCCACATGGTATCCTAGAAAGCAGTGGCTGAACTGCATTTTGGAGTCATAGTGGGTTAACAGCTTAAACGTGAGTTTCCAAGGTGATGCTGTGACAAAGAAGCTAATGTAGTTCTCAGATGCATTAATGGGATGAGTAGAGATACATTCTTGCCTGTGTGGGGTGGGTTGAAGTCATTACCAAAATACTATGTCCGGTTCTGGCATCAGCACTTAAAAAACAAACAAAAAAATTACTGGCTGCAAGGGGGATTAATCTCCAATTTGTTGGAGAGCTAAGAAGTAATGCCGTGCAGTGAAGTGTTAAGTTTACTGTGCAGCTTCTCGGCAAAACTGAGAGGTGGCTTGATTAGAGTCCTCAGATATCTCCCTGGCAAGATAATTCTGGGTATTAGTGAGCTTTTTTTAATCTTGCTGACAAACACAACAAGAATTTGTAGCCAGATAAGTTCAAATTAAAAGACTTAGTTTTTCACAGTGAAGGTGATTAACCATTGGATTATGATATGAAGAGCAGTCGTGCATTTCTTAATTTCTTAACATCTTTGAATCAAGATTGTGGAAAAAATTCTGAAACTTGCTTCAGCCAGCTGCAAGGTACTGAACTTCTTTTGTTTCATATACATTTAGAGAACTGTAATTCACAAGAGGTCAGACTCTGTGATCAGAGAGGTGATCATGCTAAAGAAAAAAGCTGGGGAGCAGCTTCTTTCTCTTTCACCAGTTTCCCTCTTTTTTGAACAGAGATAGGTTTAGGACTTTTCCTTAGAAATCTAGAACATGATCAAGCCAGTAGAATCTTCTGAGCAGGAGAAAGTAAGCAGGTACTGATATATATTGGAGGTGTGTCAAAATAGTGTCCCATATATTTAGTCCAAACTTGTGACTGTAAAAAATCCTTATCTGTGACTATAGTATTAGCGAGCTGTTGGTAGGATAAATGTTACTTCTTTGCTGCCAGGGCACACTGCTGGCTCGTGTTCCTCTTGCTGTCTACCAAGAAGGCCTAGGACCTTGTCAGCAGCACTGCTGTGCAGTCATTCCCAAGCTTGTATCACTAAAGGGGTTCTTCCTTCCCAGTTCATAGCATGGGAAATGCTCAGTGAGGGAGAAGCACGGTGATTTTTATTGAATCCACTTCAGAAAATAGAGCTTAGTAAAATTATTATTTATTTTGTTATATAAAATTGTTTACTGAATCATATTTTATATATTGCATTTATGTGTATTGTGTGAAATTATTTTACAATGCAGTGATCCTTGTTTTAAAGTGGATGCTGAGTAAAATACTGAATTAATCAGGAATGAAACTAGGGAGAGTGAAGCTGTGGAAGAAGTAGTAAACAACACTTAATAATTTTGAGCTATGATAATGCATCACGTGTGGAGACTTGACACAAGTGTTTGACACTTTGAGCTCTCCAGAATGTTACAGCGAGTAGCCTGACGGTGGATTAAGCATCTCAAGGTGGAGATTGCTGAAAGCTAAAAGTACTTTTCATGTATTACATATGTTAAAGGTGGGAAGGGGGAAATGTAAGCTTGAGAACTGTCTCAGCTGCAGAGCTAATTTGCATATAATCCACGTGCTCCTCTGGATGGTGATTTCAACAGAAGCACCTGATGCTTGAGTTTGGCAATTCTGGTTCCTCCTGGCTGTTTGTAAGAAGGCAAATAGGGTAGCTCTGCTGCTACCACTTGTGTTCTTTGCAGAAATTCAGTCTGTGTCCAGTCTGATTGCTGTTCTGTGGTGTGGTTCCTAGGACTCGCACAAGGCCAACTTTTTAGGTAGATGCAGTGAGTTTTGTGGTGAGCCTCCTTGTAGGAGGAAGAAATGGGGAAAATACACCACAATTGATGGAAAACCTATTTTGGTAAGAGACAGTGGAGACACTGTAGGTTCAGAAGGGGATCAGCATGTCCAAAGGCTGAGATCCCTAATCCCATGGCTGGGTGTTGGGATGAGGGTGGTAAACCACAGACATGACTGACTGCTATCCCTACGCAGCGTATCCTGCTTGAGCTTTTGGAGACAAGCTGCTGGACTAAATGGACGCTGATCTGTCCTTGCAGGGCATCTTTTTTTTTATGTTACTGTTGGAGAAAGGAATTTGTTGTTCTTTTTTTCCCAACCTATTGATAAAAGCTGTACAAGTGAATCTATAGCTCTTGCTATGTTGGGAATAACAGCGGCGCATTTAGGGAAGTAAAAGTCATGGCTTCCCTGGAAAATTAAGTTGGCTTGCATCAGGACTGTTGTGACCCCATCTCCTTCCATTTGTGTGCTGGAAATTGCATTGCCGGGCGGTGAGTTGGTCAGCTGAACTTGCTTCCTGTGTGCGTCCATCTGTTCCCCACCAAAAAAGGTGGGGGGCAACTGGATGTAAGCAGATGTGGAAAAACTGCAGCTCTGAGCTTGATTTAAGCCCTTGTGGAACCATGCCTCAAAATATTTTGGGGTAAGTAGAGGCTTTCTGAAAAGGTAGTTGAGACCACAAGTACTAATGGCAGCATTTGGATATTTGTAAACATTTTTTTCCTCTTTTGAAGTAGAGCAATAAACTTTGCTTTATGTTTAAAATCACTGTCAAGGGAATTGAATTCTCCCATTGTTCAATGATGAAAGACATCGTTGCTCTGGACTGGCTCCTGGAAGAGCTTTTCACTGCTGTGGAACCAGTAGTGAGTTTTGGCCAATTACTTCACCTTCTTGTGTAGTTTCTCTGTCTCCTTGTATTCAGTTTGCAAAGCTGTTTCCTTGAAATGATGTTTAACATCCAGAGATTTAAAATTAAAGCAGGAAATGCTACTGAATTAAAAATGTCCCCCTGTTTTGGGTTGTACGTACTTGACATAAGTGTAACAATAGTACATTTTAAAACAGTAGCTTTCTTCTACGTGCTAAACTGTTTGCAGCGGAGATGCAATATAAACTTTAGTCTTACTTTCCGAGTATGTACTGCAAGAGAATCCTTTAGAGGCACTTCAGGAGTTTTCAGATTACAGGTTGGAAAAATCAAATTTTTGAAGGCTAGTAGTTTCAGTCAAAGCTTATCAGATTATTAAAACCTTTTTTCTTTTCTTTTCTTTTTGGAGGATGGAAGAAGTTAGTGTTACCCAGCATTCCTGCTGAGTATATAACTTACTGCCATTTCTGATCTTTGAAGAGAGATTTATCGCTTCCCGTGGCAATACTGAATACTCAAAAGGTACTCATTGATTACTTGATCCTTGCCTACCTTCCATGTTAATGCACTCCTCTCCTTCCTGCTCAGGAATGACCACTGTTGACTCCTACTAGAGCATTATTTGAGCCCAGAGTAGTTTATACTTGGCTCCTGTAGTGTGTGTGGAAATAGTTTTGTCCTGTTGAAGCAGCTGCATCCTCTCCCTGTTCTACCAGCGTTTTGACCTACATGAAGAAGAATTTGGCAGCTTCCATGACAGTATGATGGAGCAGACTATCAAATATTCAGATGTCTTACTTACCTGACATGACATCTGTAATGTTTTTGGAGACATCTGCTTTGAGTGGCTTGTGCAAACAAATCCTTAGGGATGTTTTCTCCAGCTCCACCAGATTCAAAGAAGGGAGATAGCATTGAATGTTTGTCCTGCTCTGTTACCAGTCTGGCTCTCCCTGGTTAGAAGTACTTGATCCAGCGCAGTTGTTAGTATGATGTTTTACCATTTGTTCTTGTCCCAGAGCTGCCTTTTCAAACAGGCTGTCCCGTGCTGGCAGCCAGGGAGCCTCTTCAGCCACCTTCTGGCACTCAAGATAGAACCTCTTGTTAAGATTCTGGAGAAAAGAGCACACAGTAGTCCTCGTTTCTTCAAAGACAGATTTTTCTTCTTTATTAGTTTGGATTTACTTATTGTGGTCCTTTGGTAGGTGCAACCTGTCAAACACCTGTTTGATGTTGGTCTTTGTACAGCCCTTCTTTGACTTCATATCACATGTGGTTTTGTGTCTCCTAAACAATGATACACTAAGCCTGTGCTCTTCTAATGCCGCTCTCTTAAATATTAGGTGGCTTTGTATATTCACCGCTCTGAAAGTGCAGGTCACTAGTAGATTGCCGAGAATGACTGTACTTCTGCACGTTAGCTAAAGAACTGGTCAGCGTTTGAGATCTTGCAAAAGTGTTCCAGGTCCTCTAGAACTTGTGTGGAAGCGAATGCTGAGACCAATAAATCTCTCTGTCCTAAGAGCATCATGGTTATAATTGCATAGATGAAAAAAACCTCACTGTTTTTGTGTTTGAAGTTTAAGTATATCCTTCATCTTATATAGTGCCAGAGAATGGTAAAATAATTTGGGTTGGAAGGGACTTCTTGTGGTACCCCGGTTCAACCCCTGGCTCAGTACAGGGCCAGCTTTGAAGTTAGATGAGGTGGTTTAGGGTTGTATTTATCAAATATTTTCAACGGCTGAAAGATTAGAGTTTCCACAACGTCTCTGAGCAACCTGCTCCAAAATTTGACCACTTCTCATTGTTGCAGCTTGCCTGTTGCATCTTGTCTTTTCACTGTGTACCTCTGAGTGTGGTTTCATCTTCTCTTTGCTCTCCCGTTAGGTAGTTGAAGGTAGCAGCAAGATCTCCCCTTAGCCTTCTCACAGCTAACTGTGTCAGTCTGCTCTTGTAGGTCTTTTGCTCTAGCCACCTCATCATTTTGGCAGCCCTCTAATGGGCTCTTTTCAGTGTATGTCAGTGTACTAAACTCAAAAATGGATATGTGGAGCACTTAAAATCCCAGCTTATCCCTGTTTTCCTTCAGGTTTATCAAACCTTGCCCATATGTCAAAGATCTGATTGGAATGTAAATTCATGCAAGGTATTTTATGCCAGAAAATATGCTGGTTACTGTAACAGAAGTAGGCTATCTTTCCACTAAAGGAGGGTAGGAGCGGCTTTTCGTCCCTCTGGGACATTACCATGGAGTGGATCAGAACAAGTATGCCTTGCATTTTTAAAGTATGTACGTTTGCAGTGCTGGGAAACTTTGTTCCTTGGGTTGCACATTAGCAGGCTGATGTTCCTTGAGCAGTGTCTGAGCTGCTTACTTCAAAACATCTCTTTAAAAAACTCCAGTAATCTATTTCCTTAAGCAGAGTCAATACCTTGTGAAGAGAGAAGAGTGATGGTTGTGCTTTGCATTAACCTAGCATCAGTTGTGATCTGCAGATATCCCTGTAAACTATTCTGAATTGTGTTGTCTATAGTGTGGAAAAGAACTACAATTATTATTGTTTTGTTTCTCTTTTCCCCTACAAAGAGGTTGGGTACAATCTTTATTCAAAACAGATCTCTCCACTGTTATGTCATTTGCCAAGCAAAAGATTAGGTTTTGAAAACTGGAAGAAAACTATTTCTTGATTCAAAATTTCAGGAAAACCAAAGTTAGGATAAAAGAATAGCAATAATAAAAGGATGCTTCCGTTCAATTAAATGTGCTCTATTGAAGAGTCCTGGTGTGTTTCATCCAGTGACAAAACTTCTGAGATGATACAGTTCGCTTTGCATCAAGTGTCTTCTGAATGGAGAAGTCCTTCACTCTTAAGGCTTTTCTGTGTTAATTTACAAGTTTTTAAGTTTTAGGAAATAGCAGTCTTCTCCAGGGTCACAAGTCAGGAATAAAAACTCGGCTACTAACAGTAACTATTTTATATGCCTACCGCTGTGCGCAAGCTCTCATCAGCACAGAACCTGGCAAGGATGCAGCTTGCGTCAGCAGTCTTAATGTGCCCTTAGCAGTGGAGCACACCCCACATAACCTCTGAGCATCCCCTTTTCTGGTCAGTGAATGTACGTAGCATATGTGATTTTTGCAGAGTAAGTGTGAAATGAAAAGATACCAATTCCAAATGCTTTTTTAAAAGCTTACTATCACTGAGCATCCACAGCTCCAACAAACTTCTTATCGGTAGTGCTCTTTGAAGCTGATAAACAATTAAAAATAGACTTGCCAAGAAAAAAATGCAGCCAGAACCCAGACTTGAGTGCCTTGTACTAGATAAATGACAGAAAAACCGGGACGGGGGGGGAAAAGTACTTAAATTCAAAGGGCGTAGAACTAGTGTGAAATTCAACACTGCTTGGCCCACATCACTGAGTGCAGCAAGAGTATGTGCCTTGCTTGAGAATTACTCCTGTGGAGTTGCTTACTGTTCCCAGGGTTTTTAGCATGTATGCACACTGAGGACTGAAAAGGATTAGAGATGAGAAATAATGTTCTGTCTTGTAAATATTTTAGTTCTGTAAATGTGAATATTTTAAGTTGTTACTTGATTAGGGTAACAAAGCTAGCTTTGCGACTCTTCAACGAGCTGAGGCTGTTCTTCCTCACAGTAACAAGGTTAGAAGTCTGTTAGAGATGATTTTGTTACTTTATTGATAGTGTTACTTGCTGCATTGACAGTATGTAACAGGTTATATTTGCCCTAATTTACACCCCTTTAACAATAAAACCTGCTTTTGTGTTGTGATTTGGTATTCCACAGCACAGGAGGAAAAGGATATCTGAAGTAGGCATAACCAGCTATAAAATGTCATATTACGTTCTTAATTTGACATGAGGCATACAGAGTTTCAGGTTGTAAGAACCATAAATGCTAAAGAGTTTGAGAAGAGGGAGAGAGAGAAGTTTGTAAAATGAGTTCATTCTTCCTAGTAAAAAGTATTAAAGCCGATTGAAATACTCTTGGTTTTGTTTAAGGCTTTTTTATAAGTGAAGGGGGTCCTCAAGCAGTTATCAATGCTATTCTTCTTAGAGATGTGTGACTACACTTTTTCTGTTAAACAAATGTTAAACATTCAAACAGTGCTTCCCCCCCCCCTTCTCTTCCCTTTCTCTTTTATGTAGTTTCACTAGTACGACTCATCTGTTCTGTTCCAGAGTGTGTTCTGACATCAGGAGCTGCATGAAGAATAGCCAGCATGAAGAGAACAAATCAGTCCAGGCAGAAGTGCAGAAGCGTCAAGAAAATAAATGTAAATTAAGGGGTTTTAAAGTGTGGTATGCGTTCCATGCCGAGGCAGTAGTTTCCTGAACACTTAAAGCTTACACTGTGCTGGAAGAAACCCTCTTGCCGTGCTGCTCTTTTGGCTGGCCTGAGTGTTTGGGCACACCAGAGACCTGGTCTGGATGGAAATAAGTATCTTTTTGGCTGGGTGAGTTCTGGCCTGGATTAGTTTCCTGACCAGTTAGCTGCAGTCTTAGAAGTGCTTGCGCTAACACGAGGAATAGTTGGGGTGATGTGGGTGGGAACGAGTGGGCAGTTTAAAGGCAGGGATGGCTTCTCTGACAGTTAGTGCATTTGAAAATGAGGCCTTACTCCTGGTGGAAAGGTTTTTTTCCTCCCAAGGTCAAGTGGCTTTGTGGGAGTTTTCTTTTTTTGCTTCATCTGCTTTGAAGGTTGATCGTAAAGGCACTTCTAGGGCTTGGTGTGTAAGAATATTTGAAACAGGAGTCCAAATTAATTGGGTGTGTGTATAAAATGTATTAAACTGCTTAAAACCTCAGCATGAGGACCACTGTCTAGGGTTCACCTGGGTTTAATTCCGTTTACATCTGTTCCAACATTTATTAATTCAGATGAACTTTTCTGCCATCTGTGATTCAAAAGCAAGGATGACTTAATTTAGGCTCCAGGAGTTTCTTGTCCACCACCCTTCTGCCATAAGTGTTCTCAAAACTCTCCCGGAATTTCCTGTCCCTGCTGCAAGGACAGTAAACTACACCTCTACATTTGACAGCCTGACATTAAGCTAACTAGCACTGACTTTAGTTTTCCTTATATGCAGCAGGGTGTAATTTGTGAGGTGACTAATTGTTACTGCATGGGCAACTGTTGTTCATGGGGTAGGACCCATGTTACCATCCCAGAGATGAACGCTTCCTGCTCCTCTGACTTGAAGCCTGAATTCCCTTGTCTAGGCAGAGTATCGCTACTTAATGAGTACTCGTGCAAAGATAAAAGGAATAGCTGTTCCTTTTTGAAAAATCCAAGAAAAGTTTGTTCTTGGTTACTTCTTCATCTAGATGAAGCCTTAGAGGAAAACAAAATCCAAATACTTGTAGCTTATTATGAAGTCTCCAGAATGCCATGAAACTTGTTGCACTGGTCTCTTTTCAGGTGTGGTAGTGTCTGGTGTTGCTGTCTTGATATCATGCAACGCTGCATCGGATGGCCAAAGAATCCTGCTCTGGTCTGACCGATTTTGAAGAAGCACCTTTTTTTGCTGTTAGCAGTTTGCTAATAGCCTAAGTTAATGTGTGAGGGGGAAGATGACCACAAATACTTGTTGATAAAACTATTAACCCTTTCCAGTAACTACCTACAATATTAGACTTTACTTTTTGAGGCAGTGGATTCTACAGGCTGTTTTAACCTGAAACAGTTTTCTGTTGTTCTCAATTTATTACCTTCAAGTGTTCGAGTGGTCTTTTGTGAGCTCTTTCATCACTTATATATTATGAAGAACTGTAAAAGGGAGGACTGATTAGTTTTATGATCCAGCATCAGCTGGAAATGAATTCCTCTGTGACTGCTCCTTTTGAAGTGTAAATCATTCTGTCTTTGACACCTGGTAAAATGGTATGTTTGTCCTTCTGAGATGAACTGTCAGGTTAGCAAAACAAAATACCTTTCTTAATATATTAAAAAAGGAAACGTTTCTCAAAAAATGGTTGATAGGGAAATGTTTAATTCACATTTCCCCACTTTCA
This sequence comes from Aptenodytes patagonicus, assembly GCF_965638725.1. Lineage (NCBI taxonomy): Eukaryota > Metazoa > Chordata > Aves > Sphenisciformes > Spheniscidae > Aptenodytes > Aptenodytes patagonicus. The sequence goes on along the minus strand of NC_134959.1, from coordinate 23,629,686 downwards.
CTAGAGAATTCTGTGTGTGACTGAAGAACTAGTGTCCTCTAGTGAGACTGCACTAGCAGTTATTGGAAGAAATAGAGAAAATTTAAAACTAAAATTTAAAAGAAAGTTACATAGGAAGGATAAGGAAGAATGGAACAAAGTTTAAGAACAAGAATATTTACTAAAATTGTCCCTACTACCTTCTCAATGGAACTTTAATTCCCCAAATCTACAGGAAAAACGAGGAGGAAGTCGTACTTCCAGACATGAAGCTGAAATGCTTCTACCAGACTGCTTTCTTCATTAAGGCTTACCATGTCAAGTTAAAAGTTAGTTATAAGTGCCTTGAGTATGTGTGGGATTTGTTGTCAGTAACTGCAGTGATTTATTTTTCTTCACTCTTTCAAGCAGTTGACATTATTGTATTGTGCTTTCCTCTCCATTGTAGGCTACAGCTTATTACGGCAGAATTAGCAGTATTACTTCTGGAAGAGCCATGATTCGGGGGCCTTTTGCCACTGTCAGGTGCAAGGATTAAGAGGGAGCTTGTTCTGCAAACAGCTGAGGAAAGATATGGAATTGAGTTTCCTTCTGTCTTGCTGGGGGACCCTGTATATATACTCCATTTTCACGTCTTGCACATGTCTTCCCCTGAGTTCCTGATCCAAAGTAACAGGGTAACATTATCCTGAGTAATTGCAGAAAGCCACAGGTGTGTGCTACTCGCTGACTGAAAAATAAGGGTCAGTGCTGACTGAAGGTTCTTGCCACTTTGAATTATTTCCTGGGACATGATGAATGTTTGAAAGAGCTCTGCTAAGATCCCTGGGCAGGAGCAGCAACTAGGAAGATTACTTTTTTAGGTTACAGAAGGAGAGGGGAAAAAAGAAAAGGAGGAAGGAAAGAAAGGAGAAAAGAAAAAAAAAAAAGGCTGGAGGTAGTTGTAGAAATGTCACAGGATGCATTTTGATTCTAATTCTACACCAAGCTACCTGTGGGTAATGAATGTCCTGTAGCCAGGGAGATGGCTTGGCTGTGCTCTTGAGAGTTCATAAGGGTAAAAGGTAAAGATTACTTTTGATAACATCTGGCCCAAAGCGTGCTGCCTTCACATAAGTGTAAGTAAAAGGTAACTTCTGGTTCTCAACAACTAACTGAATAAAATAGCGTGTGGGTTTGATCACAGTTAAATGCTATTGACTTTAAACGGGAAGGCACCCACAAACTGGCTGTGACCCAGAGGGTTGCAGGACGCTTGAGAGAAAGCAGCTTCACTGGAGCGTGTATGCGGTGGATGGCAGGATGGCACAAAGCGGAGGGACGCAGCTCAGTGTAGCCACCTAGCTTCTGGGATACAAGGTTCTTGGTGCTGTGGTTTGCTTAGAGCTTTAAGCTGGCACTGCTGCTTAAGGTGGCCCTGGCACTCAACCTGCTCCCTTACCTCTGTCTGCCCAAGCATTCATGGGGGGATTCGGATCAGGAACTGAACATGTTCTAATATAATTAACTGTTTTTCCCTGCGTTAGTTTTCAGCTGCAATTAGTTCTCGATCGAGTTCATTATGGTGAGTGAATTATTCTGTCAATGTGAAGGAAGGGAAAAAGGTGAGAGCAGCTCTTTTGGCAGCAGCACTGTGTTTTCCTGTCTTACAGGGATTATGAAACCATTATGCAAGTTAAGAATCTGGTCTCCTTTGTGGTTAATGGGGAGAAAGGTGGGTTCCTCTAGATGGTAATTTAGTGTAGGGATCCACTCAAAAGCTTTGAGTCACACTCTGGAAGAATGTACTCTTCTCCCTGCCCTATTTAGGGAGCCCAGCCTTCCGGCACAGGCACCTGGGTTAGGTAACTGCCAGCTGGACTCCAGACACTATCGAAGCTGGCTGCCTGTATCCGATCCCTTTGCAGGGTCAGTACTTAAGGAAACCGTCCTTCTACAACTATATGGTTGTCATTCCTGTAGCTTTTTTTACATATTTCTTGGGACCTCTTCACATTGACAGGCCCCTTCTTGTACATTGAAAGAGCACAAGCATTTATTAATCCACAATGAAGTTCTGTCACTCTTCTGTTCTAGGTTTCTTGGTTTTCCTTTCTTTCTCCAAGGTGCTAGAATATTTCTCAAAGTAATTGCTTAATAGTGAATTCATGAGATGGCTTTTTTTTTAATTTAAAGCTGTGATAGAAATTTGTTAAGTAGTACATTTTTTTCAGTGCCAGTGTTGTAAGTGGCAAGGAGGAGACAAGAAAACAGCTGGAGATGGGTGTAGCAGTCATAACCAGTGGATATGGAATTTAATGCAGTAGGCGAATGAAAGCTTTACGTTTCCAGCATGAGAAAATTAATAAAATAAACTTATCCCAGCTTTCTAGTTTCTGCTGTTGGTAGTAAATCTTTCATGTTTTGCACGTGATAGCACCATGAAAATATCCTCGCCCAAGTTATTCATGGGATGCTACCTGTTCCTTAAAGTTTTGTGAGCTTTGTCAAGTAGTTTCACATTCCTAGGCTTATCTCTAAAAGAAAAAAGAGGATAAAGTTGTTTTCCTCTTTCACCTGTTCCTAAAGAATTCAACGCAAGATTCTTAAGCTTTTGTATAACTTTTATTTATAATTGAATGCTTAAGTAACTCCACCCCTATTAATCTTCTCTATTTCTGTGGGTGATTAGCAACAGAAATGGACAAGAGTCTACTATGAAATTTCAGTTTCTGTATATAACCTGAGTTCTGGATAACCTGTGGGTCTTTGGCTTTATCCACAGCTCGCCTGTTTGGATCCAGCTGAGCCTCTTGAGTGTAGTACCATGGCTGAACTCCTAGAACCACCTTGAGTTCACAGGCTTTATAGCTGTGTTTGTGAAGTGCTGAGACCAAGCTAGCAAACTTTTCTTGGGGGTGCGTGGCCCTATGCAGAACTCTTCAAGCACCTTCCTACCGCTTTCCCAATTGTGTCAGGATTTCTTGATTCTAGTGCCACACTGTGTGGAGAACAAGAATTGGCGTGCTTTTAAACCGAGAGAGGGGAGCTTTGAGAAGAGATTGCACATAGCACCTTGTTCATATTCTGGATTTGTTGCCTGTCTAGGGGTGCTACTGATACGCCCAGGAGATTGGGAGCAACTGTAGTGAATAGTGACTAAGAGCAGCGCTAGCAAAGGCTATACTTTGTGCTTTGTGTTTTATATATGTCTATTTGCTTTAGAAAAAGTTACATTCATGCCATGTTCATCTCTTTAGCAGGGAAGCCCTGCTGGAGGAAAAGCAAAGGCTGCCTACCTGTTAAACTGCCTTATCTTTGACTATGCTTAGTTAGGAGGCTTTTCAGAAGAACGATATGGCTCTTTCATGATGGGGAGGGAGAATGGCCAAGCACTCCTGCAGTTACTTTGCATCTGCTAATGTCCTTAAATACTGACATAGACATACGTATTGACTGCAAGCAGGGAAAAAAAAAAAGAAAAAAATGCCCGTTTGTCCATAAACCCTGTTGGATGCATTATTTTTTTTTAAATCTTTCTCTTGCTTTAAGTGGCAGAAATACTGCGTAACTGTAGACTCTTAGGTGAAGTTCTTGCTTACCCTTCTCTTCAGCTTTCAAAGGTTCACAGGGTATGCGGGAGAAACATGTCTCCCGTATTTTAACATAATGCTTGATTTCCACTCCTGTATCAATTTTAGTAAGTGGCTAATACATAAGTGTCAAAGCCATGACAATTTTGGAGTGGGATGTGTATGTGGATTGACTTGAGTTCATAGTTTGAATGTGTTGCAGGGTGGTTTTTTTGCTTGTGCTAACGTAGCTGCTGATGTTTTCATTATTTTATGAATGCCAAAAAATTTATTGACAGCATTTGGCTTCGTTGTTTCTATTGATTTTTTTTAAATTTTTTTTTTTCTCAAGTGAACTGTATATTACAGCACTAAATCTACTTTTCAATTGCTTTTAATGTCCCACAGTTTTTAATGAGACTGCCTTGTCTGGCAAAAAATAAGTATATTGCTGTTAATTGGTCCATGAAGCTTGATGCAGTTCAGGGTTTGTTTTTTTTAACATTGGCTGAGAGGCAGGCAAATGCCTCTTTGTGACAGTAGCTTTATTATAAATAACCCAGCTGGAAAAACATGCAATGGCACTAGCCATCCTAATATATAAACATCTGTCTCTGGGTTTTTATTGTCTGCATTGACATCTACAGCAAGTTGTCTTTAATGCTTCTACAATTAAGATTAATGCTGTTGTAGGACTGCATTAATTGGCTGCTATGTCTCTCAGTCTTCTTGTGTTGATGTGGTGAGTTTTATCAGCCTTACTGTACTGGAAGTTTTCTTAAATCATGTTCCTGAACGTTAAGAGTTTATACCTTCAAGCAGAATGCTTTGCTGGTTAAGTGTGAGGCTTTTGGAAGGGACCCAGAATAGCAAAGTGTTGTATTGTGGTTGGGCTGAGACTTTCTCCTGTGCTGCAGGTAGTTGGGCTGTTGGCATTAAATTACTTTCTCTCAAGCAACCCTTTGAGTCCTTTCACTGGAATAAGGTGTCAGTTGTATCAAATGCATACCCCATCTTATTTCTGCTTGTTTCGGTGTTTTAGATGAGCTGCCCATCAGTTATTTGAGAAAGCTTAGGTCTGTTGTTTGGACGTCACAACTTTTTACCTGGCTAATTGGATTGTGACAGTGCATTGAGCTGTTTAGTGACGCAGTGTCTCATTTGAGTTGTTGGAGCCTGTTGAGCGAGCATGTGTGTAAAGACTAGCTTGAGCTATTACATGGGAATTGTGGTGTTGATTTCAGGTGTTCTTTGGTCTTTCCTTGGTCACTCTCCTTATTCTGGAAGCTTGTCTCTTTAGTTTTTTTCAGTCTTGATTTACCAAATCATCTTCTGTTAACCTGCTGCTTTGTTTTCCTTTTTAGATTCAGTCATTGTGGAACTAAGCTATTGATATAAGGTACAGTAACTGGTAGGAAGAGAGCTGAAGATAAAAGCCAGAAATAAAAGGTTGGGAGAATGGTAAGACAAAATACGTTCAGTGGTTTTTATTCCTAGTGTTCTGCTATAATGGTCTTAGGTGTAGCAAATGACTCATGTTCTCTGAAATATCAGAAACTTTTTCTCAGAACTTGGCTGGGTAATTTCTAGGAGTGTAAATCTGTAAAAAATTGAGGAAGATCTGCTACTATTAAAATTAGTGGAAATGGAAAATCTTCAGCAAGCTGCAGGATCACATCCAGTGAGTTGATGGTATCTTCTGGTGACTCCTGCAATAAGCATAAAACTTTCCTCTAAAACCCATTTTGTGAAAAAGGACGATTAAGTTTAAAAAAAACAAAAAAACCCAAAAAAAAGAGAGAAAGGAAAAAAGCTAGCAAATACTTTACCACAGAGTGACTGAGAAGTGACACGGACAGGCAGCACAAAGCTCACCGCAGCAGAGATGGAGAGTCTTTTCAGTGAGCTTATTTAAGAGGAAAGAGCCCATACATTTTGCCTAGCCCCCTTTCCTCTCTTAGGTTTAGAGGCCATCCTGTGTCCCCCCTAGTTGTAGAAGTATTTTGTTTTGAAAATCCGCACTTTCTTGGGAAGAAATCTTGGCAGCTTGGCAAGACTTTTGAGCTGGCCAAGACATCCATCGAGACTCCTTCTGTATATTTCTGTGTTTTTATGGTACGTTGTTAATATAACCTGGAGTGGTTTGTAGTTTTCTTTAAAATACTGTAACGTTTCCCCTGCTGGCAAGAGCCTGGTTTAAAAACAGTCATTTTCAGATTAATTTACTGAGAGGAACAGACTGTAGTGCATAGCATGGAATAGGCAGGAGTAAATGCTTGTCCGCGTGCTGAATTTTGGAGTACAGGAGGTCTGAGTCAGAATGAACTAGTGGGCAGTGAAAGAGGAGGTGGCAGGAGGCTGCGCCGCTGCAGTGCGTGTCGCTCGCCGCTGGAGGACAGCCGTGCTTCGCCAGGCCTGCTGCTCTGGGGTCTGGCTTTCGCAGGAGGATGTTGCGAGTAGCGACCGGTAACTCTAGGGTAAGAGATAAGCATCTCTAAAATAAGAGAGGGAGCTGGAAGAAATAGGGGTGTCTTAGTTTCTTTAGTGAATGGTTGTAGGAGTCCTTCCACTTCACACATGTGTAGACCCCTCATTGTGAGCACCCTTTGAGCAAAGTCTTGCCTGCAGACGTTTATTTGGTCTGTGTAAGCCTGCATTCCTAGGCTGGCAAACCTTCCTGACAATGTGAGCCGTAGGCAAAGTCCTCACGTATGAGTGACCTGGTCCTTGGCAGACATGGGATTTTTCTAGTGTGCGAGTCTGGGAGATGGAAGCTTTCCTACCACTCCACTGGAGGACCTGCTTCTGCAGGACCCTAGAGGACACTGGCAAATCTTGGCCTGTTGACGTGTTTTCAGGTGACTTAGCAGTCTTGTTAACTTTGATACTGGCAGTTAATGTGAAGGTCCGTATGAGAGCCCCACCTGAACTGCTCAGAGCTGCATGTGTTTGTGTCAAGGTTGCTGACCTCTGCTCTGTTCCTCTGCAAGGCACCGAAGTGGAATTGCATTAGGTCTGCAGATGGGCTTTTGCCTTTTTTCCATCCATTTTCAATCTTTGTTATTACCCCCCCCCAGCCATTTACCACATTCTTATATTTTGTTTAGCTCTGTCCTTTCTTTTCTTGTTCAGAGACAAGTCACCTGAAGAGGCTTCTCCTTCTCTCTCTCTCTCTGCAAATACTTGAGATGATTGAAAAACAATTTGCTCTGACTGTTTCGCAGTTGCTGTAGGCCAAAGACCAAGGCTCGGTTCTGATCGCCTGCTGGCTAGTGTTAAGTACTTACATCATCTTGTGTACTTCAGCTGTTTGTCCATATGGATTTGCTCTGACTTGAAAAGCTGATGGGTGGTAAAGGAAAGGAGAGGCTGGATCCCTGGAGGGAGTGCACACGAAGCCATATGTCAGTATTTCTGGGTATCTGATGCCCCCTGGAGACTGCTGCTGCCCACGACATAACGAATATCAAGACTGCACAGTAATAGATGCCCCTAGTCTGAGCAGGCTGAAGAACAATACGAACTAAATTGTTCTCACAACAGAAGTGGAGGATAATAGAAAAAGCAGTAAAGTAGAAGCAAGGACTCTAAAAATAATAACAATTATGTGTCTTAGAATTCTTAAAGCTAATGAAAACTGACAGCTGTGTTTCGTGTTTGTGTATAACCTGTGTATTTCAAAAATGAATGTGCAAGATTAAGTGTAGATATTTTAAAGTAGTATGATGCGAGATTTAAGTGTTTTGTTCACAAGGCAGGTTAAATAGATTCCATTAGCTGGTCTGAGAGGCCAGTCAATCTAATAGGAAAATGTGGAAGTCTCTTATCAAATCTGGAATTGGAATCAGAACTTTATCACAAGCTTTGTAAGGAAACTGGCATTTTTGTTACTTGTTTCAGCAGTAAAATTGACCTTGGTCCCTTTTTAGCGCTTAAGTGAAGGGGTATAATAAATTGTATCCTGATGCAGGGAATGTATTTGACATGGTTGTGGAATCTGCTTTAATTTTTCCAAAGTAAACCACCTGAAACAGAGGTAGACTTACGAAATACTCCTTTACTATGATTTTTATTATTTTAATTTGGGGAAAAAAGACAGCTGCAAAATGATAAATTCTTTTAGCTCTTGAAACAACCTTTCTGCAGAATAAGAATACAGGAATTTCATATTTTACCCTGACTGCAGAGAAGAATGCTGGATGGTCTGAGAAGGAAGAAAATCTCAATGTTATGCTTGTATGCAACTATTTTCAGAGTTACAGTTAAGGCCTGCCAAAATGCTGAGCTTCAGTATTGTTGTTTGTTCATGACTATGTGGATTGATTTAACCCAGGTATCATGAGGAATCATTAGAGTCCGCCAGTGCTGAGTCCACATCATTTAAATTGAAGTAAAATTTCACCTGAGCCTTGTTTGCCTGCTGCAGCTCATTCGGCCCGAAGAGGGCACCGTGCGTCATCCTCTGCTCTTGCTGGGGGGCCAGGCGGTGAGGAAGTGGGAGCAGGAATGGAACTCCAGGCTGCTTGCAAGAAATACACTTGACTAACTCGATTATGTCCTTTTTATTTTTGTTGTTCAGAGAAATTTAAGCATACAGGAATTAGTAGTTGTTTGACATGAAAGAAGTGAGACTTAAGTTCTTGTGCTCAATTCTTAGTGCTTTTTCTTCCTGGAAAAGTTCTGCAGTTCTCAAATGTAATACTCTCTTTAAGGTTGGCTTTTTAACAGTATGTTATTTTTGTGCCTTTAAAATTTATAGCCAAAGACTGCCTCTGATATTGCTAAGCGGTGTGAAGTGACTAAACAAGCTCAATAAGGAATAATACTGCTGTACATCTTGCCTGTGGGATTTGCGGTCTTTGAGAAATGGGAACACATCACTTAATCTCTCCTCCTTGCTTTCCTTCCTTTCCAAGAAACCGGTACAGTTGCCTCACTTCAGGCAGCGTTCTGTGATTGCCTCGGCTTACAGTGGCAATAGGCTAGTGGAGACCTGCAGTTCTCAAATCCTGTTTTCTGAATATGATTGCAATACTTTGCTGCTGTTGAACTGGTTATTTTCAGTTAGGCCACTTGTCTCTCTGTGGGGTTTGTGCAGTTGTTAAAATACATTGGATGGTGTGCAGCATTCATTCTCTTGTTTTTACAGCAGGAAGGTGAAATGGAAGGTGAGGCAGTTGAAGCTATTGTGGAGGAATCGGAAACTTTTATTAAGGGGAAAGAGAGAAAAACCTATCAAAGACGCCGTGAAGGTGGGCAGGAGGACGATGCTTGTCATATACCACCAAACCAAGCAGATGGAGGTGAAGTAGTGCAGGATGTCAACAGTGGTGTGCAGATGGTGATGATGGAACAGCTGGATCCAACTCTTCTTCAAATGAAGACTGAAGTAATGGAGGGTGCAGTGCCTCAAGAAACAGAGGCCACGGTGGATGACACGCAGATCATAACACTTCAGGTTGTTAATATGGAAGAGCAGCCTATAAACCTTGGTGAGCTTCAACTGGTCCAAGTACCTGTACCAGTGACTGTACCTGTTGCCACCACGTCTGTGGAAGAACTTCAGGGAGCTTATGAAAATGAGGTTTCTAAAGGAGGCCTGCAAGAGGGAGAGCCCATGATCTGTCACACCCTCCCTTTACCAGAAGGCTTCCAAGTAGTGAAAGTGGGTGCAAATGGTGAGGTGGAGACACTGGAACAAGGTGAACTTCAGCCACAGGAAGATCCCAATTGGCAAAAAGATCCAGACTATCAGCCACCAGCGAAAAAAACAAAGAAAAACAAAAAGAGTAAGCTTCGCTACACTGAGGAAGGCAAAGATGTGGATGTCTCTGTGTATGACTTTGAAGAGGAGCAGCAGGAAGGCTTGTTGTCTGAGGTCAATGCAGAAAAGGTGGTGGGCAATATGAAGCCACCTAAACCAACAAAAATTAAAAAGAAAGGTAAGCTCCCCATCTGCAAGTGGTTTTTGAAAATGTATTTGTTATGGTGGGACCTTGCAATATGATTGAAGCGACTGAGTAGATGCAAGTGGGAGTAAAGCAGACATGCCCAATGCCACTTACACTTTATATAAGAGCGCTCGCCTCTTGTTTCTTAGGCAAACCTCCCATCTCCTCCATCTAGGCTATAAAGGAGCTCATTTTCCTTGAGCGTGATGCTGTGGCATTAGTATTCCCGTACAACTACAGTTGAAAAGATTCTTCTCTTTGCTGTAATACATATGTAAGAGTCTGTGTACACGTGGTTTACATCAGGAACCAACGGTATAATTAGTTCTGTGGGTTTTTCCTAACCAATTGCTGGGTAGGGTAGATGGTGCAAAATACAGCAATAGGTATGTTTGACTTTTCTTAAAACTGTAAATTGAGGAGCTCTTTTTAGAGTGGAGAAGGAACATTGAGTGCTGGCACACTAATGAAAACTGAAGCCAAGCCAACCATAGGCAGTGACTGTTCCTAAGGATATGCAGTTGGATTTAATGGTACATGATGGTTCCCTTTTACACCTCCAAGAATCTTTCCTTTTCCCTGCTGATCTCTTATGTTATGCAGTAGACCACAGTACTGTCAAGAGTAAAGATGATTTCCTTCATGGCTAGGTGTAAAGAAGACATTCCAGTGCGAACTGTGCAGTTATACTTGTCCGCGTCGTTCCAACTTGGACCGCCACATGAAAAGCCACACCGATGAAAGACCACATAAGTGCCATCTCTGTGGCAGGGCTTTTCGGACAGTCACGTTGCTGAGGAACCACCTCAACACTCACACAGGTACTCTCGCTTTTGCATACTTCGTTTTTGTAGGATCTGCTCTGTCTGTAGAATAGATAGAACAACAGGGTGGATCTTTCTTGAATCTGTCTAATTCCACTTAGGGAACAAGCTAAAAAGGAAGAAACTATGCAATGCTGCTGTTCATTTCTCATTTGAACACAGTTTTCTGCCTGGCCAGGTGAGGTGCGAAGCTCACCCTGTACATAGGTATAAAGCCGATCCTGGGCTTGATCTGAAATTACCTGAAGTTGTAGAAAATGTTCCATTTGTCTTGGGCATTAGTAGTTGTGTTCCAAGCTTTGTGTTGCCACTGCTGCTTGCAGAAAAGTAAGATGAGAGTGAGGCTGGGGCTAAACATAAGGGAGTTGAAATAGCAAAAAAACCAAACCAAAACAAACACCCACAAAAAAAAGGAAAAAAAAATAAGAAAAAAGAAAAAATAATTAAAAAAAAAATCCACCCTCAAGGAACAGATTAACTGGACCAATAAAACTTATGGCTAGGAACTTGTTTCTCATTATGTAAGGTTCTGGTACAGAACTACAGGTAATTGAACTGTAATTAAGCTTTTTGTGACCTTTCTGCCAAAAGAAGTGTCATATCCCTCAAGTCCTTTGCCTGCCTACATTATGTCTAACTGGATGGCTTGAAATTTGTAAATAACCAAGTGATACAAAAATAAGGGAGTTTGTTTCCTCATTGAAAGGATATTAATTCTCTAAGATCTTCAGTCCATTAGCTATGTATACAAATGTTGTGACTCCTGTGTACTATTTGTTGCTCTAATCTAATCTTTCAGAACATGAAAGCAATGTTGTTAATTCACTTTAAAAAAAAAAAAAAAGCTGTCCCATATTTTCTTTTGCCACTAAAGCTGAATGTCATCATCTTTCTGTTTTGCTGCAAACAATTAGGTACTCGCCCTCACAAGTGCCCAGACTGCGACATGGCCTTTGTGACCAGTGGAGAGTTGGTTCGGCATCGCCGCTACAAACATACCCATGAGAAACCATTCAAATGTTCAATGTGCGATTATGCTAGTGTGGAGGTATGTTAGTTAATTGTTACAGTGCTGAATACTTCCTTGTGCGCTTCAGAGCTTGTTTACCATCTGTTATAAACTCTGTTCTTAGGCATTTCCTCTTTGGCCGTTTGTTTAAAAGGCTCTGAGCAAAAAAAGTTACAAATCAGGTCTGCTCTTGGAAGCAAATGGTTCGGTTTCCTCAGTTAATGAGAAAACAGTTTGAGAGCATTTATGCACAGAAATCCTAGGTGATATCCATTTCCTCTTTGGTGACAACAGTTGTCATTGTTTCTTAAATTATTTGGCCTTTAAGATGATTGCAGGAATTGTAGATGATTGCAGGAATTGTAGCGTGCTCCATGTTGAAGGAGGCAGCCATCTCCTGCTGCAGTAAGATGTACTTTCAGACTAGAGGTGCCCTCCCATTTTAGAAATGTGCATTCTGCTCATTATCTGTTCATGCCATTAAGGTGACCATAGCCAAAATTTAATGAGCCTTTGCTTCAATATTGGTGAAAAGTAGCTTTGCTAATACTGGGTGATTGTCTAATTTGCTCAAGCAAATTAAGTTTCCTTGAATGCTCTCCCCTATGCAGTATTGCTACTTAAGCTACAGGATAGCTTTTATATTGTGATAAGAAATTTGAGCAAGATGAGCAGCCACATAATTTAAAAAAAAAAAAAAAGATGTCTGCAGTGGAAGAAGGCTGCAGTGGGGAGACGTTGAGTACGGGCTTCGGGCTTTTTTCCTACCCACACTGTGGCTGCTGTGCTGTAATTCCAGGCCCTGTGGTTTGAGTGCTGTATAAATTGTGTTGCAGTGGTTTTCATAGTACGAATTAGGAAAGAATAACCAAGTTGGTCCTCATGTGAGCTTGTGCTGCGTTTTGTAGACGTAGGTTGGTGATCAAGCAGCGTGGTCAGGCTAGGTTAGAAAATGCCTTAACATTTGTGTTCATGCTGACCTTTAAGCTGGGTTCGTGCCTCCTAGATAAAAGCAGGAGAGGAAAGGAATTAAGTCACCCTGTTGATTGCAGGACTAGATTTTTGTTGTTCTTAGCAAGGAATTGATTTATCTTATCCCTCTCAAAGTAACTGGAGAGGACCCAAGAAAGCACCCTGTGGAGAAAAATATACTGTACAGGGAACAGTAACCCCCCCCGCAATGTTTCTTGGGTGCGTGCTTTCCCAGAACATTTTCTTGTGTCTCTCCAGGATACTTTCAAATTTTAGCGTGTCTTCAGATGCTGAGATGGTCGATAACAGTAAGGTGAGCACAAGACCAAACCAGGCTGCACTGAAAGTGGGAACAAGCATCAAGCAAGACTGGGAATGAGGTTGGGAGGTGAAGTAGAGTGGGCAGGAGCGAGTGGCTATGTGCAGTATGAGAATGGTATTGAAACATGTCTGCTTGTTTTAGTGGCAAGATAAAAACAGACTACCTTAAACTCTTGACTGATTTCTTGTATTTTTGGCAATCTGACCTGCTCATCTATGCTAACTTCAGTCTTGCTCTTGACTTCCAGGTTAGCAAATTGAAACGCCACATTCGTTCTCACACTGGAGAGCGTCCCTTCCAGTGCAGCTTATGCAGCTACGCCAGCAGGGATACCTACAAACTGAAGAGGCACATGAGGACCCACTCTGGTATTGATGCCATGTTTTTTTAGTGTGGGTTTTTTATGTTTTAGTGTCAGAGTGCTGAGGCTGTGTACAGTGTGTGCTAACACTTAAACAGCAAAAGAAATATTATCTTGTAGTTTAATATAAAACCTTTATAAAGTCTGTAGCTGAAGAGAAGGCACAGTAACTTGTAAGCGCTAATAAATTCATAACCTGATAGTAATTGCTGTACTGAGAAATGAGCTTGGAGGATTCTAATTACCAGTTTGACTGTGAAGTGATAAAATACAGACACTTCTTCTAGTATGAAGAGAAGAAACTTCTATTACCAGTGTTCCACTTCCAGTTTAAGTTTATAGGCGTTTACAGTTTCATGCTTGAGTGTAGTTGCGAAAGCACCTCATGCATGTTAGTTCGTAAAGATCCTAAATTTTTTTCTTCAATAGAAATAGGGATGGTTTTAGCACAGAACGTTACTGGAGTGCCAAATTAATTATACTGCTAAAATTGAAGGGGAAAAAAATGCCTTTGCATGTATACACGAGCATTTAGAACCCCCACCCCCCGAAAAATCTGATGCTGCTTGCTGTCTTCTGGCAGCCTGTGTGTAGGTCTTCCATGCATTTCTCAAAGTAAGGATAGTAACTTAAGTCTTTTGCTTAGAGGTTGAACTCGAGTCTCTTTGTAGAAATATGCATACTGGAGCTAAAACTTCTAGAGAAAGAGACATTATTGAGCTCTTTCTAGTTACTATTTCTGTCAACTAGCTGCCTGTTGCAAGTTTTTGGGAGGTTGTTTTGTTTGGGACTTCTTGGTGAGATTTTTTAATAAAAGTACTTGTGCTATTTTTTTTTCCTTTGGCTACTAAAGGAGAGAAGCCATATGAATGTTACATCTGCCATGCTCGCTTCACTCAGAGTGGTACCATGAAGATGCACATTCTGCAGAAGCACACGGAGAATGTGGCCAAATTTCACTGTCCTCACTGTGATACTGTTATAGCGAGAAAGAGTGACTTGGGTATGTATCTCTCAGAAGTGGCCATTTGGTGAAGATTCTACAAAACACTTCCCAGAATTAGAGTTCACGTAACCCAACTGCTGTCTCTTTTTTTTTTTTTAACCTAATACTTCTGGTAACTGTACAACATGAAGCACAGGCTTTAGATGTGTGACTGGTAATACACGCTTTTAGCTTACAATAGGTGCTGCAAACTATAAGAATTTTCAGTTTCTTTTCATTATTTGAAAATGTAGCATGTTTTCCAAGCATACAAGGCAGGTTACTGTTTTCAGGCCCATAGATGCAAGGCATTTATTGAACTTGGATTGAGATTACAACTGTATATGGATTGAGGTCTGAAAAAACAGAAGATCATTTGGCTTGACCTCCTGCGCATGGGAGGCCATTAAGTTTCATGCAGAGATATTTTCATCAAGCTAAAAGGTTTGAATTAGACCAAATAGTTTAATATTACAGGATGTGGAGCTGCGTGCCACAGACAGGGTAGGAGAGACTGAGTTGTCACAAAAGCCTCGAGTCCTTGCGGTAGGAGAGTCTTGATCTAGTGAGCAGTACCCAGCGTGACTCCGGCAGGCAAGCTCTCTTACGTTCTACAAGAAGGTGAAAAATTATATCATGCACAGAGCAGCTGAGGAGAAGGAAGGTGTAGAAGCCACGATTTGGTGTAACTTTCTGTCTATAAACAAAATATCACCCACGTAATGGGAAGGCAGGCTCCCTTCCAGTAAAGACAAGTGTAAAGTGCTACAGTGAGAGGCAGCTTGAGAGGATGGCAGTCAGTTGATGTCAGGAGCAAACGAGCTGATTTACAACAGAGGAAAACTGATGTTAGCTATGAAGAATTATTTTTCTAGTAATGCTTTAGTCTACCCTAAGCTACCTCGTGCAGCTGTGGTGTGCTCTTAGTTGAGGATTTTAAAGAAGTTACTAAAACATCTGTCGGGGATTATCTGCTGGTATCCCTGTTGCCTTTTAGCCCTGTCACTCTGACTTCTAATCCTGCAGAAAATCCTGTTTCCCCCAGTGTATTACCTGGCTTCTGGCTGTATCCAGGCAATTCGGAGTAGTCTTAGACATAAGAGTCCACAAGACGCTCTAGTTTGACAATCGTACGTTATCAAATGCAAGTGTACTGTATCAGCACAGATTGTGACTAATAGCCAAATGTAGAATCCCATGGAAAAACTTGATGGAGTTTTTTTGCAAGATCTTTCTGTCTAGAAATTGTTCGGGTTGCTTTTAATTACGGGTTTTGTAGGTTTTTAGTTGAATCCAAAATTAACTATTTCACTTTTTTGGCTTGAGCTCAAGAATATGTGGAGGGAAGATCACTAAGGGGATTGTAGTCTAGTCTTTCATGCTTGGAAAGCCATGGTGATTAAAGCTTCTGATTCTTTTGCTCCTAGGTGTCCATTTGCGAAAGCAGCATTCCTACATCGAACAGGGCAAGAAGTGTCGCTATTGTGACGCTGTATTTCATGAGCGGTATGCCCTCATCCAGCATCAAAAGTCTCACAAGAATGAGAAGCGCTTCAAATGTGACCAGTGCGATTATGCATGCAGACAGGTAAGCTGGTGGGACTGGCACACCTTACGAGTGTTAGAACAGGAGCTAAAAATACGAGGTGGAAATCTTAGCTGTTAAGTTTGACCAGCTGTCGAGATCAGATTAGCTCTCTAAATCTTTTGAAGGGTGTGAAGGAAAGTTCAGTGGCCTTTGCTTCTTGGTGTAGTGCTCCCCTGTAGAGAAGTACCTTCTAAGTCACAACCTTGATGTATCTGTTGACAAAGGGATAAGAGTTCATATAGGATGGAAGTAGCTAGGACTGACTATGCCATCAATCAAGATGTTCTCACGTTCCAGCGGAATCATCCTTTACTTGATATTAAGGATAAAGTTTTGGCCTTCTTTTAGCTGAAAATTTGCTCTTCTGTAGCTGTATGTCTGAGTTCTCAAGTTCCTTTTCCTGTCTTGTCCCTGGTAGGAGCGGCACATGGTCATGCATAAACGGACCCATACTGGAGAAAAGCCTTATGCCTGTAGCCATTGCGATAAAACCTTCCGTCAGAAACAGCTCCTCGATATGCACTTCAAACGGTATCACGATCCCAACTTTGTCCCTGCTGCCTTTGTCTGTTCCAAGTGTGGCAAAACATTCACTCGCAGGGTAAGGGAATACGCTGTTTCGAATTGTGGGGTTTGGGGATGGAATGAGGCTTTTAGCCAAGGTGAGGGGAACATGTTTACCCAAAAGGAAAGGTCGGTGAGGTACAGGTCTTCTAAATAGAGCACTTCTTTCTGAGAGGAAGAGAGGGAGGGAGACCTGGTATAATTGCGAATTAGTACTAGCACGTATTAGTGTTGACATGATTGAGCAATGTGAAAATGCAACTTTATGAATAAAAGTTAATGAAATTTTTCCATTTCCCCTAAACAGTCTTCCTTTAAAAAAAGAGACATAAGTTACCAGAAATGTGTTTGAAAATACAGAGCCAGAATATCTGATCTTGAATTCAATGCATGTTGTATTTTTTGTTGTGTTTTTTCTCTTGCACTGAGTAGAACACGATGGCCAGACATGCT
Organism: Aptenodytes patagonicus; assembly: GCF_965638725.1. NCBI lineage: Eukaryota > Metazoa > Chordata > Aves > Sphenisciformes > Spheniscidae > Aptenodytes > Aptenodytes patagonicus. Next base: position 23,613,127 of record NC_134959.1, on the reverse strand, counting down.
GATAACTGCTCTGGCCTAGATGGTGGGGAAGGAGAGAATGGAGGAGAGACAAAGAAGGGCAAACGTGGCCGAAAGAGAAAGATGCGGTCTAAGAAAGAAGATTCCTCTGATAGCGGTAAGAAAAAGCTCAGTACGTTCTGAGAGTTACAGGCCTGTGATTCACTGTGTGTGTTAGCTGTTAGTTTGCCTGTTCTGCAGGTTTGTTCTGGCACTTGAAAGGCTTTTATCTAGTCAGCAAGCAAAACATGATAGTACATGGCCAAGTACAGAGGTGACTGCCTGTGAGGGATAGTATAGATTCTGTTGTCCTGGGCTTCTTCCAGGACAGAGTGGTTGAAAAAACACTGTCTGACACCCCTTGCCTAGGCTGCGCGGTTCCTGTCCTGCCTGCTCTTCGGTGTGTGAAATTCTCTGGTAACGTTTTCAGTGTCCCAAAAGAAACCGTGTGTTTCTGTGGTGCACTGCTATGAAATGGTGCATGCTCCTGCTTCACCGCTACTGGGTAGCATGTGGTATGTCCAGACAACCCCACTGCTGAATAGCTTGGCTGCTTCTGTGGGGGAAGGCTGGCAGCATCCAGGAGAATGGTGGAGACAGTGCTGGCAATCTATGGACTGTTGTGAAGGGCCTGCTGAGACAATTAAAGGGTCAAGGAGCTGGTGGTGCCTTCCACTTCACGGGTGTGTTTGCATGTATGCTGGTATTGAGAAGATGGCTTTTGAGGGGCTCTGACTGCCTGGACAATGTGCCAGAAGATGGGTTAGGTGCAATTTGTAATAGGGTGGCTACTGTCTGTAAGCTTCTCCAGAACAGGGAGGCGACAGAAACTGTGCAGCAGATAGTGGTCACCTTCACTGCAGTATTATTTGTGAAGGAAAAACTCAGTCATAGTCCTCCCTCCTGGTAGAGGGAAAACTTAGTCATGTCTTCAGCAGAAAAATCAAAGTGGAGTCTCAAGACCAACCAGTTCAAAGATAATTCTGCAAAAGCAGCGTTGCTGATTAATCTTTTATCTGGAGTGCTTTATGTAATTAATCGAGGGGTGTAGGTTGGGAGAACAGGGATCTTTCTGGCTAGAGGATGTGTATCTGAAATTCTTATGCTGCAAACAGCTTTTACAGGGTGAGTACGGTCAAATGGCTTGTGCAAACCTTGATTGCAAAAACTCTATAGAAATAAGTGCTTAAACTCATGTTTGTATAGATACTTGAAAAAATGCGTTACAATCGGTTGAATAAAGCATGTGTAACTAATTGTTCATTTAAAATACAAAAATATCGTGGAGGCAGAGAGAGTGAAATAACTGCCTTGATGGAAGGTAATTAAAAATGTGGGATTCTGGAGTATCCAATTTTTATTATCTGATTTATAGGCTTCCTGGGAGTTTAGCCTAGTCTAAAACCCCAAATTTTATTTAGTTGATATCATCTGGATTCAAAACAGTTTTTTGGGGAAGCTGGTCAAAAGTCGTGCTTGGTAGGTGAACCGATGATGAGCATTGTATGATGGTGGCTCAGGCTCCATGACTGAGAGAATCCCTTCAGCCTCAGATGAGTTGACAAGTCTGGGTTGACTTCCTCAAGAGTCATTTGATAGACATGAAGAATTGACTAGTGTGAGCTGAGTAGCGGCAAGAAAGAGGTCCTAACCACATTCTCAGGAGAATTGCATTATGCAGTGTTGTTTCTATCTCTAGATCTGCAGTTTCATGAGTTTTGGCAACTGCTAAATATGTAAAAATGGTGAGCAAAGCTGTGACGAAACAGACCTGTCATGTGCTAATGGGAAAAATAGCAAATGATAGTTTTGTCTCCCATCTGGCCTGTCTGCCCAACATTAGACAGTTAGTTGACAGACATTGAGTTGAGGGGGGAATGTAAAGAAGCTCTAAAAAGGTGGGACCTGAGAAATCCAATAGATGAAAGAAATTTGGCTTGCGGAATATTCCTTGAGTGACTGTGTAAAATAATGCAGCATATACACGCCTCAGTGTATGTAAGGGACAGTTTGCGGGTTTTTTTTTCCCCCTTTAGTTGGATAAACAGAAGTATGCCTTATGCAATGGCCCTTTCATTTGTGAGTGAAGCTACTCTTCTATGCGGTGGACACCCTTACAAATTTAAGGGCAATCATTTTGCTGTCCAAACAATATCATCCTATTCGACATCTCTTACTGCTTTTTGTCTGCTTTGGTTTTGCCTGGGGCACTCTGAACATGTCGATGGTGCTAACCTAGTAACTTTAAGGAGTGTTCTAAAGAATAAAGTGTAGAGCAATAAGCTCAGTTAACAAAAAAGTTGCAAAAAACCCACAGCTTGCCATGAGGACTGTTGGATTAGAATCAGCTCCAAAATGTAGTGAGGTGCAAAGAGTTGATGTGAATGGGAGATGCCATCATAAAGTCTTTGAGTAGACAGGGCCTCATAAAATATACTGCATTAGACCTGTCCTGCCTTTGAAGAGAGATCTTGGGGAAGATCCTCTTGGTCACTGGTTGGTAGACTGTGTGTTGATGGCCCTGGAAAGCATGGTGAGTGGTCTGCAGGCCTGTGCTCACCCACAAGGCTGAAGAACTCCCCAGTTTTGTGTGGTTCTGCCATACTCAACCTGAGATTTTGAGGTCTTGGACGCAAGTCCCAGTATCTGGGAGCTGCTACCCTGGTTTCCTGTCTACTTAACAGAGAACGACTGAAGGATGGCATTGCCGTTTCTTGAGGGCTAGGAGACTTGCTCTTGGATCCCTCTTGAGCTCTAGTGTTTCACAGAGATACTGTAGTGGCTGCTACCACTATTAACATGTGACTGGCCCCTTCTTGCCCTTCTATTTTCCCCACACTTACTCCTTTCCAAATCACCTCAGCCCCTCCCCTAAGCATCCCATAAGTAGTCCTGTGTGATCCAAAACTGCCTTTCCCCTGCATCCCATTATGTGTCCCACCCCCAGCCAGCAACTCCCCCATACCCCTTAGTCTGAAAGGTGATCTGGAGAGCTGTTCCTGATAACTCATTGTGGTGGGTTTCATGCCTGGACACTGGGGCTGGCGTCTGGGCCACTCCCAGGAGAGCCAAGACAGACAAGTCCTTGATTTGGGTTCCCACCTTCCATTGTGCACTCCTGTGCTCCTCTGGGTTGTGCAGGTGGGACTCTGATGTGCTGATGTCTCCTCTGATGGGCCTGGGAGTAGCCCAGCACTGCATTATGTGGTCCTCCCTCCTGCCATTGTCTCTCCGAGCTCCTCTGTGGATGTGCGGAGGAGGAGCTTTTATCACATAATCTAACATAATTATGTTTCCTTTTGCTTTCTGAAGGACAACTTGTTCTCTCTAATGTGAGGGTAGCAGACTAACAGTCTGTGCCACCAGCTTCTCGACAAAGGCCTTGTTTGCCTTCTTTCTCATCAGAGTTGACTCCTTTTGGATGAGGATTTGATGGTGGTTCTCTGTAGGTGGATGTGTTTTGTTCTTGTTTAAACTGAAGACTTACCTGATATAACATCTCTTGCAGAGGAAAATGCTGAACCAGATTTGGATGATAATGAAGATGAGGAGGAGACAGCAGTAGAAATTGAAGCCGAACCAGAAGTCGAGCAAGAGGCTCCTGCGCCACCTCCCAGTAAGAAACGAAGAGGAAGACCACCAGGCAAAGCTGCCACCCAACCAAAACAATCCCAGCGTAAGTCACTATTTGAAGCTTATGTTACACTGCTTGCTTGAGCTGATTTTTCCTTGGATTTGGCAGTTCTTGTAGGAGAACGGCTCCCCTCAAGTGAGCTTATTTTAAAAATGGATAACTGCACTTGTCTCTACTTTGCTAAGAACTCACCTTTTGTGTGACGTTTGTTGCAAGGGTTTCCTGGTCTTGAGGGAACATAGCCACTTCAGACTGTGCTAAAAGGAGAGGACACTTTTTCTTTAGTATTACTCCAGTTCACTGATGTGCAAATCGCTCACTTCTTTTTGTACCACTTACGGTGTCTCTACTATAGTACAGTTCCTGGTAAAGCAACTGTTGGTACAATCACCGTGGTATTCTTACCTATGTAAACTCTTGTAAGTATTGCCACAAACGAACATGCTTCAGGCCTGTAGTTCTGAGCCTAGCATCAATGCAGATGTAGTTTCAACTCTACAGAGTTTTCTCCGTAAGAATAGACATCGATAACTGCGCAAAGTCTAAGTAAATAAATTGTAAGAACAAAGCAGGAAGGGCAAACTTGTTCCCTCAAGAGGGAATGGCTTCCCCAGTGGCTTGCCTGTCTGCTCAGTGCTACAAGTGCGGCCTGTGTCCTTCCTGGAATTACAGCCTGTGGAAATATTTTATGCTGAGTTCGTCACTAGCGTTACTGGATTCCCCTGAATTTGAAGTTTTGCCTTACGCCCATACATTGATATGGTCTTGTTTGTTGATTACTCTACAAAATCCATTGTTTGAATGATGTCTTAATATCAAAAGGCATACTGGAACTGTAGTGGTAGCACATCTTCATACAGGGGCAAGGAAATAGATGCTTGATACTTGGATGAATGAGGCAGGTTGAATTGCTCCCTACTAATGTGGGAATGTGAGTTGTGGGCCCCACCTTCCCTTTCCATGGAAGAGTCTTAACTTTTTGGTAGATACTTATCTGGTGAGGTGTGCAGGCCAGCTCTGGAACCAGTAAAAAAAAAAATGTTGTTTCCCCCCTCCCCCTTTGTTTTCTGCCCTTCTAGCTGCAGCAATCATTCAGGTTGAAGACCAGAACACTGGTGAAATTGAAAATATTATAGTTGAAGTAAAGAAAGAACCTGATGCGGAAACAGCAGAGGAAGAGGAGGAAGCTCAGCCTGCTGTAGTGGAAGCTCCCAATGGAGACCTCACTCCTGAGATGATTCTCAGCATGATGGACCGGTGATGGAGGAAGACCACGCTGGCTGACTGAACTGGCCTGGGCTGTGTTTAAGCGGCTCAAATCTATTTTTCCTTTTACCTTTTTTCTTGGCTTTGGGAAATGCATCATTTTAGACCATTTTACCAAACATACTGGGAAATAAAACTTCAAAATGATGTTAGAATGTGATTTAACTAGAACTTGCTGTTTTATGTTAGCATTACAGGATCATGGAACATTAGGAAATACTTTGGAGTCTTTGAGGGTTTCCTGTGAGATGCTTGATTTAGTTTTGCTCTGAACTGCATTGTAAAGCTGGTCCAAGGGCCGTGTTTACATGCACCAAGTTTTAATATATGAAAGCGGAAGCCTTGACTAGAGTATGTGGTAAACCACTCCGGACTTGCCCTTCCAGTTCCCAGAGTCCTTGAGCCTCCTTCTCTCAGTAGTGTTTTTAACTGTAAATGCAGACTTGGGAGGGTTCTAGACTTTTAAAATGTTTTTTGCTTTTCCCCACTGACTAGCTCCGGTTCTCCAAGTCGGCTGCACACGGTAGTTTTGGCATGCTCCAACTGGTTTCTGTCCTTAATATGCTTTGCTTTCTGCAAAGCATTTCTGTAATGGTCAAGCTTGTAAATAACTTTTTTTTACATTTTAATCTTTTTCCATTAATTAAGAGGTATGCAAAAATGCAGTTTAAATAAACCCCAGTATTTTAATTCCTTTCAAACTAAGTGACAAGAGAATTGATAGAGTGTAAATGTTGGAAAAGCTGTTGATACCAATCATGTAGAGAAGAGACGTACCCAGACTATTGCTTGCAGAACAAGAGAAACCCACATGTGAAAGCTGGTTTTGAAGCACACAAAACTGGCATTTGAAACATGTATAATTAACCTTCTTTTTGAGTTATAATTTCACGACGACATTTTCTTTGCTCTATCTTGTAGTTGTATTTTGTGTTTATGAATCCTATGTTAAGGCAGAAGTGGTGATTTTTTTAAGTGGGTCACTGCAGCCCTCAAAACCTGGGCCAGGAAATTTTAATAGGTCAGTAATTACACAATTTTGGATCTCTGAAAAGACAAAAAAGGAATAATGTGAAATACAAATGATGCCTGTATATGAACTGTCACATGTTAAAATATGTAAGCTTTTTATAGAGCCTCAGTCTTGCTGATTTCAAACAAATTTTTCTTCTATGTATCGCTTTTAAGAGAGCTATCAGTTTAGCTATCAGACTCTAGGTTGATGCATTTTTGTACTTAGCTGTACTGTGTGATATTTTTCATTATTTTAGGAAGCCAACATGGGGGGGGAAAAATACTGTTATAAAATATGTAATGGGGTTTGAAAGCTGGGAAGGAGAATATACTGCTGTACAGCTAATAAATAATAATGGATTAACATGCGTGCTCACTGGCTGCTTTCTTTGTGTATATTAACGGTGTGACCTGGCAGTGATCTCCAGACTGTAAAGCTGCTCGTCCTAGAAGGATGCTGCACGCCTGTAACAGGGGCCAGCTCTTCTCTTGCGTTCCGTCTGCCCTGTGCCGAATGCAAGGTAAGCTGTCCGTGACATTAAATCACGGCGCGCTGCCCTGTGCCGGCCGCAGGTGGGTGTGCACGTAAGCAAGTGTCATTACCGCGGTGAAGCCAGTGCATGGTCCCAGTTTCCTTACAGCAGCTCCGTTTGTACCAGGGGTCTCAGCTGGGGCCGCACGGAGGAGCGTGCAGCAGAGAGGTGATGTAAAACGTGCTGGGCTGGCCGCTGCGAACCTCAGCGTTTACAGCTTGAGCAAGAAGTAATGCGGGAGTAGCTGTTGCTTCTGTTTGTTTTGGCTGTGAGTTTAAATGATTGTAGCTGATGGTTTAGATAGCAGGAATGTATTTCTATTTCATTCTGGGAAGTGGGGCTGAACTCAGGTGGAGTTTGCATGGTGTATCTTCTCTCAGTTACCTGTGAAAGCAGCTTAGAGAGCCAACTGGGAGTAAGCAGTCAGGTAGCTGCACGCTGTGTAAGTTCAGGGTAGTACCTCTCACACAGCGGACTTCAGAACAGGGGTCGCTGCAAATGGCACAATAAATACTTATTTAAAAGGAAGTCTTAAAAAGCACAAGAGTTGCTAGACTTAATTTTCACTAGATGTTTGGTGACTAGTCATCTCTGGTCCTGAGAGATGGTCCTCCTTAAACTGGCCCGGAAAAGCTGTCTGGAGGTTGATGCCTGGAATCCTGAGCAGGATGACGGCTTGTTTCAGCAGGCGGGAGAGGTAAATGTAAGGGCTGCTTCTGTGAGAAGGAGCCAGGTCTGGCTGCAGGAGTGGATAAATGCTCAAGTGCTTTCTCAGTTGGACAAGGAGCTGGTGTACTCGCAAGCCCAAAGATGCTTCAGACGGAGGCAGCGCTCTAAAGGAGATGCGATTTTGTATCAGCCTAGAGCTTAGGGGGGCTTTGTGGTGAGCTGGAAAACTTGGAGGTGTCCTCAGGACCTGTAAGGAGTACTACCACCATCTCTTAAACCCTGTGGCTCAACCCAACCGCTGACGCGTGGGACATGAAAGATGTTGCAATGGCTTTGTTTTAGCTGGTGACCCGTGATGGTGCCCCAAGGAGGTGTCGTGCGTGCTCTGGTAGAGGCCTCCCTTGGTCTGCGTGAGCACTGCCGCAAGACCTCCATGCGCAGCAGCTTGTGCCATCGTACCCAGGTCTGAGCGACCCCAAGGCACGTGTTGGCAGCTCTCCTGGAGTTCAGAGGAGCCTGGAGGAAATGGCTGTGTGTGAACAGCTTGATGGTGGGATGAAAGGAAGAGAGCCTGAGAGGTGTATTTGTCCAAAGGCTACAGGGTATGGTTGCTCCTGAGTAGTCTTTGACCTGCTGCTGGTGTGTTGTGTTCCTTAGCAGCTCCTGCCCTGCTGGTCACAGCCCACTGCAGCAGCAGGCCTGAGGAGATGAGGCTGGTCTCCAAAGGGGACCGCTGGTGGCTTCTGTGTGCTTATCTGAGGAAACAATTTCTAAGCAGCGTTGTTTCGTTAATGCAGTAGATACCTGTAGCGTTCTTGCGTGTAGAGTGGACCTGGTCATTTATTGTGGGCTGCTTTTTGATCTTTCTCCAGAGACCCAAGCAAGGTTTTAGTGGGGATGGGAGCAGTCGCCCTGTGGCCATCCTTTTTCCTCGGCCTGGTGTGTTACTTCGCAGCCTGCTCAGTTGACCTGGTTTCTTCGTGCTTGCTCGGTCAATAGTCCTGTTACGCAGCCTGGTTTTTATTTGATTTGAGCTGGGGCTCCTGCCTCGGGCAGGTATCTCTGCTTGTGTGCCTCTCTTGCAGGCTTCTGGTTTGCCCTTGGTGGAGCTGCTCTGGAGAGATGCAGAGCAATGTCCCAGCCTGCTCCTGAGGACGCGCATCCAGGGCAGCATCTCGAGCCTGAATGTGGACAGAACATCTCTGCTCGACCCCAGTGCTGTTACCAGTGCTGGAAAAGCTGTGCCCTGTGTCCTGGACCGTGAGTGAAAAGCCAGGGCTGGTATGGATCCAAGGAGCGTCGCTGCCTCAGCCGATTGCTTGGCCTGGCTGCCATCTCTGGTGCTTGGGCTGCTGTCCTGAGGGCATGCTGGAGAATGGCATCAGGACGGAGAGGGGCTGAGACCGGCTCTACGTGACTGCTGCAGCCTGCCAAAGGCTCATTTGGCTTCCAGAGGTTGAGAGCTCCCCCAGGTTAGAGGGACTAACTCCTCTTACGCTACTAAGCGGGGGTCCAAGCCCACTTCTTTAGCCAAGGGTGTCAGACTGAGGTGGTGGTGCAAACCACGGTGTGCTTTCTTCTGCCTCATTGGAGGAAAAACTAATGACCTCCTTCTACACTTCTGTCTTCACATCATTGTAGCAGATGATTCTCCAGGTGAGAAGGAGACAAATGTAGATCAGGGGACAGCTCGGGGAGACTGGGGCAGAGAGGCAGCTGTTGGCAGAGCCTCTAAGAGGTGGAGGACACAGGGATACCCTTGCAGAGCAGTTAGTGTTTCCCAAGCTGCCTGACTCCCTGCAAGGCTCGTGGAGGGTGGACAGGATCCAAACTGTTGCTGACGTGACCAGGCTTGTGGGCTAAACCGTCCTATGCTATCCTAAACTGTGTTGGTGGGAGCAGGGCAAGAGCTGTGGTGGATATTCTGATCTGAGCACGCGTTTAAGAGCAGACTGAAACATGTGCCAGAGCTGTGCAAAAATCCAAGGAGGTCTTCAGCAGAAAGTCAGGCGAGTGTGGTAGGCAGCCAACGTGGACGAGCAGGAAGGGAAAAGGGAAGCACACAAAGTAGAAGGGTGGACAGGCTGCCCTGAAGGAGCAGACATTGCTTGAGTGTGCAGGGATGGAGTTGAGAGAGCCGAAGCTCAGCTGGAGTTGGACTTGGAGAAGCACGTGAAGGACAAAAAGAACAGCTTCTGTATTGAGAAGGGCTCTGGCAGCAGTAGGAAGGCTTTGGAAAAATGCAGGCCTGCTCCTTAATGGAGTAGAGGACTTGGTGGCAAAGGACGTGGAAAAGACCAAGGTACTCGGTGCTGCTCTTGCCTTGATTTTTGGCTGGTGAGGCCTGTCTTCAGACCTCCCGGGGCCCAAGCCTAATGGCAGAGTCTGAGGGAGACATCTGAAGGTGCTAATGAATCCAGCCAGTGTCATTGCACTCATCTTTGAAAAGTCTTGGTGATCTGGGGGGGTTCATGACGCCTGGAAAAAGGCAGATGTCCCACCTGATTTCAAGAAGGGTAAGAAGGAAGATCTGGGGAACTACCCCACTGCATTCTCCAAGGAGGTGGCTGTCTGTGCAGACAAGGGAAAAGCAGTGAATGTTCATCTGGACTTTAGCAAGGCTTTTGACACAGTCTCCTGTAGCCTCCTTATAGCAGAATTGAAGACATGGGGGCTGGAGAAGAGGATTATTGGGTGCGTGGAAAATTGGCTGGGCCACCAGTGGTCAGTGTGGTCAGCAGTACGAGGTCTAACTGATGCTGGTTGTTCATGCTCCTCAGGGATGACTTGTAGGGCCAACTGGTCCTATCTTGGCTCCCCAGTGCAAGAAGTCAGTGAGAGGCTGGCGCAAGCCCGGCAGAGGCCTCCAGGACAGTTCCCACTGTAGCACAAGACGGGCGAGGAGAGGCCATGGGTGACTGGTGTGACCAGCCGGGAGGAGAGAAAGCGAGGGGGGACCTTACTGCTGTCTGCAAATAGCTGATGGGAGAGCGCAGAGAAGATTGAGCCAAACCCTTTTAGGAGGTGCCACAGTGAGAGGGCAAGAGGCAATGGAGACAAATGGAGCAGAGGAAACTCCAGCTCGAATTAAGGAAATCCTTTCTCGCTAAGTGTGGTCAAACATTGGAAAAAGTGCCCAGAGAGGCTGTGGGGTCTCCATCCTCGGAGATGTTCCGATCTCAGCTGGGCATGGCCCTGAGCAGCCTAACTGGCCCAGCCTAGAGCAGAGGGTTGGACCCAGAGGTGAGCACTGGCCAACGCCGCTCAAGGAGTCTGTAGTGATCGAGAGCCATGGGAGAAGCTGTCACTGTGAGAGCACACAGGACATGGTCACTGGGAGGGCACGTGGGTGCCCATGACAGCACAGGAGCATCTGGGGCTGGGAGGGGAGCTGTGGGCAGAGGAAAGGGTGAAGTGGTGTTCTGGAGCCAGGGGTAAAGAGCTCCTACTGTTACCCCCAGAGCATGGTAAGTGCTTCAGCTCCACAAGGGTGATGTAGGGATGGAGAGGAGCACCAGGACCTCTTTCTGGGAAGGTCCTGGTACTCTATCCTAGAGTTGAAAATGCCCAGCCCACGTCCTCTGGGAGGGAAGACAGAGGAGATGGGTTGCTCTGGACATCCTGACATGCCTGGGCTTGTACAACAAGGCAGGGAACGCTTGTGCACATGGATGTCATCTTCTGCCCCGCTCCTGGGGAAGATGTTCTGCTGCAGTGATGCTCAGTGTGTTCCAGCATGTGGGACCCAGTATTTTGAGGAATGAGCTTGGGATGTGGCTTGCCTGGAGCTTCTCTGTGCTTCTAAGCTTCAATAGAAGCCATCTTCTGATGGGTGCAAGGGGACAGCTGCTCCCTCCATGTCCTGAATATCCTTCCATGACAAAGCTGGAACCTGGTGTCCCTTCTGAGACATTCAGATACCAGCAGCCTGGTCTCCTGTCATCCTGGAAAAGCCAGAGATCCAGCCAAGACTGTCGTTGGCGGACGCTGACTGTTGGGTGATGAACACCTTGTGCCCTTCCTCTTCCTGGTGCTCATCTGCCTGCTGACGTAGCTCGGGAGACTCAAGGAGGTGCCTTGGCAGAGGTTGGTCCCTGCCCTGAGCCATGTTCTCCCCAGCCACCTCCTTGAGAAGAGCTGCTATGTGTTGTGGTTGGCCTCTACGGAGACGCCATCCCAGCAGGTTGATGGCTTCCTGCCTTTGCTTTCACTCTGAAGGTGGTTTCAGAAGCGCTGCGGCCCCAGGTGCATGCAGCAAGAGAGCAACGTCGCCCAGCCCTGCCAGGGATCACCTTCTCCTGAGTTATTCCACCTCTGGGAAAATTCCTCTGGGAGCCCCCGGTTGGCAGATTGCAGCTCAGGCAGCCTGGAGCTTAGTGATGTGTCAAAAAGGGCAATTTAGGGGACAAGGCAGCTGGCACCCTCCATCCCAGCTGATGCTTGGTCATGGGGACCCAGGCTGCTGGCTGAGAACAGCTCTGCCGGCTCCCTCAGCACCTTCTGCTGAGTGTCTGGTAGGGCCAGCTGAGCCAACACTGAGAAATGTGGGGCCCAGTGAAGTCCTGCAGCACTGCACAGGGCACGGGACAGCTTTCCGCTCTGTCCTGGAGCGCATCTGGACTTTTGCCTGGTCCAGAGCCTTCCCTGGGGAGCAGCGTGGTTGATGTGCTCGCTCCTGTTGCTCCAAGGAGGCCACCTAGCCTCTGCCTCTCATCCTTGCTTTGGGGCAGTGGTTTTGTCATTTTTGGCATGACACCTGGGGCGTTTCTGCTCTGGAGAAGCCCTGCCTGCAGCACCCTGCAGTGGGCACCGGCGCCCATCCTCTGGAGAAGCACCCTGTGGTGGGCACCAGCACCCATCCCCATTACCTCCCCTTGCAGATGCTCGGTGCAAAGCGATGGGGCTGGGCTGACCTCCCGGGGCTGGGCTGACCTCCTAGCGCTGGGAAGGGTAGAGCTGCCCTTTTCCACGCTCACCGGCCATCTTCAGGCAGAAGTGTGTCCCCATGAACCACCCCGGGGGGCTGCAGGGCAGGAAGAGGTCATGGACCCTCAACCCTTGAAGGCTGGAGCCAGGGGGAGATGCTGCTGCTGCTGCTGGCTGGGAGGCACTGGTGGGGTGTCCTGCTCACCCAGGTGAAGGCAGGCGGGAGGAGAAGGGCTGGGCAGGGATGCCCTCTCCTCCTGGCGGGGCCGGTGGGCTGCGGGCGCTGTCGCTTTCATTTTGCTTCTCTTGCTCAGGCGGTAAATCTTGCCTGACGGGGCAGGAAGAGGCACCGAGTGCTGGGAGGGGGAGGAGGCGCTGAGGCGGCGGAGCTGCCGGTTGGTAACCTCAGCGCTTCCTCCCAGCAGGGTGCCCTTCCCACGGCACCCAAGGATGCTGCCCTGACACCCGCATCCCTGGGTGGGTGATCCTGTGGTCCCAACCATGGCCGTGTCCCTCGGAGGGATCCCCGCTGAGCTGCAAGGTAAGCAATCGCCTGCTGCCGGGGCACCGATGCCACATGGAAAGCACCGGTACGGGGCCTGCTCGGCCCCAGTTTGCTGTGCCGGGGTTGGCAGAACTGTTTTCGGGTTCCTCATCGGCAGCAGCTGCAGTTCAGGGGGGTCCGAGCAGGATCTGGGGTGCGAGGGCTGCTCTTGCCCTCAAAGCTCGCGTGCTTGAGGATGCTGCTCGGGCCAAAAGCATCCCCAGAGAACGGGCTGGATGCTCAAGGATGTGGTTCTCCATGACTCCTGCTGCCCGGTTTGTGGGTGCAGCCTGGTGCTGCTCACTCCCATGGGCTTGGGGGGCCCCAGCAGCTCCCCAGGGAGGCACGACCCGCAGCCCTGCCCCGGCTCCCCAGCAGCACAGGGGATGCACGAAGTACCAGTGCTCCCAGCCTTCCCTCGTTTGATTGAAAAAGCAAAAGGCCACGGAGGTCTCGGGGTCCTGCAGCCTCCCCAGCCCCACCGAGGTTTGTAGTGGGGTGGGAAGGAGCCGCGTCGCTGCAGCTCCAGGTCCTGGCTCTACTAGGATGGGTCCTTGGGGACATGTGGCTCAAGGTACTAGACCCACGGGGCTCTCGGCAGCCTGGGCGAGGGCCGGAGCGAGCGGCGTTGTTGTGAAAACCTCGTTTGCATAACGGTGGGCAGTTGTGGTTCTCGTCCCACTCCTCTGAGCCAGAGGTGTGAATCGGGAGAGCTGGGGAGGCAGCGCGGGGAGGCGATGCTCCAGGCCGGAGCGATGCTTGCACTGGTCCGTAGCGACTGTGGGAGCGACTGGTTTGCAAATGTGGGGAGGTTGGCGCACACAACCACCCGTGCACGTCACGGCTGGGAGAGTTACTGAAAAAATGCAAAAGCAGAACACATCCCTGGCTGCACCGTGGGGAGGCAGGACTTGGGTGCCGAATTGCTCCCCAGTGGTAAATTTGGGAAGGAAGGGAGAGAAACCAGGACCTCTTGTCACTCAGCGCCAGCTCCCAGTGAGTAAAGCAGCATTTGCAGCGTAAACCAGCGACCCCAAGGCCCTGTGCTTGGTCGAGGCTGCAGCCTGGGCTGCAGAAGCCCATGAGGAGGTGGATTTATCACCTGGGCAGCAAACCAAGACCCAACGCTGGTGAAGAAGCACGTAGCTTAGCTGAGAGAGCAACCAGGGTCTGACCATCGGGTGTGGATGGAGAGGAGTTGATTCAGGGGGGGACGTGGCGGATGGTGTCCCCGAGGGCAAGCAGGGCATGTGAGAGAGGACCAGGGGTAGCTTCAGCCACCTCACTTCATGGGGACGTCGGTCTTTTCAGAGGGCATCACCACCTTCCTGGGGACAAAGAAGGTGGTCCTGGTGATGAGCGTCCAGCTGCAGGTGAAATCCAAGTACGACGACTATATCTTGGTACGTGCAGAGTCCGGCCTGGTTCCTGCTTTCCCGGTTTCCCCAGGCAGCTGTTTCGTGGCCGCAGCGGGGGACAGGGGTGGTTCGCGTGTCACCCCAGTCCCCTGTCACACCAATGTCCCCCTGCATAGGTGCTGACGCCCTGGCGAGCCTACGTGCTGCCAGTGATGCTGCCAGTGAGGGTAAGTGCTGGGGACCCTGCGCCGCGGTAGAGCCCCGTGGTTCCCGGGAGGGCATCGCTCAGCTGCTTGGGGCACTGGGGTGGGTGCTCCGTGGGTCACCTGGGCCACCGGGTCTGGGAAGCTCCCAGGAGCAGGATGAGGAAGAGGATGGGGCGAAGGGGAGGGGGGTTGGGATCAGGGGGCTGGTGAAGGCTGGGGGGCATGGCTGGGCACTGCTCGGGCTATGGGGAAGGGTGGGAGATGGGAGGCACCCTTGGGGTCCCCCTTCTCCATCAGAGCCCGGGGCTGATCCTGCTCCTCTCACCCACAGGTTCACAGCAGCTTCAGCTTCCTGGAGGTGAGGGAGATGACGGTGCGAGAGCCCAGCTTGGTGAGTGGCACCGACACCCACGGCAAACCCAACCCGGGCACCCACCTCCCCCCCCCCGTGGCAAACCCTGGCCCGGAGCCCACCGTGGGGTCTGGGGGAGTTCTGGCCCCCCAAGTTACACACTGAGCATCACCAACAATGATCTGAGAGAGCTCCGCAGGGTATTTATTCCTTCACCACCACTAAAGAAATCCTCTTATGGCCTCGCCCAGGGTATCGCCTTTGGGGCTGGAGGGTGCAGAGAGGCACCCAGGGGTGCTGGGGACGAGCGTGGGTGCCCGTGCCTCTTCCCCTCCGGCAGCCGCAGACAGCGCCTGGCCGTGGCACCTCCCGCTCGGCAGGGGCAAGGTGACAAATGGCTGCTGGCTTATGGAGGTGAAGCCAAATTTAGCAGGAGGGTGTTTTAAACCCCGTTAATCCTCTTAGAGAGAGGCGTGCACGTAGGTCAGATGTGGCGGGTGGGAACCGTGGAGGAGAGCAAAGGGATGCCCCGGCTTGGATGTGTCGGCCGAAACAGGGCTGCAGTCCTCGTTAACCTCTTGTCTGTCTTTTGCTCATTAAAGCATCGTCAGCGACGATGGCCCCAGCCTCTAAATGGGGTTTCCGCTGCTGGGCAGGCTGCGTGGCTGAGCTCCGGGAGAGAAATAAAGGGGAGCTGGGCAGAGAGCGAGGGGTGCTGGTGGTTGAAACCCCAGGGTTGGAGGGGGGGTGAGACATCTGACTGGGATATGGAAAGCCCAGGGGTTATTAATCTGCAGGCAGGGCCAGGCCCCGCTGCCTCCCGTAGCCCCGGGCACCGGCAGAAGCGCCGTCCTCACGCGATGCCAGCAGATAATTGTCATCTCGCTCCCACGCCTCAATCAGCGTGTAATTAAATCAGGGAGCGTGTTGCCATGGGATTTTTTTCTGGTACGAACCGAAAGCTAAAAAAGCTTCAAAACCCGATTAGATAAATTCAGGGAGGAAACCTCTGTCCTCCCAGCTGTGGCTGCTGCAGGCAGAGTCAAGGCTACTCTCACCCCCGCTGCTTTGGGCTGCTTTTGCATTAGCTTAGCTTGAATTCTGGGGAGGTTTATGCCGCCTTCTGGCACATTATAATCTCTTTAATGTATTTTATCCAAAATTCCTGGTGCTCGCAGCCTTCCCTGTGCTCACAGTGCTCTGGCTGGGTTTATAAGCAGCGGCTGGGTGTTGGCAGCGAGGGGCTGGTGTCTGTCACCGTTGTGTCTGGGGGCTTGGGGACACCGTGTGTTGCCAGCTCGCTCAGGCATCTCCCATCCTTTGGACCCCGCAGGTTGTCATAGAAACGGATGCAGCATCTTACGCCTTCCGGTTCATGTCCTTTGATGATTTGGAGCAAGTTGTCATCCATGTCACCATGTCACTTAAGAAGGTCTTTCCAGACTCATCCCCTGGGTAAGGGTCTTCTGCTCCTCAGGGGTAGCTGTGTAGGTACCAGAGCAAACTCTTTGCTCAGAAAAGCCCCAGGTATGGGATGGGTTCACAATTAGCGCCTTTTAACAGGAGAAAACCACATTGATGGAGGCCAGACCCTGCTCCCCGATCGCATTGGGAAGGATATTTCTGGCCACCCTCACACACAGGGGCTGTAGCTAAGCATATAGTGGTAGGGATGCTCTTCTCCCAGCCCACCGCCATGCCACCCCTCTGGTCCTTCCCCAGGACACTGCTCAAGAACTCCCCCCCCAACCTGTACGAGAGGATCCGGCGGATCACGGACTCGCTGGAGGAAATGCTGCAGAGCAGCCCCGGGCCCTGCGGTAAGCCCTTTTCCCCTACACATCTCCCCCAGGATGGGCCAGGAGGGTTGGAGCACCCTGGGGACCATCGCAGCCCAGCGTCCGTCAACGCTAGCTCTGCTGACAGCCCCCACCTCTGCTGGCAGGGCACCCGTGGTGGCTTAGGCCAGAAGGAGCCCTGCTAGTGGGGTCTGCTCTCCACCAGCCCACCCCATCCCACGGGGTAGGAGCAGGTTTGAGGGGACGTAGCTCCCCAGAAAGGAGCAGGACAGCTGTGGGGCAAGGATGCTCGGTGTCCAGCTGTGGATGCTTCCACCCACCTCATATGGCATCGCTGCAGAGCCGGGGGCTTTTCCTGTAGCCTGGTTTGGAGTGGTTTGGAGTAGGATACCTCTATTATCATCATAACAATGCACCTTGCCTGGTATCTACATGGATCAAGCAAAGCTAGCTACAGCCCCTGGAGTTGTGTGATCGCTTTTGGGCTGGCAGTAGACCACGCAGGACACTCTGGCCCCTTTGAGGAGGGAAGGGAGAGCCTCCACCATCCTTCTCCTGCTTTCTGCCCTCCCCAGAGGTCTTCTCCATGTTCTGGTGGGAAGGTCTGCCACCAAGACTGCCTTCTCTTTGCAGGAGGGTTTTCGCTGACCTATGCTGCTTTATGTGATTACAACGGCTTTGCCTTCCGCGAGGAGATCCAGTGGGTAAGCTGGTCTGTCCCATGGAGAAGAGACAATGACAGCGTACCGTTTGGCAGGCAGGGAAGCAGGATGCTCACAGGGCTGCTGGGGCTGGGAGCATCCCAGGGACATCCCAGAGCTGGGAACTGTAGTTTTGCCTGGCTTGAGTGTCCCCTGCTCCTTGGTGGGGCGGAATCAAAGTGCGGGTAGGGATGAGATGCCTTGGACCAGGTTGTTTCCCAGACTGTCACGTAAGGAGAGCCCCTGGAAATCTGGGATCTTGCTGGGTGTCCCCAGTAGAGGAGAACCCTGCTGGGACCCAGCCACAGCAGGACCAGGTCTCCCCCTCTTCCGCTGGGACACCGACTCCAGCCCACCTCTCCCCACACCCTTGTTTCCACCAGCCTGGGGGCACGTTGCCGCCTTCTGGCCAGCCCCTGCAGAAGGGGTCCAAGACCCACCGAGCCGTCCCACCAATATGGGACATGTGCCCTGGCAGCTGCAGCGCCAGGGGAGGTTTTAGGCTCGGGATTTAGGCAAGGGGCTCCCCAGGGGAGGGTCCCCGAGGGCTCAGCTCCATCCAGCAGCGCCGGGCACCCGAGTCCTCCCCTGGACCAGGTGCTGAGCCTGACCCGTGTGTCCGTCCATCCGGACAGGACGTGGACAACATCTACCACAGCCAGGACTGCCGGGAGTTCAACCTGCTGGACTTCAGCCACCTGGAGAGCCGGTGAGTCCCCTGGCCGTGCCGCGTGCGGTGCCTCATGCCATGCCAGCACTTGTCCCCATCCTCCCCATCCACGGTAGGGGTGGCCCAACACGCTCCTCCGCTTGTGTTAGAAGCTTTTGTCGCTTTACTTGCTCCGAAGACGCCACATCTGCAGGCTGACGCTCCCCCGCACCAAACACAATGAGCCCCGTCCCATGGGGCGACAGCCCCGAGAGGCCGGGCAGCCTCCCCTCTTCATTTTTAACACTTAAATAGGCCTGCGAGCTGCTTACGGGGGTGAAAACTGAACGTTGCAGCGGCTCCTGGCAGCTCATGGCTGTCAGGTGTTTCCCTATGCAAAGCAGCCGGCTCTGCTCCCCCTCGCATATATAAATATATATATATATATCTAACAAATAGCTGTTACGGGGTTATAACCTTACAGCGGGGCCATGAGCTCTGGCTGTGCCCAGAATCATCCCCGTGGGGCTCAGCCACGTCTCCATCCCGAGAAAGATGGAGCGAAGGTTCAGCTGAAACTCGTTTCCACTCCAGCAAAACCCGTGTCGTTCTTTACATGAGAGCTCAGGATTAAAAAAAAAAAACACCCCAGTGTTTGACAGAAGCATGCAAATATTTTGATTAATGTTATTTTCCCTGAGGGAATAACCTGGTGAAGCTGAGTTTTGTTTGTGGGTTGCTTTAAATTCATGGATCCCAGTCCGGCTCCATGGAATGGTGTGTTGGGGCACCCCAGGGTTGGGTGTCTTGGGGCACCCGTTTGGGACCAGGCTTGGCTCAGCCTGGCCCCCGACTCCCTCGTCCTTGTCACCCTGCAGAGACATGGCACTGAGTGTCGCCGCCTTGTCCTTCAACCTGTGGTTCACCAAGCTCTCCTGCAAGGACTTCAGGCTGGTGAGTGCTGGCGCCGCGGTGCTGGGCATGCCGGAGATGGCTGGGTTTCCAAAAAGGTTTTCTCCCCTGCCAGAACCAGGAGATTTCGGAGCAGCTGCTCTACATGCTCAGCAAATCGGTGACGCTGGAGGAGCTGGTGCTGGAAAACAGCGGGTTGAAAGCGTAAGCAAAGGCGTTGCAGGGCCCTGGCGCGGTGATGAGCAGGGTCTCGGCAGCCCGGTGGTGATCCCCTCACGTGCATGAGAGCAGGGGGGTCCATGGACCCGTGTGCCAGGGGGGTGTTGGTGCCCCATCCCCTCCACAGCATAAAGCTCACTGTTAGTAGCCTGGAGGCCAGTGGGCATCACCCACCCTTGCAGAGGCTCTGCTTTCGGATGGAGCTGGCTCTGCCGTGTGGGTAGGTGCTGGTGGCGTGTCCCCGTAAGGCTGCGGGGTTGGCAGCCGTGTCTCCTGGAGGTGGCCGTAGCTTGCTCAGATGGGTGGCCCTTCTCCCCCGCAGTGACTTCGTGCAGAGGATGGCCCAGGCGCTCAGCAACCATCCCGACTCTGTCCTGCGCACCATCAACCTTGCTGGCAACCAGCTGGAAGACAGAGGTACCCAACTTCTGGGCTGGGATGAGTTTTCACCCATGAAAACTGATGTTCAACTCTGGATCCTACTGGCAGCTGTCCCCAGCTCTGGGGGGCTGT
Source organism: Aptenodytes patagonicus (assembly GCF_965638725.1). Taxonomy (NCBI): domain Eukaryota; kingdom Metazoa; phylum Chordata; class Aves; order Sphenisciformes; family Spheniscidae; genus Aptenodytes; species Aptenodytes patagonicus. Next base: position 23,593,835 of record NC_134959.1, on the reverse strand, counting down.
AGCTCAGGGTGGGACAAACACCTGCCTGCGCTGGCACGGCCGCTCAGGGCTCTCTGCTCTTTCATCAGGGATCGTTGCCTTCAGCCGGCACGTGGAGAAGAGTCCCAAGGGTCTGCAGAGCCTCAGCTTGGCTAGGACGATGCTCACTGCCAAAGGTACAGCCCAGCATCCCGCTCCCTGCCTGGGCGCCATTGGGAGGCTGGGCACAGCAGTGCTTGGGGACAAGCTGGCACCAAAGGGGTGGCTGGAGGGGCTGCAGGGACACCCTGGAAAGGGCATCGTCAAGGATGCGACGTCCTGCTGCCCCAGCTGTAGGAAAGTGCCCCTTCCTTGGCTCCATGGCTCTCCCTGGTGCAGGGGCCCCACGGGCATCCATCTCTCCCCCTCTCCTCAAGCAGGGATGAGCACGTTGTGCAAGGCCCTCGCAGATAACAAAGCCATCGGATCCTCCCTCCGGCACTTGGACCTCTCTGGAAACCCCGGCACCCTGGCTGGGGACGACAGCAGCGTGAGTGCCTGGGCCGTGACGGGGTGACGCCACCTGGGCTCCGTCCCCATCATAGTTTGGATGGCTTTGGTCTCCTGGGGTCTGTGCCCTGCCTTGCAGCACCCCAGAGACTGGGAAGTCGCAGCTGCGACACCTCCCTGCCTACCCAGGGGGCGGTTGGGGGATGCACTGGGGACATCCCCATGCATCTCCTGGTGGGAGGGTGGGAGATGCCACCTGGAGCAAGGAGGCATCCCAGGAGCGAGCGGCACGGGGCTGGGTCCCTCTGTGGAGGATTCAGCCCTGTGCTCAGCAGGAGGATTTCTGGGCCACAGGGTGCTGGGGGTGGTGGGGGGGGTAGGGTCCTCGGCAAAGCCACTGAGCCCTCTCTGCCCACAGAATCTGCAGAGCCTCCTGCGCCAGTGCCACTCGCTCTCTCACCTCAGCCTGGCCGGCACGGACTGCCCTTTGGATGCTGTGAGTACCCACGCAGGGGGTCCTGGCAGCGAACCCTTGCCCTCGGTCCCCCTCCCGAAACCGTGCCGTGCTGCTGGGGGGTGCTGCCGCCCCATCCAGGCTGGCACGGGGCTGCGGAGACAGGGCGTGCGTGGGGCAGTGGGCAGCCAGCCCAGCGATGCCCTGCTCTGTGCCCGCTGCCGTAGGTGGGTTGGGGGACTCGGGGTTGAGCAGGAGGAAGAAGGGAGCCCCAGCATGGGGCAGACCCCTTTAGCACCTCCCATAGCTCGTCCCATACCATCACCCACCCATCCATCCCTGGGCTGTGCGAGGGGCCGCAGCACCGGCTGGGTTGTCCTCGACACGGCTCGCATCCCCACCCCGGCAGCTCTTTGGAGCCCTGGTCCACGGATGCCACGCCAGCCTCGTCCATCTGGATCTCTCCAAAAACGTCTACTCCCACAAGTAAGCCCCCGGCACGGCGGGGAGGGGAGTGCAGTACCCAGGCGGGTGGCCGGTGCCGGGTGGCAGATGATGCCACGTTGTGCCCATCCTTTTCAGGAGGGTGAAAACCATCTCCCCTGACATCAAGGAGTTTTTCAGCCAGGCCTGTGCCCTCAGGCACGTCTCCCTGGCGGGTACCAAGCTGCCAGCGGATGCTGTAAGGTGAGGTGGGGCTGCGAGTCCACTGAGGGGAATGGATTTGGGGTGAGCATGGTCTGGGGCGGGGGGGGGGGGGCCCTCGCTCAGGGCTTTGCGTGTTGAGAGGGCTAGTGGGGGAGGATGGATGGGGCTGTGAGAGGCAGAGCTCTGGGAAGGATGTCTTCTCCAGCACCCCGCTCCCACTGCCTGGACCATTGCGGGGTGCCCCATGGTGAGTGCTGGTGCCTCCGTTGCTCGCACCGATGGGTGGCTTCGGTGACTTTTCCAGGGCGTTGCTGCAAGGGCTGGCAGACAACAGTCACATCAGTGACCTGCACCTGGACCTTAGCAACTGCGAGGTGAGGGGCCAGCACCCACGGGTGCCGTCATTCCAGCCAGGGGTTCCCATTGCGGCAGTCAAGGGGGCTTGCTCCCTGTGCGGGAAGGTCCGTGCCCTGTCTGCTGCGGGGCTGGGGTGACCTTCCCGACGGCAGGATCTCGTTTGCAGGGCTCGGCGCCTCCCCTTGTACTGATGTCTTGCTGTTTCTTCCAAGCTGAGGTCAGCGGGGGCCCAGGTCATCCAGGATCTCATCCCTCACGCCAGCTCCATCAGTGACCTGGACTTGTCTGACAACGGTAGGTTGCTTTTTTCCCCGCCTGGGAGAAGATCTCCTCCATCTGCGGGTCCAGCCACCACGGGCCGTTTGGCAGAGGCCAGCTCAGCCCCAGCACCTCGTGAGCTTTTAGGAGTCCCCAGGGAGATGGGTAGGGTCTGCTGCGCTTGCCGGCCTCTTAACCGCGCTGGCTAATGCTACGTTAAACTGCACTTGTCACCTGTAAAAGCCCTTTAGCAGCAGAAGCTGCAGCACTACCGGCTGTGTCTCACGGGGATGAAGGCACCCAACGGCAAGCGGTGGATTCCTGCCTGAGAAATTACCACCTCATCAGGCTTTTATGGCTTTTTACCCCCAAAACCAATCACCCCTCCGCCTTCCCAAAGCAAGTCCTTACATGTGCTCTTCTTCATCCGCTGATGTCCTTCCCAGCATGCCAGGCCTCTTCCATCACCTTCCAGTGCTGCATCCCGTGGTGGGTAGCGGTGGTGGCCCTTGCCTCTCCCCTCATTCAGAGGGAGCATCTCCAGCACGGGGCGTGGGGTGACTTCTTCATCCCCTCCTGCCCCAGGACTTGCCAAAAATTCTTGTTTCATATGTTTCTTGGTACGAGCCTCTTCAGCTCACTGAACCCGAGGTGGTCTCACGTTGCTTGCTGGGGATTTGAAGCATTAAAAAGGTCTCCCTGGGCTGAAACTCTTTCCACCTCTCTGCAGGAGTTTGCAGCCTCTGCTGCTAACCTTGTCCCGCTGTGGCCTCCAAAGCCATGGGCAAGCAATCCTAGTTATCACAAACATCACCTCTGCCAGCTCTTAATTTCACCTAAAAGGCCCCAAACCTTAAAGCAGTCTTGCTAAGATCTCACAGCAGACCATGCAGCTCCTTGACAGCCAGCTGGCTCTGGGAAAGCTGACGTGGTCTGGAGTCCTTCAAAAACCTCTTCAGGCCACCAGTGCTCCAAAAGCTCACTCTCCTACCCAAAATCTCCGGCCAACATTTGCCAAAATATGCTTCTATTTTTGGCTTTCCCAGTAGAGCAGCTCCGTGCAGGAGGGACGGTCCCGTAGGTGGGTCTTGGTGCCTCTTGCCCTTGGCTGGCAGAGCGGCTGCACGAGCAGATCCCTGCCCGCATCCCTGCCCGGTGGGAAGGACATCACCTTTGCTTGCCGAGTTTCCCTGGGGATGCTGCAGCCGTGAGGATGGGAGTGCAGGCAGCTGCCTGCAAACTGCGAGAGCCCCTCCCGTGTTGTCCAGGGTGGTGGGTGGGTGACGGAGGGCACATACCTGCGGGATGGCAGAAAGCAAGCGCCGTCTCTAGCTCCGTAAGCGCTCAGCACAGCCTTGGCACCCCAAATAGCAGGAGTCCCCAGAGCGGGTGCTCCTTCTCTGGGGTCACCTCTCAGGGACCCCGGCTCTGCACGGGTCTTCGGTCTCCTTGGGGGAGCCATGAAGAGGAGGAAGATGCTCAGGACTTGCCCTGGGCATCTCTCCACCATCCCATGGCGGCAGCTTGGTGGCTCTGCGGGTCTCCTGTGAGGGGCCACCTTGGTGCCACCTCTGTGGACTGCTTGGAGCATCCCAGGGAGTGTCTCCCATCTCTCACAGGCTTCGACCCCGACATGGTGACGCTGGTGCTCTCCATCGGCAGAAGCAAGTCCATTAGGCACGTCTCTCTGGGGAAAAACTTCAACATCAAATCCAAGTAAGCGCAAAGCCGCAGCACCCGGGTCAGGAGCCATCCTGGCACCATGCACCCACCTCGACACTCTCTCCCCATCCAAAGCCCATGGGCTGGTCGGGAATGCCAGGGATTGCCTGCCCGTCCTGCCTGCTCCAACCCAATGGGGAGACTGGGGCCGTGGGGGGACCGTCACCTGCTCCTGGTGCTGTCCCTATGGGACCGCAGGCGCTGCAGGGACAGGTCGCAGCCTCAGGCAAGAGCGGGAGGGAGGACGAAGCGCTGCCAGCCGCCCCTGTGGCCCTGGGGGATGCGCGTGTAACCCCCCCCCGCCTCTCCCGCAGGGATGGGCTGTTGGACGTCCTGCACCGCATCGTCCAGCTCACCCAGGAGGACGACTGCGTAAGTCCAGCTTGCCCTCAACCTCCCCAACTGTCCCACCCGTGCTCTCGGTCACCCTCCGCTACCACCATGCAGCCTCCGTGCCGGGGTGCTGTCCAGATCCCTCCCAGCACAGGCTGGGAGAAAAACTCCCTTCCTCCCACTGCCATTCAAATCCTTCTGCTCTTATTTTCCTCCGTCTGAAGCAGATGCTCAGACAGAGAAGCGAGAGCTGTTCCCGTTCATCTGGGAAAGCGGGAGCCTGTGTCTGGCTAAAGGCACAGAGGAGATGCTTGGTGTAACCTGGCTGCAGCCCAGCTTTCCAAAAAAAAAAAAAAAAAAAAAAACCAAACCAAAACCAACCTCTTTCCTCCTCGCTGCCTGCCAGGCATCTGAGCTAAATCCAGGGTGTTGCCTAAGCACCCGTTGCCCTCCTTTTCTTGGGGCTCAGCATGACTTGGGCTCTCCAAAACCAGCACCAGGTGCCCGCAGCAGCTGCCAGCCCAGCGGCTGCCGGACAGGGATGGAGGCTGTGTCTACAAGGGTGACACACGTCCTGACGTGTGTCCTGGCCACCTCTACCCTCCTTGTCCCCTTTCTAGCCTCTCCAGTCCCTGTCCGTGGCCGAATCGCGCCTCAAGCTGGGAACCAACGTCCTGCTGAGCGCCCTGGGCAGTAACACCAGTCTCATCGCTCTGGACATCAGCGGCAACGCCATGGGGGACACGGGGGCCAAGATGCTAGCCAAGGCCCTGCAGATCAACACGAAGCTCAGGTAGCAGCAGGTCCACATGGCCCTGTGGGTGCCCTTCCCACCTTGTGCCGGGTGGTCCTGGTTGTGATGCTGATGCCATCAGAGGAGGCTTATCATGGCTCCTGGTGACCACGGATGTGGCCCTGGACCATTCCTGGCACACGGTCAGATGCTGTGACCGTATCTTGCTCTCATGGCAGTCATCTGGCAGTGCTGGCAGGGGACATGTGAAGGGCGAGAGAGCAGCTCAAATCCCTGCCCCGGCACTTGCCAGCTGTTTGCCAGGCTCCTGCACATCCTGGGATGCTGCAGCCGGACCCTTGCAGTCGCTGCCCTCACCCCGCGCTCTGGCACCAGTTCCTAAAATGCCATTTTTTGACCCCCATTGTGCCCACAAAGGCAAGGCAGGGTGTCTGCAGGGGACATCTCCCAGCCAGGGCTGTTCCTCTGGGGGACGTCTGCCCCCGCCAGCAGGATGGTGCCTGACCGTGTCCTCCCTGCCCTTCACTCCCTCCAGGCACCCACGTATTTTACAGCTCCTTGCAAAGTCCAAGTTTAGGTTTTGAATATTGAGATTCTGATTTTTAACCCCATTTCTAGGCTTTCTGGTGCCTGGGGTCAGCCTTGGGCTCGCTCTTCCTGGCACCCGGTGGGTGGGCACCCACCTCGGGGCTGGGTGGGTGCGGGCAGGGCTCACTCGTGTCCTTCTCTTTGCAGGACCGTGGTTTGGGACAGGAACAACACAACCGCCCATGGTCTCCTGGAGGTGGCTCAAGCTTTGGAGAGGTAAGGAAGGAGCCGCTTGGTCCTCCTGGCTTGCTACCACCATGCAAAGGAGCCTCTGGCACCAGGATGTCACCGTCCCCAGGCCCTCTTGTCCCTTTGAAGCAGCGAGTGCATCACAGTTGCATACAGGTCCCAAGGCAGTTGGTCCACAGCTCGGGCATTGCAGCCAGCGAAGCAACCTGCCATCCGTTCGGTGATGGCACCTTCGTTACCGACCTCAGGGTCTCCCCTGGCCTCTGCATCCTAACCCAGCACAGCCCCGTGTCACCCAAGGTGGCCCCCAGCGAGCACAGGGGGATCTGCTGTTGGTGGAGATGTGATGCTCCTCTCCTCCCTGCCCATGAAAGATGGGTAGAAGTTGTCCACCTGCCGAGCACACCGTCAGGTCTGGTGGCTGGCTGTGCAGGTTCTCTGGAGGTCTGAAGAAAGAGGGGTGGATGGAGAGCCCGGGCGGGTGGTCGCTGCCGCCCCATTGGGTTTTTCTGACGGCCAGAGTTTGGCCGTCCCCATCTCCAGGGCTGGACCTCGGGGCAATGTCTGGGCTGCCATCGGGTGGGCTCTGGACTGACGTTATGTCCGTGGGGAAATGCATGGCGGGGGTGAGCCCCGCAAGGCTGACGAGGGGTCCGGCAGCACCCGCTCACCCCTGCGCTGCCTCGCAGGAATTACACCCTCAAGTCGATGCCCTTGCCGATGAGCGACGTGGCGCAGGCGTACCGCAGCAACCCCGAGAAAACGGAGGAGGCGGTGCACAAGGTGGGGGGACGCGGGCTGGGGGGTGCGGGGCCAGGTGCCACCGACACCGGTTGCTCATGGCCTCTTGCCTGCTGCAGCTCCAGTCCTGCCTGACGAGGAACCAGCTGCGGCGCACGCTGCCCACGCAGACCTTCCGCCTGCAGCAGGGCATCCTCACCACCTCTTCCGAACAGGTTTGCCGGCCAAGTTGTTGCCATGGGGCTGCCCTCCCCTGCCCCGAACAACACCTGGCTAGCTCGTGTGAGCTCCCGCAAGCAGCACAAACCCCTTTTCACCTTTCCTGAGTGGAGGGCAGAGCAGTCCCGAGGGATGAGAGTGGGGCCAGGCAGAAAGGCTATCTCCAAGGAACCCTCCTGGTGGCATCCATGCATTTCGTGCATATGCAACGCTGGGATATCTCGCTGCTACGCTACCCCACGCAGCGTGTCCCCGGCTCCCTGCGCACGCTCGCAAGCAAATCCCCACCACGTGGCATCCCCAGTTATTAGGCAGGGATGCTCTGGGGGCTGTAACCTGCCTGTGCCCCTGCTTGCCCCATTGGGCAGCTCCGGCACATCCTTCTCCGGGAAAGTCACAGCAAGGAGGGGAACTGGCAGTGCTGCTCCGGCGTCAGTGCGTGATGCAGCCTCTCCGCACTCCAGATGGTGAACGAGATCTGTCTGAGCGTGCAGAAGCATGTCGACATCCTCAGCGCCTGCCCGGGCAGGGAGGCGGAGGCGGACATCCTCTGCGCAGAGGAGGCCATCAGGAACGCCAACCTCTCCGTCAGTGTGAGTCTGCCGCGCGGGGAAACCCCTCAACTCGCCCGGCTTCAATGCAGGATCGAAGCAGATTATTGATTAGTTAATGACATAATTAACCGGCAGTTGGGGAACACCAGAATTGTCAATGCAACAGATGCCCATCACCGAGCTTTTGCAAAATGTTAAAGAACAGCTGTGAATTTCTGAATCCCCTTCTAGAACAAGTCCCAAAATGTTCTCAATCCTCCCCACGCGCAAGCACACAGGTGTGTGCACACCACCCGGGAACTGGGGGGTTACAAGCGCACCCCCTCTTCAGCAAGGGCACCCCCTGCTCCTGCACCCCTCCTTGGAGGAGGTGGGTGCTCCAGCTCTGGGCACACCCTGCATCCCACGGATGCCCACACCAGTGAGAAACACTCCCCGCATCCCCGGGGTGTCCATCCTTGGGGCACCCTCATCCCACCGCAGCTGGACGCAGCCCGGTGATGAGGATGCTCCATCAGCCCATGACGAAGGCCACCACGTTGGCTGGGCAGCTCCTGGCACTGTCAGCCCTGGTTTGACCCTCCTGCTCCCGCTTCTCTCTCCCCATTGCGCCTTTCCCTCCTCCTATACGTCTCTTCAAACCACCTCCTTTTTTCTTTTTCCCGACTCTCCTGGCACCCCCCTGGGTACTTAATCCGGTGGAGATAGGATTTAAGAGGACAGTGCTGGTGGTGGAAAGGTGGTGAAAGGGATGGGAAAGGATCTCCCCTGATGTGGGCAGCGGTGTGGCTGGGCGCAGGGTGGGGAAGGAGGGTCAGTGAGTGGTGGGGAGCAGTTGAGGGTCCGGCTGGGGGGGGACACAGGGACCGCGAGGGGCCAGGGTGCCCAACCCTGGCCCAGCAAAGCCAGAAGGTCGCTGCGTCTCCCCAGCTGATGCAGGCGATGTTCTTCCACGGGGCAGCCATGGATGCAGGCTGCGCATGGAAGGCTGGAAAGCAAGGATGAGGTGCCACGGGATGATCTGTGCTGTCTCTCTTCCCATGGCAGATCCTGCCCCTCTTGTACGAAGCGGGAAACACCCCGTACCAGAACGGCAAGCTGCAGCACAAGCTGGAGTGTCTCACAGAGGAAGCATCACAGATCTGCGGCCGGGAGATCCAGGTGGGCACCCGCGAGGAGCTGCCGGCGGCATGGGATGCTCGTCAGCCTCGGCCCGAGGATGAGGGACATGGCGTGTCCTGGAAACCACGTGAATCCTGATAGAAAAGACACCAAAAACTCCCCTTTCCTCCCCAAACTTCAGGCGATCATGCAGGCGGCGCTGGACACGGCGCACAGCCTCTGCCCGGCTGTGGTGCAGAAGAGCGGGGTCAGGGACCAGCTGGTCAACGCCATGTCGGAGCGGATCTACCTCCAGGACCACCTCAACCTCAGCGCCGTCCTGGACCAGATGATCACCGATGTCTTCAGCAAGCTGAAGTGGGTGACGCGCCATTCTTCCTTCTCGCTCGGCAGCTGGCTCTCACCCGTGGGGCCAGATGGGGATTTTGGGGGCTCCCTACCAACTGTTCCCCTCCCCACGTGGTGGTGGTGGTGTGCTGGGTCCTGCTGCCGCTTTTTCCCAGCTGTGGCTTTGCTTCCTGCTCAGATCCAGTTCGGATGTGTCCCTAGGGAACTGGGAGGTCCCACGGGGTGATGTTCCTGCAGGCACATCCCCGTGGCTGGCAGAGGGGAGCCCCAAGCATCAATGGGGGGGATGCACTCGGCATTCCCCATTCCAGCCAGCGCCTGCTCCCCTTCCCGCTCTGGCAGCACACGCTCAGTGAGCTGGAGCCCAGGGCATGTCCTGGGTGCCCCTCAGGGATGCTCGGCCGTGGCACCCACTCCCCAGCAAGGCTCTCCCTGCGGGGGCTGGCCCCATGGCTTGCAGGGGCTGTGGGTGCTGGCCCTGACACCTCTCTCTCCGCTCCCAGTGAAATCAAGTTGTCCGTCACAGCTGCCGTGGCCGACTGCATCGTGGATGCCGTGCTGGGCGACCTGACCGTCGCCCAGTGCAAGCTGGTGAGCGCCAGCCCCTGCGGAATGGGGATGCGGGGCTGGGATGCGGGATGGGGATCTGGGTACCCCGGCATTGCCCAGGCGCCAGTCAACGCTATGGCCACAGACTTGCTGTCTGGGAAGCAGGACAATTCCCGCCCAGGCTGGTTTTCCTCCCAGGTAATCCTCTCCCAGTGCGGTCAAGGCAGCATTAATGTCCTGAGCGAATTCCAGGAGCTGCTGCCTGGTGGGGGGGTGCTGGGTTGAAGCCGGGCACCGGCTGCTCGTGCACTGGGGCAGGCACGGGGCAGCTGCGCCAGGGCCGGCAGCCGGCTAATCAGACCTAAATCCCCTTGCAAATCCCGGGTAGGGAGCGGAACAGCACGGAGCAAGCGGGGCGGCCGGGTGTGCTTCAGCCCCCGGGATACTTTAAGCACTTCCTAATGGTTTTAGGCAGAGAGCCTCCCCAAGCAGGGGCTCGACCTCCAGGCGCTGCTGCCGGAGCTGGCTGAGGACGATGCCACCGCACCGGCGAGGGGCAGGAATCCTCCGGACCTCACCACGGAGGAGGTAGGGTCCGACGCCGCTGCGTGATGCCTGTGCTATAACCGCCTCTTATCCGCCTTACCGGATGATGCCAGGCTTAACGCCGCGGCCTCTCTGGGTGCACGCACCCCCGGCACCCCCCAGGGCAGCACTAAGGCAATTAGTGCTGGGAAATAGGACCGTTAGCCTGCCTGGCCATGCTGCCTGCCCTGCCCGGCACCGGGACCATGTCCTTGCGGTGGCCCGGGCTGGTCCTGGCCACACACAGCCCCTCCGGCTGGCCGTCGCTTTGGGACCTGGGGTCCAGCGCAGCACGGGGTCCCGGCTGGGAAAGCATCCGTTCTGGCGTCGTGGCTGGTTTCAGTGCCGGACTGAGATGAGGGGATGTAGCCCTGGGGGTCTGGGAGCGATGGAGGGATTGCACCCAGCACCGGGTGAAGCCTGGCTGGCTCCGGCTGCCGCGGGATGCCGCTTGCCACGGCCAGCTTGTCAACGCCGAAGCCACCACCGTCCCTCTCTCCCTGCAGTACAAGATGGCCCTGCGGAGGAAAAACAAGCATTTCAGGAGCATTCGGCCCACGCCAACCGTGAGAAGTAAGGCCACCGCGCGGCTTTCCCTCTGCCACGGCTCGGTGTGCGCTGCGCTGCCTTCGCCAGGGCATGGCAGGGCCAGGGGGCTCGCAGCAGTGATCTGAGGGGCTGATGGGCAGAGCCATCCATGATGATGCTACCGGGCAGAGGCTGGCAGGGATCCGGACCCTTCAGAGAGCCTCTCCCGGTGCCGTGGCATGGGTCTGTGGGCAAAGCTCACCTTGAGCTTGCTCTTGTGCTGTTTTTGGGGGGCTGTTTTTGGGGGGCTGGCTGGCTCAGCCCCCACGGGTAGTGGGGTAAATGCCCTGAGCTCCCTCCTCAGGTAGCCAGGCAGGGGTGGGAGGTTTGTCCATGACTCCAGATGCTGCGGCATCTACCCCCGCCATCCCAGGGACCACCCCAGGCATGGGCATCACCAACCCGTCCAGTACCCCAGGGACCTGGCACAGGGGCGGAGATGTTGCCCGCGGGTGTTCCTGCTGCTGGTGCTGAGCTGCCCCAGGCTTCTCCACCGCTGGTGTTGCCCCACGGAGCCCTGCGTGCCTGGGGTGGGGGGGAGGATTCGGGGGGGCCAGGGACAACGAGCAGCTGATGGACAACTTCTGTTTTTCGGGGCTTTGGCTGTGATGCATATTTGGCTTTGGCTGGAGCAGAGCTCGCGCCAGACCCCAGCGCCTGGCACCCAGGGGACCCCTGATGTCCCTGAGCCTAGCAGCATCCTGACCCCGACCAGTGGGTAACGAGGGGGGCCGAGGAGCTGCCTGCAGAGGAAAACGGGGTGCGTTCGTGGGTGCTGCTCGCTGGGCCGGCGCTGGCAGAGCTTGTCCCGTACAGCTGCTGTGGGGGTCGGCTTGGTCCCTGACGGAGCATCCTTCCCACCCACCCCCCCACCCCCCCCCCCGGCACCTCCCCGTGCATGCCAACCTCTGGGGACCGTGGCAGGCTCCAGCTACGCTGCAAAGCCGCTGCCCTGGGGGCCGCCGCGCAAGCTCTCAGCAGACACGGCCACACTCCCCTCCCCGTGGCGCGGCACGGCACGCCACGGCACAGCCAGCGCCCCGCTGACCCTCTGCGCGTGGGCGAAGGCGATGGCGGCGATGATGGGGAGGCCTGGCGAGGCCGGGTGCCAACCGGGGCCCTCTCACCCCTCGTAGGTGTCTCGGAGCTGGAGCCGGCGGCGGGTAGGGACGCCAGCGGGCTCCGAGCTCACCGGGCGCCGCCGTCACTCAGCCCCGCCGCGCCGCCGGCACGCCCTGCCTCCACAAAGGATGCTGAGCCTGCGAGCGGCTCGCTCCCCTCCACGCAGCCTGCCACCGCCGCCACCGCCGGATCCCTTATGGATCTGCCGACCGCCGGTGAGAAGCTGGAGCATTGCACCAAAGCCAGGCCCCGGCCCAACCGCCGGCACAAGCAACCTCCAAGCAAACCAAATGTAAGGGAGGGGGACGGTTGGCAAGGGAGGGGGATGGTTTTGGGGTTTTTTTTTTTTCCTTTTTTTCTCAATTGGGTGAATTATTGCAGTCGGTATTTGTTGCAAGGCAGGAAAATGAGATGCGCGGAGCCGCGGCTGGTTTATTATCTCGCATTTCAGCTGCTGCCGGAGCCCCCTTGAAGGAGGGGGGGCAGCCCAAAAGGATGGGCGGGGGGCTGGGGGGGGGGGGGGGGGCAGGGAAACCATCCATCCCTTTTCCTGCTGCCCGCTGGGAGATGCCGAGTGGTGGGAGCCGGTAGAGAGGCAGGGGGGAATGAAAAAACCCGCAGAGTTTGGGCGCAGAGGGCTGGCGCGATAGGCAGCCAGAGCCATTGCCACTCTCCTCCTGCGTCCAATTTGCTCCCCCCCCCCCCCCCCCCCCCCATCCAAAACCCATCGTTCCCAAAGCGCCGGCAACCGCCGCGGCTCCTGGTGATGCTGGTGGGGCTCTGCTGACCGCGGCGGGGTGGGTTTCGCCTCCCCCCCCACTGAAAGGGCGAGCGCCTGGGGATCCTGCCTTCGCAGCCCCCTTCCCAAAGGAAAAGTAACTTTTGGGTGCAGTCAGCAGAGAGCCCGGCTCCGTCGCCGTCCCCAGGGCCGGATCCTGCCAGCATCACCTCGTCCCCACACCACCGTGATGCAGCTGGATCCTTCCACCTGCTGGAAAGCCCCGGCTCGCACAGCCGCGGTGACGCTCGCCCTTGGACCGCGGTGGGACCAGTGCTGCCGCGGGGCTGGAGGAGAGGCAGGAGCCGTTTCCCGCAGGCAGGGTGGATGCTGGAGGCTGGCAGGGGCCAGGCAGGGCCTGGGGGGCCATCACCTTGGCACATCTCTCCGCAGCGGGATGGGCACGCTCAGCACCCAGGGTTGGCCAAGCCTTGAGCGAGGACGGGCTTTGATGGATGTGATGTGACAGGCAGAGCAGATCTCAGATGGCTGGAACAGCTCCTGAGCGGCATCAATCCAGCCGTAATGAAAAGTCGTTATGGATTGAAATGCCACCGATGGGGAAGCGCCTCCCTCTCGTCGATAGGAAGCCACCGATGCGGTGCCACGTGCCGGGGCGAGGAAGGTGCCATGGAGGAAGGCTTGGCCACGGCATGGACCGCTTTGCCGTGGGGATGGAGTGGGTGGCCTTCGTGCAGGCTGTGGTGGCACTCCAAGGTTGGACTTGAGGATGAGCACCAGCCTGAAGGATGCAGATGTGGGTCCCTGCAGGTCACCCGCTCCATCAGCCACCAGCAGCGCGGGTCTCCCTTCCTTGGAGCTCAAATGGAGGAAGCATCCCTGCCAAAGGCTTCTCCCACGGGACGGCGGGGTCAGAGACCTGGCCCAGCTCTAGGAGGGCTTTAGCAGGATTTGCCATTGTGTGTCACCAAGGAGGTTCAGAGGCACCTTACCTGTGTGTAATGCACGGGTACCTGAGCGCGTACGGATGCCATACCCCAGCCACCGTGCTGGGGAGCCACCAGCACCCCAGCCGTGGCACCCAGCGGGGTGCAGAGGGCTGGCAGCTGAGCTACCCTGCCTGCACGGGCAGGGCGAGGAGCTGGCAGGAACCCGGGGTGGGCTGGAGCTCCCGATGCCCCAGGGATGCGGCAGGATCAGAGCTGGGATGCAGCTGATAACACCGTGGTCTGGCTTTTGTGCTGGATGCACAGTGAGACAGAGGGTGCCAGCACCCACCCCACACAGGCACCTACTTGTAGGTGCACGAGCCCAGGTCACACGTGTTCGTGCGTGGGGGTATCTTTGCCCTGTGCCGGGCTGACAGCTGCGCTTGCTCGCAGGTGCAGCCTGTGGCCTGTGAGAACAGCGAGGACAGGAGCATCACCCGCGTGGACGAGGGGCTGGAGGACTTCTTTGCCAAGAGGCTCATCCCAGAGGAGCTGCCGTAAGCCGGGGGGGGGGGGGGGGGCGCGCAGTGGTGCCTGGGGTCCCCTGCACCTAGCCCCAGGATTTCACCTACCCTGCAAACGCCGCTGGTCCCGGTGCCAGAGGGATGCCGGGGAAAACATCCCTTCTTACGGCAGGCACCCAGCTTGTGCATCTCCCCGGGGCATCGCCAAGGGCAAGGCTGGTGGGAGAGGGCTGGGATGTGGCTACGGGGTGCAGGATGATGCAGCCAGCACCCCGCTGCCACGAGCCTGGGTGCCTGGGGCCTGTCCTATAGCAGGGAGGCAATGGGGCAGCACCCATAGGGTCCCCACGCTGGGAACAGCTGCCCTTGCCGGGACAGCATCATCTCAGGTGGGGTGTCCAGGGTCTGGATCCATCCCTTTGGGGTGGGGGGTGGGGGGAATGATCCCTAGCCCCTTGGCAGCCCAGAGCTCACCTTTCCCAATGCTTCATCTCTCCTCAGCCCCACGGCTCCGGAGACCTGCCCGGGATCAACCCCTCTGGCCCCCTCCGGCTCCCGCACCCTCAAGAAGAAAATTGGGAATTTTTTTGCCTTCAAGAAACCCAAATCCAGCCGGGGCTCGAGGTGTGAGAAGGAGCCCGAGGGCGGCCCCACTGCCCCCAGGAGCAGGCGCTCAATGCTCAGTGACATTTTACGGGCCCCCAGCAAGGCGGGCGAGGCGGGCAAACCGCTGAGTAAATCGGAGGAGGGAGGGCTCGCTGCCGAGCCCCGGCCGGAGCCCGAGCACTGCCAGACCCCCGACTCTGCCCGCAGGATCCGGCCCAAGTACTCGCGGGAGGGCAAATCCCAGTCGCTCATATTGCTGTCTGGGGAGGATGAGGATGCTCTGGGGGTCAGGCATGACAAGGTAAGCACTGTCACCGTCACCGAGCCACTGCCGGTGACCCTGCTGTTCGGCTCGCCTAGTGGGTGCTGCTCCCACCCAAGGGTGCTGGTGGTGGCGTCAGCTGGGCACTGCAGGGGGACGTGGGGACACTGGAGCAATGGCTGGGGACATCCCCGCTGGGTTGTGGCCATGCCTCCATCTTCCAGGGGCGCGGCTGGGGTTGGGGACCTGGGTGCCCTGCAGGCAGGCAGGCGGGTGCTGTGGGTGCTGCGCTGGGTGCCGTGCCCCTGGCAGGGCTGTGTCTGTCCTGCAGAAAAGGCACCTGGAGAAGAGCGAGGGGGAGCTGCCCGGCTCCTTCGAGCAACGCGTGCAGGTCATGCTCCACCGCATTGGTGTCACCAAGGGCCCGGCCACCGAGGGCAAGAAGCAGCAGGTGGGGAGCAGCTCCACTTTTGGGACAGATCCTGCACCCAAAGGGCGGGTGGAGGTGGTGGTTCATGGCATGGGGGGGTCCCCCGGCCAGGACCGGCAGCACCCAGCTCTGTGCCACCGCTGCCTCGGCCTCTGTCCTGTCACCTAACCCTCCGCAAGGGGACCGATACATGGGCTCCTATGCACTGCATGTTGTCTGTCTGTCCCTCCTTCCCTGGCATGCACCCATCCCCTGCAGCCACCCCAGAGCTCAGCAGCACCCTGCCCTCTGCCACCCATCGTCCCTGAGGGCGCTGCCACCCTGACCCCCTCCTTACCAGGTTTCTTTCCCCTTGCAGAGCAAAGACAGCGAGATCAAGAAAGCCGGCTCAGATGGTGAGGGGCTGCATCCTCCTCACCCTGATCCCTACCCAGCTGGGCACCCACAGGGTGGGCACGGGCAGGCCCCCTCAGGCTCCCAGCTGCGGGTCCCACCACGTCCCCCCTCTCGCTGGGTGCTGGTGGCACGGGGCAGACCCCAGCTCACTGATGCTGCTGGTGGCTTGTGCTTGCAGGGGACATCGTGGACAGCTCTGCAGACTCCCCCCCCTCCCTGAAGGCCCGTACGCACTCCATGTCCACAGGTGGGTCACCAGTGGGTGCCAGGGGGGGTCACACCGGCCCCCAGGGCAGAGGGCTCTGTCCCCTCCGCTAGCACTAAGCAGCGCTGTATGGGGACCGGAGCCAACGGGGACTGGTGGGCACGGGCACCCTCGGGAGGGTGCCCTGCACCCATGGGTGCCCAACCCTGGTAATGACGGATGGAAACCCAGCCCTTTGCCCTGGGTCCCTGGGGTGGCTGCAGGCGGGGTCCCAGCACCAAGAACCATCCCTTGGGGCCGTCACTGCCAGGCACCCACAGCTCTGCCTTGCCTTCCCCTGCAGACGCACCCTTCCGCAGCCCGGCTGCTGCAATGGAGCCCAGCGCCGGCCTGGCCGAGCCCCGGCCAGCCTGGAAAGCCCTGGGGAGGCAGCTGCCATCCGAGCCACAGGGCACCAGCTCCGACCAGCCCCGGTGCTCCTTCGTCCTGGCCGAACCCAGCGGGCTGCCGGAGCCCAGGGGCCGGGAGGGCTGGAGCAGCAGCCTGCCGCGGCTGGGGAGAAATGTGCCGGCGGCACTGCCGCGGAGGGTCAGCCACGGCGGGGAGCTGGGTGCCGGCAGCCCCCAGCCCACCCTGTCCACACCGCCTGACACTGAAGGTAGGGGTGCGCGAGCTGCCGACGGGGTCCCTCATCCAACTGCTGGCGTGTTCCCGGAGCCTCTTGGGAATGGAGGGCAGCAGGGACCCAAGCACCCAGCGCTGAGTGCTGATGGGGGGCTGCCAGGAGGTCGGGGTGCTGCAGGCTGCCCCCCAAGCGGCACCTCCCCGCTGCTTTTCCAGACAACCAGCTGACACCGCGACTGGCAGCGCCACGGGGGACCGGCCGCCGAGCTGTGTCCGTCCACGAGGAGCAGCTCAGGGAGCCCGAGTGTCCAGTGGAGCTGGGAAGTAAGTGGGGGTTGGAGTGGGACCCCAAACCCCCCTTGCACCCCACTCTAGAGGAGGCAGGTAGTGGCACAGTGGCAGCCCACGTGGTTGGTGGTGCTGCCTGTCTCAGCTGGTGGGTGGCTGCCCACGGTGCCGGGGTGATAGATGATGGCATCGCCACACTGGGAAGATCCTGGGGGTACTTGGCGTTGGGATCGGCTCCGGCAGCAGCCGGGCTGCCCGGGCTCACAGGCAGAAAGGGGGCAGGAGCCAGGCGGCTGCGCCCCACCATAACGTGGGGCTGGGTTGTGTTTCCCCCGGTAGGCACCGTCCCCCTGCGCCTGCGGCGGTCACCTGTGTTCAAACGGAGGACCAAGCACGACTCCCTCCCGGAGCCAGAGGGCAAGCCTGGACCGTCCTCGGATGCCGCAGGTGAGACGCGATGCTCCCCTCCCTTGCACTCCTGGTAAAGCAGGTGTTGGGGTGCGGAGGGTTCCCCCTGCGCTCACGCCAGCACCCGTGACCTCTCTAGGTGCCACGCCACAGGACTGGCCCCGTGCCGGGCTGGAGGAGCCGCAGGCTGGAGCGGGCACTGAAGGCGAGCGGCCACAAGCCCTGGCACAAACTGTTGCGAATGCACAAGACTCAGCAGCCGTAGACCAAAGACGCCCGGTGCCGGGCCGGGGGGAGCCAGCCCTGGGACAGTGAAGCCCCTGCATGCCGCTGCACTGTTCCCAATAAAACCCTGCAAGCAAGCGCACGGTGCTGGGGTGATTGGCAGCTGGGGTGTGGAGAGCAGAGACGGGGCGCAGGTCTTGCTCCGTACCGGGCTGGCGTGGATGCGGCCGCGGGGCCGGCCAACGACACCTTTCGCTGCAGGGACAGCCGGGCCACCAGCATCGCCCGGGAGGGCAGGGATGCCCAGGGACCGTGCCGGAGCCCTCGGGATGTGCCGAGCGGCATCGCCTTCCCCGGATGGCCTCTGCTGTGGCAGGCTGCAGGGAGGGGAGCCGGTGACTTTAGGCAGCACCTGGGGAGGCAGCGCAGGCAGCGGCAGTGCTGGCAGCCAGCCACTTTTAGCAAGCGTTACCAGGGCCCTTTCACCACTCCAGCTCTTCACCCCGCGGGGTACCGCGCTCTCCGGCCCCCCTCCCCCCCCCAAGATGCAAGTTTCCATCAGCGGGACCATGACCCATGGCGGTTCAGCACGCAGCTCTGCAGCCGAGCTCCAGCCGCGCCTGCCTCGCCATCCCCGCAGCTCTCCCGATGGCACCAGCGTTACCCCAACACCCAAGCGGCTTTCTCCTGTGTTGACCTCCGCCCCGGACCAAATGCATTCCTTACACGGATGTTTACGACAAAACAGCAAGATGCTTATTATTTTTTTCCCTTTTTTTTTTTTTTTTTAATACAAGAGCTGTGTATTTAAAAAATATACAATTTTTATTTTTAATTTCTACAGCATAACCCTGCAGGATATTTTTTGTAACGAACAGCGCAGGACCCTACCTAAACCAATCAATAAAACGTCCAAACTCCTGCGCTGCCTTCGGAGCGGGGATCAGGTTGTGGGGCCTCTGCAATTGCTGCCGCCCCTGCTACGGTGGCGCCAGGTCACCTCTTGTCCCCAGTCGCTGGGCCAGGGCGTTTGGAAAGGAGGGAGAGGGAGAGGTGGGAGAGGGATGCTGGCTCACGCACAGGCATCCCTGAATGGATGCTTTTTTTCCCCTCTCAGCGCTGAGGGTGCTGGCCTTCAACAGGTCATGTCCCCAGCACGTCTGGAGCCAGGGTCTCTGCAGCCAGGCCAACCCACTCAGCGGTCCCCTTGGGGACTGAGGTCCTGGTGTCCCCCCATCCCTCCCTCAACTGCTCTTCCCAGGCAGCCCTAAACTGTTTTCGCTGAACCGGTGAAGAAACAAAGGATGGGCTGGGCTCAGGAGTCCACCTCCCCGTCTGTGAGTATCCAGCACGCCCACTTCAGCATCGCCTTCGAGATCCTGCGAAACCAGACCGGGGGAGCCAGGGTGAGAAGGGACCCGGCTGGGGACACGCTGCCGCATGCCGGACGAGGACGAGGGGTAAGGCAGAGTTTGGGGACCCGCTGCAGGGATGCAAGCAGCGATGCCCGCATCCCACGGGGCCAGCTGTGGGGGGAACAAGGGACAGCTGTACGAGGCCGTCGCTGCACTGACCTGACAGATCTTATCCGCTCGCAGAGCTCGGGGCTTGGTGCCTCATATCTGTACTGGACCAGCTTCTCCTTCACGTACTGCAGAAGCGAAGGGGGAGGGTGAGGCTGGTCTGCCCCAACCGCAAAACCCAGAGCACAGCCCCGCCACGCAGCCCGAGACCCCGATACACCTAGGAAAACTCCGGAGTCTGTCCCTCAGTCGTTTCCTGCTCTTCCAATCCTATTTTACCCGGAGAGCTGGAAGATGCTCCAGCAAGTGTTGGTTCCCAGCCAGCTCGGGCTCAACCACACCTTCACCCAGTGCCCCGGATCCTCCTTCAGGAGGGTTAGGGCCAGCATCTACACCGCCACCCGCTTTCAACTCCCCATCCCCACCAGCCAGGGGAGGAAAGGCCTCGGGGATGGACACCAGCGGTGGGGGGACACAGAGAACCTCCCCGGGGACCACCCCCCAGGGGACCCCACCAGCTGCTTCATCTTTACCGGCTGCAGAGCTCTGTGCTGCTCCAGACTGGAGCTGGGGCCGCTCACTGGGGATGCTTGCTTTTCCTCCTCCTCTTCCTCAGAAAGCTCCTTTCCACGCCGCCGCTCCTCCTTTCTGCTCTTCTTCGTGCCCCATGTGCTCATGAACTCCACCCTCCTACCTCTGCCTCTCCCCCTGCCCCACGGGGCACCTTGGGGATGCTGCTGCCCACCGAGGGCCGGCAGTGCCTGGCCATCTCCTGCCAGCAGCTTCCTCTTGGCACCCACAGCATCTCCTCCCTGGGTCCTGGCACGAGCTGGAGGGAAAGCTGTGCCACTGGAGTCCGCCTGCTCCCTGTGAGGCATCCCTTCGGGCAGGTATTGCAAGCGGCTGCTGGGCAAGACGGGAAAAGCCGGAGAAAGAGATGGCAGGGTGGCCTGAGAGCCCCCCGATACCTGCGGGCCTCGAGCAGGGCGGGGGGCATCACAGGATGCCTCCGCAGCTGATGTTGCCTGGGTGGTGCCGGTCTCCACTGGGCTGGTATTGCCATAGGAGTGGAGCAGGGAGGGAGAGGAGGTCTGCACCGGCTCTCCCTGCGGCAAGCCCTTGGGAGAATCTTGGCTGCACGGTTCCAGCAAGTCAGGGGTGTTGCTGTCAGCAGCCACATCTTGGTGGGTCTTCGGTGAAAGGTCGTGTTGAAAGGTCTTCTCTGGTAAGAGAAAATGCATGGTGAGCTTGGGCAGGCGGCTGGTGGTGGGACCAGGAAGGTTGGGCAGGAGAGCGTCGGAGCTGGAACGATGCAGGCACAGGGCAACGGGAACGCTACAGCACTACTTTTTGGCCAGGGGAAAGCAAGCCAGCATCCAGGATGAGCTACATGGTCACCCAGTGAGAGGAGAGGAGTTGTCTCCTGCCAGCAAGGCAGGCTGGACACCCTGGGGCATGGGGACTCACCATCTGAAGAGTTCAGGGTCAAAGATATTGGGGGGAGCCTGTTCCAGGGGTTGTCCAGGGATTCCTCCGAGCTCTCCGACAAGGCTGTTGACTCTGCGGCTGCAACAATGAAGTCAGGGGGTTGATTTTGGCAAAGAAAGCAGCTGCCCGCTCGCAACCCTGCGGTGGCTACAAAGAACTGTGCGTGAGGTCTCGG
The DNA here is from genome assembly GCF_965638725.1 of Aptenodytes patagonicus. NCBI lineage: Eukaryota > Metazoa > Chordata > Aves > Sphenisciformes > Spheniscidae > Aptenodytes > Aptenodytes patagonicus. Next base: position 23,573,414 of record NC_134959.1, on the reverse strand, counting down.
ACAGAGACGGCACTCGAGGAGAGCTCCAAGAGCCCTTTCCAGCTGAAACTGGGGTGTACTCCAGCCAGACTCCGTCCACGACCTCAGCCAGCCCCTGTAGCAGGCAGCGGAGAGGCAGACGCTGCCCAGAGAGCAGGCAGGTGAGAGGAATACCTTCTCCTACACCCTGCACTGTCCAGGACAGCAGCTCCCTTCATCTCCTCCTCTACGTGGAGCTCCTGCAGGTACTTCTGCAGCAAAGCTTGGTGACACCAAGCCCAGTGAGGTGACACAAGCCCATCCCAGTGCCGAACCACAGCCAGCCAAGAGCCCACACTCGGGCAGGCAACTCAGGCTCCACGATGGCATCAAAGGGACAAAACAATTTGTTGTGCTCCCAACAGCTCCTGCTCAGCTTCAGGAGGCTGCAGGAATGGGACCATTCCCTGCCTGCTCAAGGCAGGGCTGGGAGTCCTGGTCTCCCAAAGACCTGGCCATGCCGGTACCTCCTCTGCTTGATCCAAGGAGAAAAGATGGGCTGAGCCAACTTCAGAGGAAAACACTACGAGGCTGGATGGGATCTGGAGGTCCCACTACTCACGGCTGGCTTGGGATACGACACTCAGGTCACCTGGCACTGTCCTGTCATCACTGCTCCTCCCGGGAGTTGCTTCGCTTGTGTCTGCAATGAAAGGGGCACTGCTGGTCACGTCCCAGCACGGTGTGCAGTCAGAGCAAAGGAAGTCTTCTCCCCATCCTGGGGAGACCCTTACTTTGCGTGCTTGGGCGCTGAACTGCCCACCCGCCTACCCTGCAGACGAAGCCACCGTACTGACCTGCCTTGGAAGCACGGCAAGCAACTGCCTCCTCCTCAGGAGGGATCACCAGCGTGTTGGCTGGGACCGTGAAGATGTCCTCACCCCTCTGAAACGAGACGCGTTACGTGGTTTTCACGGGGCAGTCCCACTCAAGCTGCAGGAGCCCACCCGTAACTGGTAGTTGAACACCATCTCCCCAGCACACCTCCAGCTCTGCCCGCCGCTCTTCCCGTTCCTTCTCCCACCCCTCCAGAGCAGGGTCCCCACCATGAGCTGTCTCAGCGGCCAGACTGACCTCTTTCTTGCGCTCTGCCTCCCACTGGGTGACAGGAACCTCGTCCGTCGCTGGCGTCTCCACGGGCATCCGTAAATCCAAGCATTCCTCAGCATTCTCCTTCAAAACCTCCAGCTGGTTCTGTCCTATGGCATCGATGAGCTGAGAGATGGATGGCTCTGGAGCGAGAACACATGAGCATTAGTGGAGAAGACACCTTAATTCAGGCAAGCCTCACTTGCAAATGCTTTTACTCTGCTGCATGACTGTCATGTGCACTGAAACCTGTGGAAACACAAAACTCCGCACTTCCTTTGCTTCTAAGAACTATCTTTCCCTTCTCCACACAGGTCCTGGAGCAGCAGCGTGAGCATGGGCGTGCAATGGCCCATGTTGCTTTAGCTGTCAGCACCATCTTATCCTGCTTCAGGCTTAGCAACGTTGCCTTGTGAGATCTGGTCACGTTTGTGCTACCTCTGCCTAACATAGACCAAGCTGAGAAGAACCAGGAGCCCCACCAAGCAGCCAGAGCATCGTGTGCCCCCCACAACCCTTTACCTGAGCTGGGAGCGTTCTTCAGAGCGAGACTCCTCCTGCAATGACCAAGGAGAAGACAAAGCCTGGTTACGGCTGGGACACATGCAGGCCAGCAGCCCTTTGCAGCTCTTGTTTGCAGATCGAGCACCCAGGCTTGGGAGAAGCAGCTCGTGGAAGCAGCGGATTCCCCACTGGGTGCCGGATCCGGCCACCACTCAGTATCCCAGGAATACCCATCTGGGAGGCCCGTTCCTGGAGAGATCCGATGGAGACCCCTGAGGATCTCCAGAGTTGGGGCTACTAGCATGGAGCGGAGAATGAGCTGTGCAGGGCTTCACCTACCCGGCCACACTGCCCACAGCTGGAAGAAGCAAGTTCTCCTCCCAGCTCTGCCAGCTCAGAGGAAGAGGCTGGGTTGGAGAGCCCTCTGCGTCACCAGGATCTCATGGTCTACTCCGCTCTGTCATATCCTGGGGCAGGGAGTCCCACAGGTTAACCGGGAGCTGCCACAGCCTGTGCCTGCCCTTGCCAGCCTGCCCTAACTCCACTCAGAGCCTGCATGCTCTCCTCATGGTGTCTGGATACGTTCCCCAGCGACGGCTAGCCCCGTACTTACAGCCAGAGCTCCTTCATCTTCTGCAGCACAGAGGGCTCCTGGTTCCTGCAGCAAGAGAGAAGCCAGTTACCGATTCCCTCCGAACCCTCATCTTCCTTCAAAGCTTGCGATGGAGAGTGCTCCTCTTTCAAAGAACTAAAAGTCCCCACCACAACCAGGTCACACCAGGACTCCCAGGGTCAGCGCCGCTCTGGGAAGGTGAGGAAGCCCCCCCCCAGAGCAGAGCCCCCCGCCCATCCCGTGGGACGTACCCATCAGATGATTCCATCCTCTGCCTCTCCATGGGCAGCACGATGAACCGCTGGGCCATGAGGTAAAACTCGCAGTCCTCCTGCGGGGCAAAGGGAACCCGTGAGGCAGAGGCGAGCAGTCCCACCTCCACTCCCACCTCCCCTGGGGCCAGCGAGCACCCACGCACCCATCCCAGCTCTGCCACCAACCCTCCAACCAAAGTGAGGGCCCCCTCACAAAGGACAACCCCGTTCAACGGGGGGTTTGTACCCTCCTACATCAGCCGATGGCTCTTCAAGAGCCACAGGCCAGGCTGTGCCAGCCCGAGGCCACGAGGACGCTCCTGAACCCCTGCAAGGGGACAGCAGGCAGCTCTGCCACCAGTGGTCCACGTAGGTCTCCTGCAGCTGCACGGCAGCAGGAGGTAACAGCCGGGTTGCCCTGGGGGAGATGCACCACATCTCCATGGAGGGCTCATGCCATCCCCTGCCCCAGCGCCCAGGCCAAGCCATCGTCACTGCCACAGACCCTCCCAGGAGCTGCACATGGAAGAAGAGAGAAGAAAGGCCACCCCTCCTCTGCCTCCAGCTCCTGGGAGCAGCTCAAAGCAGGTAAGCATGCAGGAAGCAAGGCAAGGTGCAGGGACAAGTTGCTTCCACTCATCAGAGCCCTTACCAGCCTGGCCTCCTCTCGGAAACACACCGTGTACTTCTGCAAGACGATAATTCTGCAAATAAGGCTGGAGAGCCTCAGCTGCATGTGGGTGCTAGAAAAAGAACAGAGCAGGAACGTCTCGGAGAGATGAAGAATGGAGCTGGACCACCCAGACTTGTAGCGGGGCTCCCCAAACAGCTACGCCAACCACGTCAGGGCACGCTGGAACACGTCTCAGCATGAGCACCAGGGACCAAGGGCTCCTGGTTCCTCCAACTTATTCCTGCTGCTCATCCTTGGCTCTGCTACCAGCACCCCGCCAGTCTAGGGGTGTCCAAATGGGGAAACTGAGGAAAGCACTGAAGGAGCAGCCCAGGCTACTGTGGTTAATGCTCTGGCTCCTTTCATAAAGACCACGGGCTCTTTAGTCCTTTCTAATCATGTCGACATGGCATCGCAGCTTCTGCCATCGACCCCTGCCCATCCTAGCCAGCCAAAATTGGAGCACCGAGCACCGGCGTTCCGGCTTTCTTCTCTTAGCAGCTCTTTCACGCAGACTTCCCACCCTGTGATTGCTTTAGCTTAACACAACCTGAAACAAGACCAGGCAGGAGCCCCACTAGCAGCTGTGGAGAACCGCTATCCCAGCCACAGCCGAGTCACGGTAGAACCCACTTTTCCTCCGCCTGCAGAGCTTCGGATGTAATGACCACGCGGATGTAGTAGGACCCATCTGAGACCTGTAGGACGGCATCTTGGAGGACCCCAGGTTGGCCTGGAGCAGTTGAGTCACTCAAAACCTATCAAGAGATTGAGGAGGGGGGGGGAAAAAGTCTCATTCAGACTTCCCAGTGAACAAGGATAGGACACCGGGCCTGGCCGAGAGCCTGGACTCTTAGAAGAGACGGTCACCATTCACCGTGAAGCCAGGTGGTAACGCTTACCCCGAGACCAAGGGGTCCCGGCTGGACCGAGCAGGCTCCACGCCAAGACAGAACAAGGGACACGCCACATTGTGCAAGAGAGCAATTGAAGGCGAGGTGGGAGAGGAGCCACAACCAAGCATTTCTTTTATTTATTTTTTTTTTTTTACCCAAACCAGCAGCAGGAATCCAGGCAAAAGGGCTCTGGGCAGGCTTGGGACACGTGCTCCTCTGCAAAGCAGAGGGAGACAGAGAGCAGGAGGATCATTACAGCCCTTCCCTTCTTCTGAATGAAGCTCCTGGTGCAGCAACCCTGAGCCTGTACTAAGCCATGTCCGTGCTGGGTCAAAACAACCCCCGAGGGAAGCAATAAACTGCTCCTCCAAGTCTCGTACCTGCCTGCTCCTTGGGCTGGGAGCTGTGGATCAGTCCTGGCCTGTCCTAATCCCTACAGCCCTGGGCTTCTCCTGGTACACACCTACGGTTTGGTCACATACGTCATGTACGCCGTTCACCTGACTGGTGATGTTGGGACACGACGCACAAAGAGGGGGTGGGAAATCACATGTCTCACCGCGCACAAAAGCCACCGGCATCTGACGAGGGGTGCACCCATGTCCTTTAATAGGTGCCCACCGTGCTAAAAAGGCCAGTTGTCGTCAGCTGGGACCTTCTGACAACAAAAGCCTGCCAAACCTACTACATAAACTCTCTGTACAAGCCAACGAGGCTTGCTGCTGGGTTTTAGGATGCCCATGCCTCCAGGATCCTGCTCCCGTCGGTATCACAGCTCAGCCACCCAGCAGTCCCCAGCACGCAGGTGGCCAGTCCCACCACGTGCTCACTCACTATGGGCAACTCTTGATTCCCAGCGGAGGCAGAGTGGCTTAGCACACGCTGCAAGACAGCACTGGTACCAGCAGCAGGCAGGGCTGCTCACAGGACTGGGTAAAAAACAAGATAAAGAGGGTAGGTTTGGAAGTTATAGATCTGGAACAGATAGAGAAGAAGGCAGGCATAGCTGGAGCCCAGAGCAAGCTGGAGAAAGGCTCTGCTGCTCAAGATACGCTCCCAACCTCCATTAATTGTGGAGGACTCGGGCGGGGGTAGGTTGGAGGGTAGTCACACTGAGGGAACTCTCCCCACTAATCCCTCGAGCCCTAGGGGGGATCCGCTCGTTCCCTGCTGGGTCTTCATCAGCCCAGGTGCAAGAGATCTCCTGTCTGGAAGAGGGGACTGGGCCAAGAAGTAGGGAACCAGCAATTTCACCACCTCCACGTCTTCAGACGGGATGGGGAACAGGACCACAGGGTCTCCTCTCTCCCGCTGTCATTTTTTTCTCCCCATCTCATCTCTCCTTCCATTTAAATCACAACATCCATCTTTCTCCTTCCTCCTCCTGTTAGTAAGGAGATACCTGATTTGCCTCAAACATCTCATCCCCAGAAGACGTTAGGAGATTGCTGACAATAACGTTGTCCATGGTGGGATGCTGCTACAAGCACCCAAAGAGCGCGAGAGAACAGCAAACCAGAGCACTGGAGCTGGGTCTCTCCAGCATCCAGGTCATGACCACAACCCGTCACAAGGCAGGAACCACTCCCTGCTCATGCGGGTCTCACGTCTGCTTGTGCACCCAGTTGTCTCGCAGCATCTTCACCCAATCCCCCCAAGTCCCCAGCTAATGATCAGCAGCACTGACTCCGCTTGGTTGTTTTCCTCCTGCTTCCTTCCCGCTGCCCATCGGGCCTCAAACAGGCAAGAGTCCCCTCGCTAAAGCTCTCTCCTGCCACGTAGGATAGATCAAATGTCAAAGACATCGCCAGCGCTGCACAAAAAGCTCTCCAGGAACTACGCAGGAGCAGGTTTTGTGCCTCAGAGCCCCATGCCCTGAGTCACCACGCAAGAGGCTCTCCCAGAAGAGCCAGCATCCGTGGGAGGACGAGTTCGCAGGCCCACCAAGGCTCACCACCAGACAAGACGAGGCTCCAGACACCTCAGCAGGTCCTGCTTCTGCCTCATGCTACCCACTGTCAGGACCACCCATCAAACGACATGGTACAAGGAAGGACGGGACGCAGAGAGGAGGAGGAGGAAGGCGAGGCAGCCTGCGAGTGCAAGGCTAGGAGAAAACACGACTTTGGAGACTGCAAACTCTTTGGACGAGAGCAGGGCACACCTACCAGGGGTGCAAAAGTCAGCCAACGTAACCAGAAATGGGTAAAGTTCCTCCACCTCAAAAAAAAAAAAAAATATTGGGGACTTTGAAGAGGAAGGGTCGCCCACCCACAGCCACCGAATTGGGAACTGCTGAACACTTCCCAGAATTTGGATTTCAAACACTGTTGGAGCACTTCAGGACAGTCCCCCTCAGTACCTACCCGCAGGACCTGCCCGGCCAGGAGGTTCTCATTGGCATCCAGCTGCTCATAATTCACCAAGAGGTTCACAATCCAAGGCTGCAAGACGTAGACTTTAGGAGAAGACATGTTATTGTTCTCATACACAAACCTACGGGACAAGAGACGAGGCACCAAATCAGAAGAGCGAGACACGGCAAAGCTCCGGCATCCCGGCAACCGTTTTGCACCCCAAACACAGCCACGACCCCAGGGGCTGGCTCGAACCCAGCCCAAATCCACCCACTTCTCCGCAAGGACGCCCGTCCTAAGGGAGCCGTGCCGAGGAAGATGCGCTGCTGGGGGCACGCAGGTCCGGCGGCATCCCGCTTCTCCCGGGGAGGGGGGACATCAGGAGGCTCCGGAGCTGCGTGCGGGCTGGGGCAGGCCTTTTGCAAGTCTCCCACCCAGTTCAGGATATTCTCCACCCCCCCCCCCAATTATTTATTTATCCCCCAATAACTATTTTCCCGTGCCCAGGACTTAACCATCACCCTGTTAACTGCAAAAGGGGGGAGGGGGGCTCTCTTTGCTGGGTAAGGGCCGCGCAGCAGGGCTGGGACAGGCAGGGTTGGGGACAGGCAGGGGGTTGGGGACGGGCAGGGCTGCCGCGCCTAACCGGGCCTCCCCCCCCCCCCCCCCCCCCCCGCCTCACCCGGGCCCCGGCGCCTGGCGCCGCCCCGCCGCGCCCCCGGCCTGCTCCCGCCGGCCCCGCTGCTCCCCCGCGCCGGCCCCGCCGGGACAAGCGGCCGCCGCCGCCATGGCCCCGGGCAGCGAGGCGAGACGGGGCCGCGACCCAGGAAGAGGAAACGGGGCCGGGCTGCCGAGGATCCGGGGCGGAGCGGCTGGCGGAGCCCGCCCGGCCCCGGCTCCATCCCCACCCGCGTTCCCAGCCCCAGCCTCATCCGCATCCGCATCCCCATCTGCATCCCTCTCCCCATCCGCATCCCCATCTGCATCCCTCTCCCCATCCGCATCCCCATCCCCATCTGCATCCCTATCCCCATCCGCATCCCCATCCCCATCTGCATCCCTCTCCCCATCCGCATCCCCATCCCCATCTGCATCCCTATCCCCATCCGCATCCCCAACCCCAGCCCCAGCCCCATCTGCATCCCCAACCCCATCCCTATCTGCATCTGCATCCGCATCCCCATCCCCAGCCCCATCCACATCCCCATCTGCATCCCCAACCCCATCCGCAATCCCCAGCCTCAACCCCAGTCCCCAGCCCCAGCCCCATCTGCAATCCCCAGCTCTATCCCTATCTGCATCCCCAACCCCATCCGCATTCCCAACCCCAGCCCCAGCCCCATCTGCATCCCCAGCCCCAGCCCCAGCCCCATCTGCATCCGCATCCGCATCCCCAGCCCCAGCCCCAGCCCCATCTGCATCCCTATCCCCATCCGCATCCCCAACCCCAGCCCCAGCCCCATCCGCATCCCCAACCCCAGCCCCATCTGCATCCCCATCCCCATCCCTATCCGCATCCGCATCCCCAGCCCCATCCACATCCCCATCTGCATCCCCAACCCCATCCGCAATCCCCAGCCTCAACCCCAGTCCCCAGCCCCAGCCCCATCTGCAATCCCCAGCTCTATCCCTATCTGCATCCCCAACCCCATCCGCATTCCCAATCCCATCTGCAATCCCCATCCACAATCCTCAGCCCCAGCCGCATCCCCATCTGCATCCCGAACCCCATCTGCAATCCCCAGCCCCAACCCCGACTGCATCCCCAGCCCCAGCCTCGTCCCCATCCACAGCCCCAGCCCCGACTCCATTCCCATCTGCATCCCTGTCCCCATCCGCATCCCCAATTCCATCCCCATCCGCATCCACAGCCCCAGCCCTGTCCCCATCTGCGTCCCCAACCTCAGCCGCAGCCCCAGCCCCATCTGCACATCCCCAGCCTCGGCCCCATCCGCAGCCCCAGCCCCAACTCCATTCCCATCTGCATCCCCAGCCCCATCCGCAGCCCCAGCCCGCACCAGGCTCCTTGCTCTCCTCCAGGCTTTTCCTGGGCACACACATGCTTTTCCCCGTTGTTTGGCCGACTTTCTGTTACCGCTTCCCATTCAGTGGTTCACGCGTGATGACAAACCATCACTGAAACACTACCTTGTTTTCGCATTGTTTCCTTTGGTTTTGGCCTCAATAGCTCTAAGCAGCCCCAGGTTCTCCCCAGGCGGTCGCCTGTGGGAAGAAGCGTCCTTCCACAAAGGGGCTTGCGTACGCTTCGCCTCCTCTTGAGGCATTAAAACTGCTTACCTGCTCAAATCCGGCAAGCAAACCGGGAAATGTTGAGGCACGTGCTGAAGGGACGGCAAACGCCTCCTCTCGTGCAGGTCAGGGCCGAAATCAAGCCACGTAAGTCGTGGCTCGGTCCAGCCGGCGTCTTTTCATCCCCAGGCCGGAGGCTGTGGCTGCATCAGCGGGCTTGAGTGAATGCGGTGAAATGCCACAACGCTGGTGAGTGCTACACAGAAGAGTAGACAGCGGGGTTTGTTTTTAAAGAAAAGAAGCTAATTTATTGGGATCTTTGCATAAGGTAGCACGCACGTGGGTCAAGTCTCTTGAACAGGGCGGTAGGTTACTCTCAGGTTACAAAGGTCCTTGTAGCAGCATCTCCAGCTGGAGCAGGTGAGACTCCCCAAGCTTACACCCACCCGGTCCTGCGCGACCACCTGCCTGATCTTTTGTTATTAATTATCTTAAACTACCGACAAAGCATCTCCTAACTATCTTATACATATGTTCTGCTATTACAAATTGTCTGTGCACAGTTTGGTCGACGCTGCAGCAGGAACCACCTGGGGAGGCCGTGGGGTGCCCAGATCCTCCCCGCAGGGTGTTCATCAGCACACGGAGACACGCAGGTGGCGCTTCTCCATTGACTTTTGGCACAGCAGGAGCTCCTGGGGGATCTTCAGGCCTGTCCCGAAGCTCCTGTATCCACCAGTCAGAGGTTTTCTTTGGAAGGCAGCTGGGAGTTCAGTCCATCGGTCGGTCCGGTGCCTCGCCGCTGCAGGAACGAGCCGGGGAGTACCTGGACCACCCTGGGACTGGACGTCTGTCGTGTGTTGTGTGTGCGCCTGGGCACAGCCCCGATTCCTGGCCATGCCACAGTTATACCCAGGGGGCAAAACTGAATTTTATCCTTCTATCACACTTACAACTTAAATACTATAGCTGTTGTTAGAGCAGACCCTCAGGAAGGGGTTGCTCTGGGCAGCTCTGGAGGGTTTCCAAGCGGTCCTGGAGGGTTTATAGGTTTTCCAGCCTGTTGTGGTGGCCAAGGGACACTTGTCTGTCCCAGCTGCTCCGTCCCTGACCCTGGCTTTGGCGTTGCACAAATTAAGGCCAACAAACTGCACTGTGCAGGGTCAGCGAGTCCACCCTTGCCTGTCTGACCTCGGGCGAGGGGAGGGACAGAGCCTGGTATCCCACGAGGGAGGGCGGCGGTGGGAGGGGACATCTCGGTGCGGGAACAGGGTGCTGGCCCGGAAAACCAAGCGGCTCAGGTTTGGTGGAGCAGGGAAGGTACAAAGAGCAGTTTTCCAGACATCCAGCCCAGGGCATTCCCTGCCTGGGCAGGACACTTGGCTCCCCTTGCATCACTCCTCGGCCGCCAGGAAAGGTGGATCGTGGGTATGGACCACAGCCAAGAGACTGGGATGCGGGCAGAGAATTTCCTAGAGCCACAGGCTGATGCAAGCCCTCGTGGGAAAATGCGAGATAACTGACTAGCAAAAGGTACCTGCAGAGTCAGGGCGAGAGCAGTGCAGCGGCGGACAGAGCAGCATGGCAGGACTTCAGGTCCGCTCCCTTCTGGTGACTGGGGCCAACCGGGGAATCGGCCTGGGGCTTGTCCGGCAGCTCCTGGGGATGCCAAACCCACCCGAGTGGGTCTTTGCGGCTTGTCGGGACCCCAAGGGAGAGCGAGCGCAGGTGAGGCTGGGCTGGGACGCGGTGGGTTGTGCTGGGGGACGGGAGCACTCGGTGCCAGGGCAGCAGGTTGGAGCAGGGAGGGGGTTTGCAAAGGGCTCGAGCTGCAGCCAGGCACCCGCGGCACGGGGCAGCCGGGTTGGGACGGCTGTGACACCAGCTGGGCATGGGATGTGCAGAGGAGACAGTGGCACGTGGTGTGTGTGGGAGGCACGGAACCCCACCTGACGGGAGCAGGGCAGCCAGAGCAGGGTGCTGGGTGCGAAGCGGTGCAGAGGCAGAGCCGGAGCGACGCAGGCTTTGCCTGGGAAAGGCTGAGCCTCTGCACAGCTCCTCCTGCCTCTCCATGCCCATGTGGCCCCCTCTCTTGCAGGAGTTAAAGAATTTGGCCTCCAGGCACCCCAACCTGGTCATCATCCCGCTTGGTAGGTGCCCTGAGGTGGGGGTCCCTCGCCCCGGTTCCCCTGGCATGTGTCCGGGCGCTGCGTGCACCCTGGGAGCCCTGCACCGGGAGGGAACCGTGCCAACGGGCCGGTGCCTGCGGGGACACCGGGCGCTGCCCTCCCTCCTGCCCATGGCCAACCCCAAGGGCACATCCCTGGGGGAACACAGGGGCCTCCCACCCCCTGGCACTGTGCGGGGTGTGAGCCACCACAGGGACACTGACCTCCCCTGCCCTGGCTCTGCAGAAGTCACCGACCCCGCCAGCATCAAGGCGGCTGCAGCCAGAGTCGGGGAGCAGCTGGGGGGCTCGGGGCTGAACCTCCTCATCAACAACGCTGGAATCGCCAAGTTGAACTTGCTTGATACCGAGACGCTGGAGGACATGTCCCAGGTGTACACCACCAATACAGTTGGGCCCCTGCTGCTAAGCCAGGTGAGACCCTCACCCGAGTTGGGCTGTCCCGGCGGGCATGAAGGGCTGGTGGGAGAGGGTCCTGCATCCGCTCCGGTGCCGATGGGCTCTTGCCCGAGAAGAAGCTCATAGAGCCGTGGGCTGGAGCTCAGGAGCTGGAGTCTGGCGGGCTGGGGCAGTGGGAAGAGGAGGGAGGATGCTCCAGTGCTGGTGCCAACATTGCCCACCGTGGAAGAACCTGGTCCTCTCCCCTGTGCCACCTCCGTGTGTGCCCCTGTCTCCTCTTTCTCCTCGCAGGCGTTCCTGCCCTTGCTGAAGAAGGCTGCCCAAGGGAGCCCGGGCTCAGCGCTGAGCTGCAGCAAGGCAGCCATCATCAACATGTCCAGCTATGGGGGCTCCATCGCTTCTCCCTCTGGTTGGGATCTGATGCAGGTTGTCTCGTACCGCTGCAGCAAGGTACACACATGCCATACTGGGGACAGATTTGCCTCCCCTGGCCTGTCCCTGCCGTGGGGTCTGCACGTGTCCCCTTGCAGCCACCCTTCCCCTCCCACCGCCATCCCTGCCCTGTCTCCCCGCAGGCTGCTCTGAACATGCTGACCAAGTGCCAGTCCCTGGGATACCGGGAGCACGGCGTCCTCTGCGCTGCTCTCCACCCTGGCTGGGTGCAAACCGACATGGGGAGCTCAGCCGGACACACGGTAGGAGTTTCACCGTGGCGGGTCCACCAGAGCCCCTGTGCCAATTTTCCACAGGAGGGAGTTGCTGCCCTGAGTCCCTGACCACGACCTCCCTGCCTGCTCCATCGCTGCCTGGGCAGCTCCCCCTGCCCTGGCCCCGGCTGCCCGGTGCCCCCATCCCCTCGGCTCCCTGCTCGGCCCCTCTGCCCGGGGCTGGCGGCTTTCCCCTTGCCCTGAAGCGGCTCCTTCCCCTGGCCCCAGCTGCTCCAGGGCAGCCCTTAGCCAGGCCTCAGGCATCGGCTGCCTCTCCCTCTCTGCCCCGCAGCCCCCCGTGACAGTGGATGCCAGCGCGCGAGGGATGCTGAAGGTGCTCTCCTCCCTCTCCGAGAAGGACACCGGCACCTTCCTGGACTGGGAAGGGAACGTCGTGCCCTGGTGAGACACCAGCCCGGCCTCCTGGCAGCGGGGCCCTGTGCCGCTGCTCCCACCTGCCCCACGTCCTCAATAAACCCCTGCCCGAGAGCCACCGGCTCTGCTGTGCGGCCCCACTCCTTATCCCGGGGTGTGGCGGTGCCTGCAGCCGCCCACCCAGCCCACAGTTGTCGCTGGGGTCCCACGAGTGACAACCTGTGGGTCCCATGGCATCATGACCGCCCTCTGGAGACGTCCCCTCCCGGGGGGAGAGAGATCTCCCCGGCATCCGCAGGGCTGGCGAACATCCCGAGCACCCACAAGGCTGACTTTCCCCCTGCCCGGCTGCGGGGGCACCCCCAGGGCTGTGCTCAGCCTGGGGTGCCCGAAGGGCTGGGGGTCGCAGGGACCGGCTGCCCTCTCCCCTCAGTCGGGGGATGCTTGGTCGCAGGCGGGACAGACGGACGCATGGCAATCGGGCAGCACAGGGGGAGTGGGTGCCAGGCTCGGCCAGGAGGTTTGAGGCTGGGGGTGCGGAGACGGAGCAGAGAGGCGTCAGTTCCTGGCGTTTACGGAGGTGGGGGGTACAAGAGGGCTGCAGGGCCGTGCGTGGGGTGGGGAAGGGGGAGAGAGGCTGCTTCCCGTGCCCTTCCCCTCTCCCTGGCAGCCCGGAGCAGGCTGAGGGTGAGCGGGGTGACCACGCGGAGGGGTGAGCCAGCGAGCAGGAGGCTGCAGCGTGGGCAAGAGACGCCATCCGTCTGTCCGTCACCAGGGCAGACTGTTCCCTTCCCAGTCGAGGAAGGCTCCGGAGGTGTCCCGCGAGAGGCTGGCCAGCACGGTCAGGATGCCCCGCACGCTGTGCTCCACCGTCAGGGGTGCCTGCAGAAGAGGACCAGGCGCAGCGTCACTGCCGTGGGCTGCGACCGGCACAGAAAGCAGCCGGGCTTGGGCAGACCGGAGGGCGCACGGCCTGGGGAACAGCAGCCAGGGTGCTCGTGGGGGCATTTTTCCATACTGCCGCCCCCCCCCGCTCTCTGTGCTGGGTGGGGGGGACAGGGCTGGCTATCCTGTGCACTTGGCACGTTGCAGCTTGCTGCCTGCTCCCTGCCTGCTCCGTCCCAGGAGATGGTCCTAGCAGCCCACAGCATCACACAACATCCCCTGCCCCAAGTGCCCCTGCCCTCCCCGAGAGGTGGGGGTACAGCACGGGTCCTGCTGGCCCTCCCCTGCACAGCCCAGTACCTTCTCTGTCCCCATGTCGGTCTTCACCCAGCCAGGATGGATGGCCGTGCACAAGATGCCCTTGTCTTGGAGCTCTGCAGCCATGCACCTCGTCACCATGTTCTGGGCAGCCTGGAAGAGGCACCGCCGTGCCAGCACGACTCGGGGCGCGGGTGGGCAGGAGGGGGGGACATTTCCCAGCCAGGAAATGGCTGTAGAGGTGGGAAATGGGACTTTGCCCTGGGGTAAAGCATCGGCACAACCCGCCTGAAAGGCTCAGTCCCGGCTGCTGCTGTTCTCGGTCTCCGTGCTTACGCTTGGGAGAACCAGGCAGGGGGTGGGTGGCCTGGGACAGGTGGGTGCCCCCTTGGGCTCCCCTCCACGGGCACGGTGCACAGCAGAGCATCCCCAGCATCTCCCCTGGCACCTCACCTTGCTGGCACGGTACGGGTACATGGGGGCCTCCAGCACCCCGAGGCACAGCCCGATGGAGCCCAGTTTGGTGGAGATGTTTATGACTGCGGCCCTGCTGCAGCTCAGCCCCTCCTTCCCCGCGCCCTTCGCCGCCTTCTCCAGGAGCGGCAGAAATTCCTGACACAAAGACACCGACGCTCTGTTAATACGTGACAAGCCCCAAGCTTGGGGACCGCCCTGGAGGTCTCTGTCGCAGACTGTGGATGAGCAGTTGGACAGACACCCCCGGCAGAAGGGCAGTGGATGGGGAGGACGCCCCAAGGACGGGCCAGGCTCCAGCCTTTCCCTTCCCCAGGGAAGGAGCGAGCCGGCACGGCCAGCCCGGAGCAGGCAGGAGCTCCAGCTGGGGAGGAGCGAAGCATGGGAGATGCTGGGGCTGGGGTGAGCTGCCTCCCTGCTCCTCTGGGTGGGCAGAGGAGACCCGCGGTCCTGGTCTTGCCCCCATCAGTCTGCCTCATTTGAGAGAGCGAGAACCCCCCCAAGCTGAGGGCACCTTTGCCATGGGGAACATCTCCCCAAGCAGGAGAAACCCGAAAGGTCCACACGTACCTTGGCAACCTGGAGTGGCCCGACCGCGTTGGTGGCAAACACGGAGAGCATCTCCCGCGAATCTAGGGAGTGCAGCGTGGCGTGCGAGCTGACGCCCGCGTTGTTGATGAGCAGGTTCAAGCCCTGGTCCTTCAGATGAGACCCCACAGCCCGTACGGCCCCTCGGATGCTCGGCAAGTTCACCGTGTCTGCCGGGGCGAAAAGCAAAGTGGAGGAGAGCTCCAGCGGGCCACGCAGCGTCCACTGGAAGGCGTGCTGTGGCTGGAATGGCTCTCTTTAAACCAGCATTACACAAAAAGAAAGGACCAGGTTTAGCAGGTCAGGGTGTTAAACACATCGAAATGAGCAACAGTTTGTCCCCACCTCTTGGTTTCGCAGCCTTAGCTGAATTAAACTGCGATTCGGCTCCTTTTTGGTCATATGGAGGCTACTGGTAAGAAGAACTTAGCTGCATTTGCTTTCTGTATTCAAGGAATTTATGATTGCACAAGGGACGCTCGCTCCTTGCACACTGAGGCTCCCAGTTTTATTTCCACCAGGAGCCAACGCAGTTGGATTGGCACATTTTAAGGAGACACCATCTTTGGGGAAACAACCTAACTACACTCTTGGAGCCCTCCTGTACTGCACAGCACCTATAGGAGCTGTTAATATTTTATTAATTTTATTTTGAATTACGTGAAGATCTTTTCTGGTTGATATCTGTTCTGAGTGATCATTTAGAGTTATCTTTGCCTTTTTTAACAGTTCGTGCTTAAATTGATCTTCCACAACATGACTTCCCATAGCTTTGCAGCCATTTGTATGCAAAATCCTTCCTTTTTTCCTTTTTTTTTTTTTTCTTTAGATCTTTTTGCTTGACATTGTTACCAACGAGGATTTGGAGCTGACAGATGAGCTGAGGTGAGTGCAAGTAATAAAAGATTTGGGATCTAACCTGCAGTATTTGTTTGCAGGCTCCGAGTCTGAACCTCCCCATCCTTACAGATGCTCTGGCCAGGCTGTGGGGACAACCCCTCTCAAGCAACCAGAAACAACTGACCTCCCTGAAATTGTGCTAACAGGGGTAAGCATTTCCAGTGCCTTTTTCTTCACTTAAATATTGGTATCTCTTTGAAAATCCGCCATGCTTTGACTGCAGGATTTTTTGGCTAAAGCAATAGGAGTGGTATTTTTTAAGTTTATGTTCAGCTTTCAGGTTTGCTTGTTAGGATGTACATCCCCTACCAGGCGCTCGCCCCACTGAAGTGGCCGCTGTTGATTTAAAAGGGGTTATCTAAACACCTTCAGGATCTGAAATGGGACGGTTAAGCCAACATTAAACTTTATATATTGCCTTTTAATATCCCAAATGCACCACCGAGCCCTTAAGAACCATGAATATTCCTGCGTCTGGGCATGTTGGAGTGTGCCTTTGCTCCCCGCACACGTTTCTGCAACGTTTTTTGCAGGTGCTAATCTGATGAGCCTGCCACGTGGCGGGGATCGCAGAGCTAGATTTCTTTTTTGCAACACTTTCGCCCTCGAGTTGTGTCTCTGTTCTCATGCTTAGACAAGACTGACTTAGCAAAGGTTTGCAAGGCTGAAGATTCCCTTCTTGGAGTATTTTGTACACTGATGAGCAGCAGAACAATCCTTTTTCCTGGCATTTTTAACTAGCCCGGTGGCTTTATGGTGGTAAGCAAGTATTCGAGTGGCCCAGGACTTGTACCACCTTGCCTTGTGCAGCACAGACCTCTGTAGAGGTGTCATAAAAACATTTTGGGGGAATTTGATGAGATAATCTGCTGTGGGGCTGCCGTGCGTGAGGGGATGGAGCCTTGGGATTTGAGAGGACATGCATGGCCAGCTGCAGGACATATCACAGGGTGCTTTTTAGCGACTTCTCTTTGGATAATGACCAGAGTTCAAGGCTCCATCACTCCACCACGTGTGAGGGATCTTTCTGTCGCTTTGGTGAATGATTAATTGCTCTGTTTAGACCAGCTGAGTCATTGCTCAAAGGAGCCAGGCATGTGGGATCAGCACGTTTTTAGTGCTAGGCCAGCCACATTTGCTGAAGGAACAAACTCTTGTCTCCTTGGAAGAAATACCCCAACTTTGGCAACACCAAGCGCTGCCCTGGCTGCTCTCCCTTTCCTTCCCCAAGTCCCCGTGCTGTCCAGGTCTGTTTGCCACCTTCTCTCGCTGCTCCCCAGCGCTGCTGACAAAGGCCACCGAATCTGGCCTGCCTCCACGGGAGCAGGGAAAGGACATCTCCCCAGTCCAGGCTGCGGGCATCCTGAACCAGAGCATGCCTCCAGGCCTGAGCATCAACCTGGGATACCACCACCACCACCACAAGGCCAGATTTCCCATATGCATCCTTTTAGCCTATTTCTTTTCTCCCTTTTTACCAGCAGCAAAGGAAATGCCGACCGTGGTCACCTCCAAACAGACCCCAAACCAACCCTCCTTCTTAGGAACCATCCAGCAAGCGTGCTTGCTGTGCCCTGCCTTGCTTCGCTTTGCGAACCTGCATGTCCCGGCCCAAAACTCGGGCACTGTATTTAGCATCTTTGGGAACAGAGGTCATGCCTTTCCCATGAAACTCGCTCATCTGAGGTGTCCGGACCCACCTCTGCCTGCCTCCGAAGCTGGTTTGACTGCTTCCAGCCAGAGGACAGCTCTGCTTGGAGGGGGAAGCCTGCCCAAATGTGCGCCCATCCCTCCCCGCCTGGCAGGGCTGGAGCTGCCTGGCTGCCAGCGTTAAGGCAGGCTGCCCGACAAAGCTGCCCCCAGTCCCGTCCCCGAAGCGAGCGGAGGGCTAGAAGCAATGCCGGATGCAAGGAGGGAGATTGCTCCATACCTAGCTGGACCAGTTTGATGCTGGGGTGCTGGGCAGCTAATTCTCGCAGGGCCTGGAAACAAAGTGATGGAGCGAGGGAGGAGGTTAGAAGTCACCAGCGGCACGGCCAGGTCTCCCACCCCTGCTCCCAGGTCACCGCAGCTGGAGCCGGGACAGGGTGGCTTTGCTTTTGCTGGGCAAGGTGTGCGGGGCTGTTCCCAGCGGACAGGGCACGGTGGCATCCCCGTGGCCGGCAGGAGAAGGGGTGCTGCTGGGCTCAGGCATTGCCCCCCGTCCTGGGTGATCCCAGCATGGAGAAGGGGTTGGCCGGCCATCGGCACGGCCAGGAGCAAGCACTGAGGACATGGGCACCATGTCTGCCCCTCCAGCCTCATCCCGCCTGGCTGGGTCAGGCTATGCCGTAAGCACGGGGCTGGGGGGTTATGAGACCCCGCCGGAGCACTCCTGCCCCCACTGCCGGACCACCGAGCCAGGGCCAGATCTGGCAGAGAGCCGGCAGAGCTGCTGGGACCACAAATTCCCTTCGCCCTCCTGGCTTGGGACCATCCCCATGCCCTGCGCCTGCACTGACCTTCCCTCTCGGACCCTCGGGGTCACGGCAGGTGGCAAAGATGTGCTGGGGGGGCCGGGGGCTGGCAGCGAGCTGCCTCACGAGCTCCAGCCCGATGCCCCGGTTGGACCCCGTCACTAGGACGCTCCGAGCCAGCGCAGCCATCTCTGCGGCCTCCGCGCCGGGCGGTGACACACGGCAGGATTGCCGCCTGCTCGGCGTGAAGAGGAGCCGGGCACAGCCCAGGGTGTGGCTCCGGGCACCCACGGGGATGGGGACGTTGCCAGCACCAGCCC
This sequence comes from Aptenodytes patagonicus, assembly GCF_965638725.1. NCBI lineage: Eukaryota > Metazoa > Chordata > Aves > Sphenisciformes > Spheniscidae > Aptenodytes > Aptenodytes patagonicus. The sequence continues at coordinate 23,555,150 of NC_134959.1, read as the reverse complement.
TGGCCCCTCGCCTGCCCCAGGCAGAGCCAGGGTCCCAGGGTGGACCAAGGGCTCCCCGTCATTTTGCCACATGGGGCTGCATGTCTCCTGCATTACCCAGTACCCCACCGCTTCACTCCTCTAAAGCCCCAGCTCCCAGAGTCCCTGTAACCACGGGAGAAGGGTCACCTCTACCACAAGCTTGGAAGAGCACTTGGAAACACCACCAGGAAAGGAAAACAGGTCCAAATCTGGCTGTGGCCAGTGATCTCCCAGTTTGGGGCGTGAGTTTGGGATGGTTGAACCCAGGAATGCTAATCCAAAGTCCAGCCTGGGAAGCGCAGGGAGGGCATGTCTAACACTGCGAGCTCAACTCGTGCCGATGCTTTCACCCAGAGCACCCAGGAGCCAACAGAGAAGACCCCCAGCTCCCTGCAGCCCCGTCCACCCACTGCTGGGGCACCAAGCTCACAGCCATCAGCCTTCTCCTTGCTGGAGGACAATGCTGGATGCTTATCAGACCAAGAGGTGCCTGCAAAGCCAAAGCTCCTGCAGCCCAGACCAGCCTGGGGGCATGGATTTTTAGGCGGCAGAAGTGAGTAAGGTGCTAAAAGAAACAAAAAGCCTCAGCTGAAACGGAAGAATTGGGGCAACACGAATTTAAGGTGGGGGAGGAAATAAGAAGAGGAAAGTAGGCGGGACGGGTCTGTCACATCTGGACGTGCCCAAAGGGACACATCTGTTGCCCAGCCTCGCTCAGCCTGGCGGAGGGGACAGAGCTGACTATTCCCCAAGTATTTGAGCGGGTCCAGGCCTGGCAATCACCAAAGAAATACTTGAGCCAGCAGCTGGGAAGATGGTGAAGGGGTCCCACGTTTGGAAGACGTGCTTTCAGCTAACGCAGAGCATGGAAAGGAGGAAGCAGTGATGTTTCCTTCCATCTTGGTGGGTAGACTATGGCCTCCATGAGAGGTAAGCGTGCTGGGTGTGGATTTGGATGGTGTTAGACCCGCTGTAGCAGGCGTTATTGAGGGTGTAATCTCCCGCGCAAGCAATTGCACCGCACAGACTTGCCCGCTCCTGCGGCTATCTGCAAGCAGCATTCAGAGCAGAGCTCTCATTAGGAACCAACAAGACTGGAGTTTCCTCTTTTCCTTCCAGGCTCCTTGGGAAGCAGAGAACAGACACAAGCGAAGAGGGCTGCTGGACCAGGAATGGTGGGAACAGCCACAGGCCAGCACCAAACTGGGGAAGATGAGCAGCAAGCGACCTTTGGAAATGGCTAACCGATGACAACCAAGGCCAAGGACAGCAGCGCAGACATGCTCATGGCTCAGGAACCACAGCTTGGGTGCCAGGAGGGATGCTCTGGGGAAGATATGAGAGCAATCTACAGGATCCCAACGCTGTAGAGGCAGCTGGGGAGCATTCAGGTTGGAGAGGACTTGGGAGGACTCTACTCCAAGACCCGGCAGGAGGAGCAGGGTCAGCAATGACTTCAGATCAAGTTGCCCAGGGCTTGAACCCTCAAAAACCTCCAGGGACCCCGCAGTCTCCCTGGGTCCCCGTTTCAATGCTTGACTGTCCTCACAGTGAATTTTTTGTCCACGTGGCACCTCCCCTGTGTACGGGTGGTGCCTCTTGGCCTTGGACTGCATGCCTCCACCCCGTCATCTACCCGACTGCATGACCGGAGCACGTTCGCCATGCAGTAAAAACCCTCCCTGCGTCTCTTCACCATGACCTTGTCCCCTCACATCCACGTAAAGGCCTTGCAGCCATTACATCCCCCAGCAGGGAAGCCGGTGGGGCTTTGGTCACCACTCCAGCAGCCACCTCGCCCACCACCCCCAGCCAGCTCCCTCTCCCCGACATCCCCAGCCAGCTCCCTCTCCCCAACATCCCCAGCCAGCTCCCTCTCCCCAACATCCCCAGCCAGCTCCCTCTCCTCGACATTCCCAGCCAGCTCCCTCTCCCCGACATCCCCAGCCAGCTCCCTCTCCTCGACATCCCCAGCCAGCTCCCTCTCCCCGACATCCCCAGCCAGCTCCCTCTCCCCGACATCCCCAGCCAGCTCCCTCTCCTCGACATCCCCAGCCAGCTCCCTCTCCCCGACATCCCCAGCCAGCTCCCTCTCCCCGACATCCCCAGCCAGCTCCCTCTCCCCGACATCCCCAGCCAGCTCCCTCTCCTCGACATCCCCAGCCAGCTCCCTCTCCCCCCACATCCCCAGCCAGCTCCCTCTCCCCGACATCCCCAGCCAGCTCCCTCTCCTCGACATCCCCAGCCAGCTCCCTCTCCCCCCACATCCCCAGCCAGCTCCCTCTCCCCGACATCCCCAGCCAGCTCCCTCTCCCCGACATCCCCAGCCAGCTCCCTCTCCCCCCACATCCCCAGCCAGCTCCCTCTCCTCGACATCCCCAGCCAGCTCCCTCTCCCCCCACATCCCCAGCCAGCTCCCTCTCCCCGACATCCCCAGCCAGCTCCCTCTCCCCGACATCCCCAGCCAGCTCCCTCTCCCCCCACATCCCCAGCCAGCTCCCTCTCCCCCCACATCCCCAGCCAGCTCCCTCTCCCCCCACATCCCCTTCTTGGCCTGAGCCTTTTGCAGCTCCCTGCTCACTCCACACCAGCGGCCCAGGCCACAGGTCCGCCTGCGGGGAGCAAGGCTGCGCCAGGTGGGCCAAGGCCTCGTGGTACTGCGGCATCATTGTGCCTGCAGTGAGGAGGGTCTGGGGGGCCCTTACGGTCCCAGCCCCCTCCGTCCCCCCGGCGCTGCCCCGGAACAGGCCTCCCATCCCAGCCCCGCAGCAGGGCTGGCACTCTTAAAATGGCGGCTCCCTTCCCGGCTTCAGCCCGGCCTCATCACGTGGCCGCCGTGTTCCCGTCATTGCATCAGCCGGCGGGCGGCCCTCCCCCAAGGCCGGCCGAGAGGAGGGGGCGGGGCTGATCCGGAGCGACGGCCCCGACAGCCAATCGGCAGCTGGCGTACCGCGTCGCGCCGGGGAGGGGCGGAGCGGAGCGGGCGCGGCGGCGGGGCCCGGTGGTGCGGAGCGAGGGGCGGCGGCGGCGGCCGGGGAGGTAGGGCCTGAGGGGCCGCCGGGGGCCACCGGCCTTCGGGGGTTGCCTCCACGGGCCGGCCGCCTCCTCTGGCCCGGCTGGTGTCCTTCCCCCCCCCCCGGGCAGAGGGGAGACGGCCTGGCGGGGCAGGCGGGCAGGGGGCCGGGGCGGGAGGGTGGCGGTGCCGGTGGTCTGCTCTTCTCAGCCAGGGCCGCGGGGGGGGGATGCCTGTCTGCCGGCGGCTCTCCGCAGGGCTGCCGGGCACCCGCTGTGCCCTCGCCTCTCCTTGGGCACTTGAGACCGGGTGGTGTCAGGGCAGAGGCCCTGCTCTGCCCGGGAGCCGCCGCTGCGCCGGGTCCTTCCCTCCTCCGGTCCTTCCCTCCTCCGGTCCTTCCCTCCTCCAAGGACTCGGTGGCCTTAGTCGTATGAGGAATTACCGTCCCTCTGCACCGGAGCAGGCTGCTGGGAGCTTGGCCCTCTAGGGAACCGCATTGCGCTCCAGCGGCAGAGGACAGCTTTATGCACCCGTTCGGATATACAGGAGGTGCTCCCTTCCAAACTGTCACCTCCAAACCGTCACCTGTCGCCGGTGCGCCTATGGCGATGCGGTTGCTCGCAGGGAAGGTTTCCAGGCATCCCTGGAGTTGACCCTGCTTTGAGCAGGGGGAGGTGGACGAGGTGATATTCAGAGGTCATTTCCAAACTCAGCCATTCTACGAGCCTATGATTTAATCACCCTGAATGATTTTAGGCATTGGCAATCCTCCCCCTCCCCTGCGTCCCTGGCAAGGCAGACATAACCTCTTAATAAGTTCAGTATCCAGGTGAACTTGGTATTTTAAAAACGCATGTTGTCAAAGAACAGGTAACTTGAGCTTGAGCTCTAGAAATCAGGGAGGCTGGGGGAGAGGAAGTTTGGGTTTGGGTCAGCACCGTTTGGGGCGGACCGATGGTTAAACTGAGGAGTCGGTGAGAGTAGTTATCAATGTGGGGAGACCCTTTCGGGAAACGGAGGCAATGATCCTGGTGTTATTGCTTGAGCTGACACCATGTGAGAGCCTTGTTTGTTGTTGTTTCTTCAGACTGCACCAAGGCCTTGCCGCTTTCCCTTCCGCTTGCTTTGGACAGCTGTGACTTGCAGCTTCAAGATGGAAGCTACGCTAACAGCTAGCCAGATCCGGCAACGGTTTATTGACTTCTTCAAGGAAAACAAGCATACCTATGTGCACTCGTCTTCTACAATCCCCCTGGATGACCCCACGCTGCTCTTTGCTAATGCTGGTATGAATCAGGTAGGATTCCTACTGTGGTCTTGTGAACACTGAAACCTGTGAAGATGTTTGCAGAGCTGTTTGTGTAGAAAATTACTGTTGTTCTCTCCATCTTCCTTCTGGTCACAAAGAGGTGGTTGGTGTGTCTGCTGGAGTCCTCTGCGCTCTGGCAAAATTGGCAAGAGCACTGGGAGAGGTTCCTGTGTCTGCTGGGCTGACTGTGCAGCGATGGGAGCACTGCCAGTCTCCCTTGACCCTTTGTACCACAGCTAGTCCTGGCACAAATGACTAATGTCTTTAAAGAGTGGTTGGAGCTGGGCTGCTGAAAGGGCTCTGCTGGAGATCGGCACGCAGTTTTCACTGACTTTTTTTTCTGGTCAGCTGGGAATCTGGTTACTTCCAGTCCCTTTGGAAGTCCTGGGGTAGGCTTCAGGAACACCTGTGTGTGTGTGAGCGCTAAGTTACAGGCAGCGCTGCAGCCTCCTCTCACGCAGGAGACAGCAGGCTTGTCGTTTCTGAAAGCTGCCTCGGGTATGTCCAGGCTAGTGGTATCGTGACGTAGATAATGCTGTTGCTTGCAACATTTGAAAACAGGCTTTTAGTGCTTTTCTTGGTTGCCCTTTTTTCTTTCCACCAGTTCAAACCCATCTTCCTCAATACTATTGACCCCTCGCACCCGCTCGCTAAACTGAACAGAGCTACCAACACTCAGAAGTGCATCCGAGCAGGGGGCAAGCACAATGACCTGGACGACGTCGGGAAAGATGTCTACCACCACACCTTCTTCGAGATGTTGGGGTCCTGGTCCTTTGGGGATTATTTCAAGGTAAAATAGGTTAGGTGCAGCTCTGAATCTCTTGCACAAAGTTACCCGTCTCTATGAACTCAGCAGAGCAATTGCCAAGAGGAAGGAGAATATCTTGGCGTAGAGTGGTTCCTAAGGTGCGTGTGGCTCCTTTGGAGTAAACGAGCTTGGAAGCTGCCTGGACCCTGCAGAATGTTTTGAGATTAATTACTTAAGGTTTACAAAGCTGATTATATTAACTCTGCCAGTTTGGAGTCTTCAGGCAGAGCTTTTAGTGGCTGTCCTGGAGCTGTGGGGAGTTGCATGTGCTGTGCAACTATGATGGACCTCAAACAGGAGTGATTATAAAATAACAACATCCTTTCCCAAGCGTCTTGCTAGCGTAGGGTTCGTATTCGCAAAGGTGATGTTAAGAATGCAGCATAACAGCAGAATTCAGAGGCTTTTTTGGGGCAGCGAACATGCTAGGAGTTAACTTGGCTGCATCTGGAAAGCCATATGAGATGTTTCTTGTGCCCTGTTCACTGCATGTACTGGTTTGCCTGTTTCTTATGCCAAAAGTCTGAAAGTTTTTGGCTGTTTCTTTGTAGAGAGCTGCTGATACAGCAGCCAGTTCTCTGCATGTGCAGGTGCTGCACGTTGAAGAGAAACTCTGTTTGCATTCACTTGCTGACCTCATAGAATCATAGAATCATAGAATCATTGAGGTTGGAAAAGACCTCTAAGATCATCGAGTCCAACCGTCAACCCAACACCACCATGCCCACTAAACCACGTCCCTAAGTGCCTCATCTATTCGTCTTTTAAATACCTCCAGGGATGGTGACTCCACCACTTCCCTGGGCAGCCTGTTCCAATGTTTCACCACTCTTTCAGTAAAGACATTTTTCCTCACGTCCAATCTAAACCTCCCCTGGTGCAACTTGAGGCCATTTCCTCTCGTCCTGTCGCTTGTTACTTGGGAGAAGAGACCGACCCCCACCTCGCTACAACCTCCTTTCAGGGAGTTGTAGAGAGCGATGAGGTCTCCCCTCAGCCTCCTCTTCTCCAGGCTAAACAACCCCAGTTCCCTCAGCCGCTCCTCATCAGACTTGTTCTCCAGACCCCTCACCAGCCTCGTTGCCCTTCTCTGGACACGCTCCAGCACCTCGACGTCCTTCTTGTAGTGAGGGGCCCAAAACTGAACACAGTATTCGAGGTGCGGCCTCACCAGTGCCGAGTACAGGGGCACGATCACTTCCCTACTCCTACTGGCCACACTATTTCTGATACAGGCCAGGATGCCCTTGGCCTTCTTGGCCGCCTGGGCACACTGCCGGCTCATGTTCAGCCGGCTGTCGACCAGCACCCCCAGGTCCTTTTCCGCCAGGCAGCTTTCCAGCCACTCTTCCCCAAGCCTGTAGCGCTGCATGGGGTTGTTGTGGCCGAAGTGCAGGACCCGGCACTTGGCCTTGTTGAACCTCATACAGTTGGCCTCGGCCCATCGATCCAGCCTGTCCAGGTCCCTCTGCAGAGCCTTCCTACCCTCGAGCAGATCAACGCTCCCGCCCAACTTGGTGTCGTCTCCAAACTGACTGAGGGTGCACTCAATCCCCTCATCCAGATCATCGATAAAGATATTGAACAAGACCAGCCCCAACACTGAGCCCTGGGGAACACCGCTCGTGACGATCTTTCCTTCTGCAGGAACTTGCTTGTAAACTGGCACTGGACCTTCTCACCAAGGAGTTCAGCATCCCTGCTGAAAGACTCTACGTCACTTACTTTGGTGGAAATGAGGCTGCGGGACTGCAACCAGACCTGGAGTGCAAGCAGATATGGTTGAATTTGGGGTAAGGCCTTTAATTGAGGAAGGTGCATGTTTTGATGAGCAATAGTCATTCAGAGAAAGATGGCATGTGTTACGTGGCAGAGCACATATAACAGGAGGTTTTAACAAAATTGAAGTGTCACAAATAATGTTTGCAGGGTGGCGGAGCTGCAAAGCCAAAGGGAAGTACTGGTATTAGATAGAAGAGACTGAGAGCTTTCGTTTCAAAATCTCTTGTGTAAGCTTAAGAACGTAAGAAGTGCCCTGCTGGGTCAGATCAATGATCTGTCCAGCCCAGCGTGCTGCTTCTGACAGCAGTTGAGAAGATGCTGTTCAGGGGAAGCGGGCACGCCTGACTGTGACCTGCACTCTGTTTTCCTCCTCCTCCTCCTCCCCTCCCAGCATCCACAGTCACTGGATTAGTTCGTTAGAGGGTGATCCATCTATTCCTTAGCCTCTGTTTGGGGCCCTGCTCCTTCACAGTATGTCTGATTCTGTTTTGAACCTGTTGGATTTCTCTAAATCTCAATCGTAGTCTCCCACCCAGCCTTGTCCTCTCCAAATTGAAGAGTCCTACTCTTTTCTGTACTCTCTTTGTAAGGCAGATGTTCCACCCCCAGGTGGTTTTAGTTGCCCTCCTCTATACCTTTGCTACTTCTGCCTCACCCTCCTTGAGATGAGGAAGCAAGAACCGCACTCAACACTATAAGCTGTGGGTGGGCCAAAGCTTGACGTAGCAGTGAAATGATGCCTTTGGTCTTGTGGCTGTAGCCTCCTCTGAAACCTGCCACTGACCCCGTGACACACCTCTACGCTGTGGGGCCAAACCTGCCTCGCGTGTGTTGAAGTCAGAGATCCGCCTGTCTTCTTGCTGGTGGCTTCGCTGAGGTGTTATGTAGGCCTCTGCCTCCATCTGGGGCCAGTGCCAGGTGCTGATGCTCGCCTGATCCTCCTCAGCAGGGAACCTGGGTGGTAGGATCTTTTATTCGTCTGGCTCAGGACCCTGACGATTTGCCTGCTCATCCAGGGAATTAATGAGCTGAGATTTCTCTGGTATGGTCCTTGGCTGGGGGAATTCTTGCCTTGCTGTAACTCTCTGTTGTTCAAGAAGAGTTTCTTGTTACAGGCTGGCTGAGGGCAGGATTCTGCCTGGCAATATGAAGGATAACTTCTGGGAAATGGGAGACACAGGCCCCTGTGGCCCTTGCAGCGAGATCCACTATGACCGGATCGGGGACAGAGACGCTTCGCACCTGGTCAATCAGGATGACCCCAATGTCCTGGAGATCTGGAACCTGGTGTTCATACAGTTCAACAGGTGAGCGAGACCTGCTTCCCTCCCCAGGCTGCTCCAAGCTTGGCGTGGGGGGGTTGCTTGGACTGCGCACTGTTTTAACTGCCCCTGGCTTGCTCGCCATTCCCTCTTATCCAGGAGCTGTGCACTTTGTGATGCTCTGTCCCCTGACCCACCTGTACAGAAGAGGTCGGTCACACTGGCTTTGGGGACAGACTGGAAGTATTTTCTCAATTCATCTGCCAGGAGTTCAGTAGGGAATAAGTGCCATCCCGCTCTGGGTCTAAGTTGTCATCGAGGGTCTTGTTAACTATATTTTATCAAAGTTGTCCTTTGTGTGGCTTGTCTACGGGCCCGTGTCATAAATCTGATGGAACAAAATCTTGTGAAAATGAGGAGAGAGAGGGGGGTTGCCCCTGCAGAGCCTCCATCCATAACAGCTCATCTTTCTTTCTGTGGCTGGGCAGGGAAGCTGATGGGACACTGAAACCTCTTCCTAAGAAAAGTATTGATACTGGGATGGGCCTGGAGAGGCTGGTCTCTGTGCTGCAGAACAAGATGTCCAACTATGACACCGACCTTTTCCTTCCTTACTTTGAAGCCATCCAAAAGGTACGAACTGGGGAGTCTGGGTCTGGGCCTGACCCAGCTGCGTCCATTCCCTGAATCCCTGGGGAGATGCGTGGGGCTGGTCGGACAGGGCGGTTACGTCTGCACGTCTCTGCTTTCCCAGCTGCTGTGAGCTCCGCGGGTTTGTACTTTGCTGAGGGTAGGAACGCAGGCTGGCACAGTAATTGCTGCCATGGGGCGTGTTTCTGGGGGAAAACATGGGACAATGAGCGGTGCAGCTTTCCCAGGTGTTTCCTGTGAACTGTCCCGATGGCACGCTCCTTGGTTCTCTCCGAGTGGGAGATGCTCTGCTGTCCTGTATGGCCCAGGGCCATCTTTTTGCCGTGTGGTAGAGAGCATGTGGTGCTGCTGACCCAGAATCAAGAGTTTGTCCTTCAGTCTACCACCTGGAACATGCTGCTCTGTAGAAGATCCCCTGAGAGAAGAGGTCTTTGCCATAAACCATGACAATCACTTGCAGAACCAGTGTGCTGTTGCTGCACGTCTTCCTGGGTGGGGGCTGTGTTACCAGTGCTGGGAACTCTGTGTGCAAGTCCAAGCTTTTTTTTTTTCTCTGTGGAAGGGGCAGAGCTTCCTGGCTGCAGATCATGTTGGAAAAAAATGCAGGGAAAAGAGCCCAGGCTCCTGCTGCCTCTGAGAGGGATGAGGTGCAGAGCTCCAGAGTTGGAATTAGAGGGCTGCCTTTCTTCGATGTTAAAGCCACCGGCTGGACACAGCCCACGTGTCCTTGTCTGCCTTCCTGCAGTGTGCTGGGAGCCTGGCTGTAGGGGCTGTGCCCATGGTGACAGGCTTACACCACGTGCAAGCACTGCTTTGTTATAGTGTTGTCTTTGTCTTGGGTATAAAAACACCCTAAAAGGGGGAAGCTGGGACCCCCTCCCACATGACAGAGTTTGATGTTTCTTGGCTGGGCAGGTTATGCCAGGCCGGAGTCTGTGGCTGCGGGCAGTGGGATGGGGCTGGCTTCTGAGGCGCTTCCCTGTTGTTCTGCCACGTTGCCGCTCCCTGCTGTCCGTAATCGTCCCCTTTGCCCACTGCCTTCTCCTCTCTGCACAGGGCACGGGTGTCAGGCCGTACATGGGGCAGGTTGGTGCTGAGGACACCGACGGTATAGACATGGCCTACCGCGTGCTGGCTGACCATGCACGGACCATCACGCTGGCCCTTTCTGATGGGGGCAGACCTGACAACACTGGCAGAGGGTAAGAAGGGAGCTGCCGCGATGCTGCCGCTCCCATGCTGTTCAGCACGTCTTCCCTGAGGGGTCTGGGATCTCACGGGTCTCTGGGATGTGTTTGAATCCATCGTTAAAGCAGTGGATAGCAGAGTGTTCGCTCAGTATATCTGATGCTTGAATCCCTGTAGCAAGGTCCACCCAGAAGGCCAAGACACACAGGTCTGAGGGTTCTTGTGAATACCAGCCCTGCTGTGTCAGCCCCCAAAAAGGATCACTGTGGGCAGACAGGCAGAAAACCCTGCTTGATGCTGCTGTCAAAAAAAACCCAATGAAGTTTGGGCCGGGGGGCTGTGCTGTGAGTGCCGCTGGACTCAGAGGACCGACTCTTAAGCATACCATGTGTCTGGGTCATGGAGCTGGGGCCTGGCACCTCACCTCTGGCTTGCTGCCGGTGTGAGCAGCTACTTGAGAGAAAATGTGGGGAGAGAACCCTGTGCTCTTGGTCCTGGGAGGGGGTGCTGGCGGGTGGGTGCTGGTGCATCCCCTGAGAACAGCTCAGAGGTGTAACTTTTGCATGAGGGGCTCTGCTATTCCCTAGGTATGTGCTGAGGCGGATTCTCCGACGGGCTGTGCGCTACTCCCACGAGAAGCTTAATGCCCCCAAGGGTTTCTTTGCTACTCTGGTTGATGTGGTGGTGCAGTCACTGGTAAGTTCTTCCCCCGCTCCACTGTATCTGCTGAAGACTTCCTCTGCTGACGTGTGCGGATCTCCATGCTGAAGGACTAATCCTCTTGGATCTGCAGGGAGATGCCTTTCCTGAGCTGAAGAAGGACCCAGATATGGTGAAGGACATTATCAATGAAGAAGAGGATCAGTTCCTGAAAACACTAAGCAGAGGACGTCGCATCCTGGACAGGAAGATCCAGAGTCTGGGAGACAGTAAAACCATCCCTGGTAAGGCTGTGACTTCTGTCTGGATGCACCAAAAGGCATTTATCATCTGGGACCAAGTTAGGGCTCAGCTGGGCTGGGAACTGAGAGATAGTGGAAGGCGTGAGGGCACAGAGTTGGAGTCAAAAGATCGTTGCTCAGAGCTGGGCCACCCCTCTCTCCTCTGGCCTGCGTTCACTTGCTCAGGTTTCTAAGCTGCCCAGACACGACATGATAGTGTGATCTCTGTGCTGTCAATGAGGAGCCTTTTTGATATGTTCATGTTCAGCAGACCTGTTCCCTGTCCTGCCATAGCGCCAAGCCAGTCGGGTGGGACAGAGCCGGTCGGAGAGCGGGGAAAGGAGCGGTGTCTCACGGTGCAGGAGTGCCGACTGCTCTGCTTTTTCTCCGAAGGTGATACTGCCTGGCTGCTGTATGACACCTACGGTTTTCCTGCGGATCTCACTGGGCTGATTGCAGAGGAGAAGGGCCTTGTTGTGGACATGGAGGGCTTTGAAGAAGAGCGGAAAAATGCGCAGGTAGATAACAGCTCCAGGGGGAGCTGGTCTGAGAGTGGGCAGGGAGGATTCCCTTCCTTGTAGTTCGCAGTCATGAGTCTGGTCCTTTCTTACCGGGTCTGCTCACACCCCGCGTGCCCCAGTGCCCTGTGGGAAGGACCAGGGCACGGCACTGCAGTTGTTGTGGGACATGTCTTTTCTGTGCAGCTGGGGCTGGTTTTGCTCACTAACACTGTGAGGCCCGGGACCTCGAGCTCAGCCTTCAGACAGAGTTGGTGGAGTGCTGGGAGCACCTCCCCACTGTCCTGTTCTGGATAGGGAAGTTCGGGACTTCCCTGTCCGAGGAGCAGTGTCCAAGCAGGCCTGCAGCTTGGGTGCCTCTCCCAACAGTTTGCTGCTGCAGCAGCAGAGAGTGGCATCGACCGGCTGGCTGGGTACTTGCCTTGCCCTTGCTGGGCTCAGGCCTGCCTCGTCTGCCCGCTGGTAGCGCTGGAACAGCCTGCTCTGAAGTCAGAAAAGATGGGAGCACTCCAGCTGCTGGCACACGGCTTCCCAGAGCAAAGCTCTGAACCAAGGAGCATTCAGGGATGCGAGTGAGCTGTGCAACTAGGCTGGCGTGCACGGGCCAGTGCTGAGGTGGGTCTTCTCAAACTTTGGTGCTTGTCGTTGGCAGCTCAAATCCCAAGGGAAGGGTGCCGGAGGGGAGGACCTCCTCATGCTGGACATCTATGCCATCGAAGAGCTGAGGGCCCGAGGGCTGGAGGTGACTGACGACTCTCCAAAATACAGCTATGCTTCAGATCAGAGCGGTGCCTACGGTATGAAAAAAACCTCAGAATCATCCTCTGCTGCCAAACCTTTCCTGGCATGTACCTCAACAAGATCCCCTCTGGCCTCACCTTTCCTGGGACATGGAGGCGGGAGTAGAAACGTGCGCAGGTTAATAGCCTGCTTGTAACAAATTGAGCAGGGAAAGAGAAGGGCAGACTCTTCAAGGGCTGCTGTACTCTTCAGGCCTGTTGCTGCCAACTTAAGGGAATTCCTGTTCCCTGCAGCTTCACGTCTCCACACTCCTGTTTGTATTTCCTAGCTGCTCCTTTGCCAGTGCCGCAGGAGACTGCAGTTTCTGCTTGGTCTGTTAGAGGGTCCTTGGCCCACTTGCTCTGGCTCTTGCTGCTAATTCTTCAATTTGTTGGAGATTCAGGAGGCCCCAGGCTCGTAGCAGCACACATGGCTGACTTTTACTGCATAGGTGTGGAGGGAGGTGACAGTCCTGCCTTGGAGAGCACTGAACGAAATTCCCTCTTATCCAACTAACTGTCACCCTAGTTCTTTCTCCTTACCCCCTGCAAATGTAGCTGCCATGAGCTCCTGCAATAGCTGGGAGGTGTTGCTATGAAGTTCTGCTCCCATGTGGTGTCTACAAAGTTCCCCTGTTTTACTGACACTGCCTGTCGTCCCGGTGACAGATTTTGGGAGCCTCGTGGCCACAGTGAAAGCCATCCGCAGGGAGAAGAAGTTTGTGGAGGAGGTGTCCACTGGCCAGGAGTGTGGGATAGTGCTGGATCGGACCTGCTTCTACGCCGAGCAGGGAGGGCAGATCTATGACGAGGGCTACATGGTCAAGGACGATGACGGCAGGGAGGATGTGAGTGGGCCTGAGAGCCTTTCGCTAGACTCAGTCTGACCTGGGGCCTGGGCATGTGCGTGCAGAGAAGGAGAAGGGGCCAAAGCAAACTCCAGCAATTTCCTGTCCATGGCAGGTGTCAGGCATTGCACAGGTTTCCTTTTCGGGGGGTGCAGCGCGGCACTGATGTGCTGGAGTTTTGTTCCCCTTGCTTCTTGGGGAACTGTGCTGCAGCGACAGGCTGTCACCAGAATGTGGGTGCCTGCGGTGGTGGCGCTGGGATTGCCGTGCGGAAGGACAGAGCTTTCGAGCCATGATGGGGAGCTGAGGTGGGGAGCTCTTTCAGCTCTGCTGTGCCCCATAACCATGCCCCACCTTCATTCTCTTCTCTGCTTTGCAGCCCTGTGTGCTGTGCCTGGGGACACTCAGCTTTCTCCTATCACACGCACCAGTCCGGCTCTCAGCTGAGACCTTTCCAGCTGCAGCTCAGACCTCTGGCTGGACCGTCTGTCTCCCCCTGGCCTCTCGCCCCGCTCACTGGGTGCGTTTCCCTCTTTGTACAGAAAACAGAATTCACGGTGAAGAACGTGCAGGTCCGAGGAGGCTACGTGCTTCACATAGGAACTCTATATGGAAGCTTGAAAGTAGGAGATCAGGTCCACCTGTCTATTGATGAGGTGAGTTAAGACATGGTATAACAGATGGCCTCATCTCTTTTCCCTGGATTTTGCCTCCTTTGTTTCCATTGGTGCCACTTGGGTGGCCTGGAGTTTGGGGCCTGCTCTCCCTCTGGCACACGATGCAGGCAAGCAGTGTGGCCCTTCCAGTCTGGCTGACTCGAGGCCTCTCCTTCCTGGCACCTGGCTTTCTCTTGCCAGGAGGCAGATAACGCCCTGCTGGCTCAGAGCCACGCTCAGGGGGTTTTGCCGACCAGCAGCAGAAACACGTTTTGGGTCATGGTGGAGCAGGTATGGTGCTCCGCTGCGTTGTGGATGACAGTGGGGCTGTTGGCCCCACTCCAGACATTGCTCCAGCAGGCTCAGCCTGCTGAGTGAGTGCTGGGTTGAGCCTAGTCTGCAGAATGCATTTCCCTTCCCTATAGAGGCGGCACCTTTGGAGCAAGAGGGAAGGCTCCCATCTTGCAGCGCTTCTCGCTGTTGAGTGTCTGTGACCTGCTCTGTCCTTGGCCTCTCTGCAGGTAGACCTAACAAGGGGACTGCCAGGGAAAAGCCATGCACAAATTTGGTGGGGAATGTCCTGCTCCCTTAGCTGAGGCTCCAAGGCAGCAAATGTGCTAAGTTGTTTCTGGTCTCCTGAGCTGGTTTCGGTTTCTGTTGGAGAAGCGTGTCAACCTCCACTTCTGCTGCTAGAGGTGATCTTGGCTCCGCAGTGCAGGACCCCATCTAACAGTGACTTCCTCCATCAGACTAGGCGGAGGCCAGTCATGAGCAACCACACGGCCACCCACATCCTCAACTTCGCCCTGCGCTCAGTGTTGGGGGAAGCTGACCAGAGAGGGTCGCTGGTCGCACCGGACAGGCTGCGGTTCGACTTCACAGCCAAGGGAGCCTTGTCTACCCAGGAAATCAAGAAAGTCGAAGGGATCGCCAACCAGATGATTGAGGAGGCAAAGGTGGGTATGGCTGACGGGTTGGAAATACTCAGGAAAAAAAAAAAAAACTCGAGTCAAGTTTTTGGATGATCTGGGGTGGTGGATGTTTGGCCCAGCAGGAGTCTTCTGAGCTGCTGATGCGGTGCTGTGCGCAGATTGGCATCACCTCAGAGGATTTTGAGTGGGAAAACTCCATGTAGGCTGCTCTGTTCGTTGGTACCGAGCCCTCTCTAGGGTTGGAGTGGTTCTCTGCCTGCTCTAGTGTCACATTAGCTACAAGAGCCAAGAAGTTTGGCAGAGTAGGCCTGGTTGGATTTACAGTGTAAACCCAGACCCTCCAGTGATGTGTCCTCAACGGTGAGAGAGTTACTCTGTCTGGTGCCAACCCTGTGTCAGAACAGACCCTGCAGGACCCTGTGCTCTGCTCAGGAGTCTGTGGTTAGAAACCATTTGAGTGTACAGGAGCACGGTGGGTCTGAGCAGGCAGTGGTATCAGGAATTTTGAAGATGGGGCATCTGTCAATGACTTTAGGATCCCTGCAGCTCAACAAACCCCAGCACAGGTGAGGCACGTAACTTCCCTTTTAGGGGAAGTCAGGATTCCCTGGGAACGCAGGCCCTCAGTCACAGCTGACAGGACCAGCTCTTACCTGCGTCCCTTTCCTGTCCTCTGCAGACTGTGTACGCCAAGGACTGCCCTCTCGCAGCAGCCAAAGCTATCCAAGGACTGCGGGCAGTTTTTGATGAGACCTACCCTGATCCTGTCCGTGTGGTCTCAATCGGCATCCCTGTGGAGGAGCTGCTGGCTGACCCCTCTGGCCCCGCGGGCTCCATCACTTCTATTGAGTTCTGCGGAGGGACGTGAGTATCTGGAGAGGCCGGGGAAGGCAGCAGCGTGGCTGAAAAAGAGTCCCTGGGGAGCCTGAGCTCTGTTGTGAGTGCCGTGGGCGTATGCTGGGCATGGCCAGGGCAAAGCTGGAGGTGGTGGTGATGATGTGCCTTTGCATTCCCAGTCTGGAGTCAAGCCGCGTTTCAAATCAGCCTTTGCAGGCAGGGAAACTGCCTTTATGCTGTCCCTGCCCACACGCATAGTCTCTGACAGTGCTGGGAACATAGCCCTTGCCACCCTTTCCTCGCTCGTTTGCTTTTAGTGGCTTTTAGTGGCTAGGCTGGGTTTTCTGCCTGTCCCCAGGCTTGCTGCATCTCCCTGGCAGGGTGGTTTTCTTGTTTCCGTGCTGATCCCTGCTGAGATGAGAGGTGGACTTCTAACTCTCGCTTGTTGTGGGTCTTTCTGGGTTCTTTCCAAAGGCACTTGCAGAACTCCAGCCATGCTGGCCCCTTTGTGATTGTTTCAGAAGAAGCGATTGCTAAAGGCATCCGGAGGATAGTTGCAGTCACCGGGGCCGAAGCTCGGAAGGTAAGGGGAGGCAGGAGAGATCCTCTGTGAAATCCCACATGTTAACCCTGTGCCAAGGTTCCTTTCGTTCCAATTTGCTCGATATCCCTGTTGGGATGCTCAGCACAAGGGAGAATTGGCGTGAGTGTCTGAGGGACTCGTGGAGAAGGATGCTGCTGTTAGCGAAGGCTGTGCTAGAGGCCCCTGGCTGTGCTACAGCCAGAGGAGAGGCCTGGGAGGGAAGGGGGGAAAGTCTCAGCTGCAGAGACTCAGTCTCAGCAAAAAAAAACCAAACCACCAGTCTCAGCTGTTGTGTTAGTGTGGCAGAAAGGCCTGGGGTGGGTCCGCGAGGTGGCTGCGGGGTTAGCTCGGGGTGCTTTGCAGAATGGGCTGCAGACCGAGAGCCCTCAGAAGCTGGCAAGATTGGCAGGAGAGTTGTGCAGTCTGGGAATCCAGTCCTCTGCTGCGGGAGGCAGGTGACTTTGGCCCTGGGCTAGCCTGGGCTGGGGCTTCCTAGAGTGGGAGAAGGGGCTTGGTGAGGAGATGGTTTTCTCTTTTTGGAGGATCTTGGCATTTCTTCTGGCAAAGAAGAGTCTGGGGGCCTGTCTGCCAGCATCACACCCTGGCTCTGGTCAAGTGCTGCCTGCTTTGGCTCCGCTGCTTCCCAAGGAGTTACTGAACTCCATCCTGGGGCCGCAGTGTTCTTCACCCCTTCTCATGGTGGTGGCCAAGAGCCCAGCCTGCTAAATCTCCCTGCATGACTTAACTTGGATTGTATTCTGCTAGGCCCTCAGGAAAGTCGACAGCCTCAGGAAACTGTTGTCAGCCCTGGAGGCCAAGGTGAAGGTCCAGACCACTCCCAACAAGGATGTGCAGAAGGAGATCACGGATCTCAGTGAGGTGAGGATGGTAGCAGTGCTCTGCCTTCCCAAAGTGAACGGGAGCTTGATTGCCTGCACTGGGTGGTTTTAATGAGGCTCAAGTTCAGCTTCCTGCTGAACAGAGGTCCCAGCCCTGCGGGTGCTGCAGCCAGCACCTCATGCCTGAGTTGTTGGGCACTGGGAGAGGAGGGGAGGTTCACGAGTGTGGTGGAGCATCCCCTGCCTCCTGCCATGGTCACCGGTACCTCTGACCCTCTCTACCCACTCCTGTTTTGCAGACGCTGGCCACTGCTGTTATCCCACAGTGGCAGAAAGATGAACTGAGAGAGGCTGTTAAAGCACTGAAGAAAGTTATGGATGACCTGGACCGAGCAAGCAAAGCCGACATCCAGAAACGAGTGAGCCCTGGGCAGGAATAAAGGGCAGAGTGGGGGGGCTGCGGGGGGCTCCGCTTGTGTCCAGTGTGGAAGGGAGCAGAGCTGTGGGGATGCCCCTCGCTCTGTTCAGCCTTCCAGCCTCTCCTGCTCCCTCCCAGGGCACGTCCACGCCTGTTCCCTGGGGCGACGCGCTGGCAGCATGTCTTGGAAGTTGGAGTGCTCCTGCCCTAACGGTGCCCCTGGGTGCACGGTATGGGTGGTGCGTGGTTCTTCCTCCTGGATCCCATTGGATTTTCCTGGAGGAGGAATCAAGCGCAGCACTGCTGCTGCCTTGCAGGCCACGCACCCGCCTGCCAACACGTTTTGTTCCTGGCTGCGGAGCGTGGGGCTGCTCTGGGCTGGGCCGTGGGTGTGTTGGGGCACCTTGACGGCCTCTGTACCTGCAGGGAAGCTCTACCCGGCTGGTTCTTGTGTCCATACGCAGTGTGTGTGCTCTAGCATCTGACCACTGTTGTCCTCAGGTGCTGGAGAAGACCAAGCAAGTCATTGAGAGTCACCCTAACCAGCCGTTGGTCATCATGGAAATGGAAAACGGAGCCTCAGCAAAGGTATGGGAAGGCCTGGTCTCCTCGACAACCTTCCTTGTGCCTGAGGAGCGGTTGGGTGGTCTCCGTTCAGCTGGGGAGGCGGTGCTGTGTTACAGAGCTGTCTCTCTTGCCGCCTGCCAGCCCTCAGCAGCGGCTAGCGAAGAGGGGGAGGACCACTGGGATACTCTCTGTGTCCCACCTCCTGGACTAACACATGGGTGTGCAGGAGTGTGTGGGGGGTCCTGACCATTTGCTGAGCTTCCAGACCTGGTGGTGGATGGGAACCCCAATAGAAATCACGTTGTGTCCCGGGTAAGACTCATCCAGGAGCAATCACAACACTAAAATGCAGGCTTAAGGAACTCTGAACAGCAGCTCTGCCAAGCCGCGGAAGTCGTGATGCTTGTGGCCGTTGCAGATCAGCTCTGGGAACGGTGTCCTGGGCTGCGTGTGTGGACAGGGCCAGGCCAGGGAGCTGCTCCCCACTGTCTGCTGCAGCAAGGTTCAA
Source organism: Aptenodytes patagonicus (assembly GCF_965638725.1). Classification (NCBI taxonomy): domain Eukaryota; kingdom Metazoa; phylum Chordata; class Aves; order Sphenisciformes; family Spheniscidae; genus Aptenodytes; species Aptenodytes patagonicus. Next base: position 23,536,687 of record NC_134959.1, on the reverse strand, counting down.
ATTCTTCTCCGGCCGGAGCTGAAACTGCTCTTTCCCTCCCTCCACGCACAAGCTGAGTTTCTTTCCAAGCGATTTCTGTTGTGAATAAAAGCTCCCTTGCGTGCGCTGTGCCGCAGTGCTGAGCCCAGCAAGTGCCAGGCAGCGGGGGCTGGTCGTGCCCTGAGGTTGGACCGCTCGAGTTTTAATGCCCTATTTAAATTTCCGCTCCGGGAGTCTCGGAGCTGATCCTGCTTACAGACGCCTGGTCGCTCTCTCTGGCCGTCCCCGTCTCCACGATGCCGGCACTCCTGCTCGCAGTGGGTGCCAATGCAGCATTCTTCCTGGCAGAAGGGTGCATCCCAGGGGATGGCGGTGCCGGCAGCCCGGGGAGCTGCATATTCCCTACCCAGCTAGAGCAGCACCGCTTTGCTGGCTGGAGGGCCTGCTCCCGGAGCTCTGTGCTGCATCGAACTGTCTATGCGAGCAAAGGATGACGGTCTCCTTGGGAATAACAGGATGCGTGGCAGTCTCCCCGGTTTCTCCAGCGTGCCTGCTGTGTCTGATAACCCTTGCAGCTTCTTCACGCTGCAGTCCGAGTCCTCCTGACTCGCTGCGGAACAGCTGCTCCCTCCTGCCGGGAGCTCACATTGCAGGGCAGAGCATTTTCCCCTCCAGCCAGTACGCTCAGGCGAAGGTTCACTTGCTTTGGGGCTGCACGGCCACTAATTCTGCCAGTTCCTGAAAAACGGAAGGTGGGGGAAATAAAAGCGGCTCCTCGCTCCTGCCTCCTTGCAGCTGTGAGGGGACGCAGCCAGGGCTTGCGTCCCCTGCAAGGCTTCTGCACAGCCGGGGATGTGAAGATCGCTCGGGTTTGGGGGAAGGAGCGGCGCAGGGTGCTGCCGGCTGGTTTAATGCACGTCCAGATCCCCGAGGTCTCCGTGGGTGCCGCGGGGGCTGGAGCAGGGCTGGTTGCCAGCAGGGGGAAGGTGTGCTGCAATGACTCTGTCGTCCTACAGGCCCTGAACGAATCTCTGAAGCTCTTCAAGACTTACTCGCCCCAGACTGCCGCCATGCTCTTCGCTATAGATAACGAAGCTGGCAGAATCACCTGCCTGTGTCAAGTACCCCAGGTAACGCCGAGGCTCTGCGTCTGCTTTTCCCTGGGCCTCGGTGGAGGGTCTGCAGCCTCCAGGCAGTAACTATCTAACGCTACGGGGCCAAAACTCGTTTGGGTTGGGCAAGAGCTGTGACCCTTCTGCTTTGGGTTATCATCAGGCTGCAGAGGGGTGGAAGAGGCGTTGTGCTCTGCAAACGGGGAAGGGGGAAGAGCCGGGACTTAAATGTGGTTGTAGGCACGGGGGCAGGTAGGCTGCCTCTGGGCTGCTGGCCTAGCTCTTCTCTGGGAGATGCACCTGGAAGAGCTTTGTCCTGTTGTACGATGCTCGTGGAGCCTTTTCCCTCGCTGCTGGCTGGGTTGAGGTCGAGCTGCCTCTCTTTTTGTTTCTTTTCCTATCCAGGAGACCGCAAATAAGGGCCTGAAGGCCAGCCAGTGGGTGCAGGAGGTGTCTGGCTTGATGGACGGCAAAGGCGGGGGGAAGGACGTCTCTGCGCAGGCGACGGGCAAGAACGTGGGCTGCCTGCAGGAGGCCCTGAACCTGGCCACGGACTTTGCCAGGCTCCGGCTGGGGGAGCTGAAGAACTGACGGGGTGGGGGGGGGGTTCACCGGCACCCCTCTCCCCTCCTGCCCGTCCCCTGCCTGCTGCTGAGCCACCGCCCGCGTTTCCTATGAATAAAGGCCGCCTGCCCTGCGCGCTGCCGCCTCGGCTCTGCTTTCCGGGGCCGGGCCGGGCCGGGCTCCTCCTCCTGCCCGCCCCTGCCCGCCCGCCTCGCCCGTGTTCTCCGCCGAGCATGCCGCTGGATCACCGCCGGGTGCGGGGCCCGGAGGAGTCGCAGCCGCCGGAGGTGTGGGCAGCGGCCGGGGGAGCCGGGGAGGTGCCGGAGGAGGAGGAGGAGGAGGACGCGGACGCGGCGCCGCGGGACCCCTGCGCCCTGCGGCCGCTCTTCGCCCGGGCCGGGCTGCTGAGCCAGGCGGAGGGCTCGGCCTACGTGGAGCTGGGCGGCGGCACCAAGGTGCTCTGCGCCGCCTGGGGCCCGCGGGAAGCGGCCGAGCCCGGCGCGGCGGCGGCGGCGGCGGCGGCGGCGGCGGGAGGGGGGCGGCTGCTCTGCGAGTTCCGCCGGGCCCCCTTCGCCGGGCGCGGGGCGCGGTGGCGGCCGGGTTCGGCGGCGGAGCGGGAGGCCGAGCGGGAAGCGGCGGCGGCGCTGCGGGAGGCGTTGGAACCGGCGGTGCGGCTGGCCCGGTACCCGCGGGCTCGCCTGGCCGTCAGCGCCCTGCTGCTGCAGGACGGCGGCTCCGCGCTGGCCGCCGCCATCAGCGCCGCTGCCCTGGCCCTGGCCGATGCCGGGGTGGAGATGTACGACCTGGCGGTGGGCTGCGCCCTGTGCCGGCCCCCGGGTCCCGCCGCCGCTTGGATGCTGCAGCCCGGGGAGCCCGAGGAGCGCCGCTCCGTCGCCCAGCTCACCGTGGCTCTCCTGCCCGCCCTCAACCAGGTGTCGGCGGTGCTGGGCGGCGGGCAGGGCAGCCCTCCCGACGCCTGGGCGCAGGCGCTGCGCCTCGGCCTCGACGGCTGCCACCGCCTCTACCCCGTGCTGCGGCAGAGCCTGCTGCGGGCCGCCCGCCGCCGCGATGCCGCCGCTGCCACCACTGCTTGAGCGCCGATGACGCCCGGGTGCCCCTGTCTGGGGATGGGGGTCGTCTCCCAGAGCCCATCCAAACTGCCCACGGTGCTGCTGGAGACCCCTGGAGCCTGCCTGATCCACACCTCATGCTGCTGGAGACACCTCGGAGCCTGCCCAAGCCAGCCCTTGCGCTGCCGGAGACACATACTCCCCCACACCCCCCCCAGAGCTGCCCACACAGCTGGAGGCCCAAGAAACCTGCCCGAGGACACCGTAGCCTACCTCTGCCCCACCGCTGGAGAGCCCCCCAAAGCAGCCCCCACACTGCCGAAGCACCCCGGAGCCTGCCTGAGGAGCCCCTGTGTCGCAGGAGACCCCTCCCAAGTTGCCCCGCAGGACCGAAGCAGCCTCGGGCGCTGCCGGAGCCCCCCCCCTCCATACTGCCTCAGCTGCCAGCGCCTGCCTGCGCCAGCCCCACGCTGACGGACCCTGCCTGAGACCTTCCCCTCCAAGCAGCTGCCCGCACTGCGGGACCCCACACCCCACCCCAGTGTGACCCTCACACCGAGCTGCCCACCACGGCCATCCACGCAGGCAGGGTCCAGGCAGCACCGGGCAGGAACCACGTCGTGGCACAGACTGCGCATCCCTTGGACCTCCTGCCCAGGCAGCGCTTCAGGGTGGCAGAGAGATGTTTTGTTGGTTTTTTTTTTTTTTTTATAATAAATCAGGTTTTTCTGACGAGTCTTCCGCCTGCGTGGCTCTGCCGGGGCCTCTGCCAGCCGCGGGCAGAGGTGGAAGGATGCACTCGTGGTGACCCGCTGCCAGGCATCAGGGTCACCCCCCCTCTGCTCCCGCTGTCCTTCCTCGAGGGCTGCGGAGGGAGCTGGGCGCTGCCTTGGGGTCTGGTTATTCCTGGGGAGGGAGAGGAGCTGGTCCTCTCTGCCCAGCTGCACCGCGCCGGGCTGGTAGGGAATATTCTGGGTAAAGGCGGCGATTAATGTTTCCATTGAGAAACAGGGCAGAGCGGCGCTCCTCCTGCCTCTGGGTTGAGTTGCGGGGAAGGCAGCATCCTAGAAAGCCCCCAGAGCCTAGGGCTGTGTCAGGCAGCACACAAAATCGGGTACAGAGACTACACGTGCGCTTCAGAGGGTTAAAAACTGCATCGGAGTCGAATAACCAGAGAAAAGAAATACAAATTATTTTTCTTTCCAACACAATACACTCTTTTACCAGAGCAAATTAGAAATACAGAACAAGTTCCTACCAGCGAGAGAAGGACGACCTAGAAATGAGGGACACCGAACCTAGATGCAACGCTGAGGAGCACGGAGGGGGGGCGGGCCGTGACTTCCTCGGGCACAGGCGAGGAGCCCTGGCAAAGCTGCTCATGGGAGTCCCGCTGACGGCAAATGCGATCCGTGGCCGAGAACAAGCCCGCGGTAGATCAGCAAGGAAAACGCATTTGTGAGCAGGGGTGACTGGGAGCAATTGGGTTTGCATCACCCCGCTGCTGGCCCTGCAGCTGGCGTCGGACCTGGGCTCAGCACCACCCCTCCATCCCAAAATCCCACCGAAGGCCCTTGGAGCTGTCTCAGGGTGGTCCCTCCTTCCCATGGCATCCTGGTGGGATGCCGAGCAACTCCGCAAGCCTTCCTGGGCTGTACCCACGCCTGCTGAACCTTGCTGAACCAATTCCCCGGGGCGGGGTCTGAAGCATGGAGGCAGCGGGTGGGCTTGCGGGGCAGGGGAGGTTGGGATGTGACCTGTGCCATAGGGGTTGGGAGCCCCGGGGTGCTTTCTCTGCGCCCCACAGCATCCTACAGGTGGGGGGGATGCTTGCACGCAAGGCAGCTGGGATTTGGGATGCTCCTTTGGGATATGGTCCTTTTTTTTTGCTCCTCCCCTCCCTCCCCTGGCCACGTCTGCTCATCCCTAGGTCTGAAAACAGGAGGAAAAAAGAAAACAAGCGCACTCGAACACAAAGACTTCTCTCGCCACGGCTGGCCGGCGTCTCGCAGGGGTGGGACGCGGGGCTGCCGGCGGCAGGGGATGGCCGTGCCGAGAGCAGGCACCTCGCGTCGTGCGTGGCACTAGCTGGAAGCCTCAAAAGAAATACGAACACAAGACAGGAAGGGCTAGCCACGTGGGGAGGCCACGGCATCCCAGTCCGTCTACTGGCTCCCCTCGGGGTCCGACATGTGGTTTTTCACCTGCAAGGAGAAACGCACAGGGCGGCCGTCCTCTGATGTGCCTGGGCAGCAGGATCAAACCCAGCACCCTGTCCGGCACGGGGAACCCCGGGGTCCCGCACCCAGCTGGGGGATGCGGGTGCGGGAGCAGCAGCTTTGATAAAAGGTATTTCTACTCCGAGGGGGTTTTTTTGCAGCCTGTGCTGCTGGAGTAATGCATGCCCAGAGGTTTGCTGCAGGGTGCTTGGGGCTGTCCCGGAGGCGCAGGCGGTTGTAGCCCTGGCACACAACCGGGATGGCCCGGCGGACCCTGATGGAGCATCTCCTCTGCTCCGGGCATCCCCACCAGGACCCACGCGGGCAACAAGTGGGGATGAATTTTAGGAAAGCAGAGAGCCCAGCGCAGGATCTGGCCCTCCTCTTACCATCTCCTCCGTGTCTGTGCTCTCCTCAGCGCTGTCGATGTTGCGCAGGTCGCTGTGCCCATCAGCTCCCATCCCCTCCTTCCCCCGGGGCTCCCGTGACCCCTCTCCTGCTGGGGACGGCGACTCTGCCCCCGTCTCTACCCTCTTCTTCTCGCTTTCCTTGGACCCTGCAAGGACGGCGACAGCTGAAATTTGGGGTACCTGTGCAAACATAAGCCCCGTCCTCGCAGGGTCACCTTGCGGCAAAGGGCCGGACTCCGCCCTGCCAGCCCGGGGAAGGGGGAGGACGCGGGGAATTTGCCCAGCCGGCTCCGAATGCCCGGTTCTGTCCTGGGCACGCAGGGAGGGACCCCTTACACCCGGCTCGGGGTCCAGGCTCACGTGTGCCCACAGGCTGCCCGGCACGGGGACACAGGCGTCGGAGGGTCTATGGCCCATCCACTCACCCGTGAGACGCTCCCTCCGCTGATCCATGCGGTCCAGGCTCTCCAGCAGACTGTCCACCTGCGCCTTGATCTGGCTCAGCTCCCCCTTGATGGAATGCAGCTCTTCGGCCCGCACTGCGGGGAGAGGAGCCGTTAGGATCCCACCCTGCCCTACAGCCTGCCCGGAGCCAGGGGAACACGCCGTCCTGGGCAGCCACCTCCGGAGCATCCTCCTCTCTGGAGCATCCTCCCCACCGGGCATCCTCGGGGAACGGGGACGGGTCCAGGGGACAGCCACCAGCCCAGCGCAGTCCAGGCTGCGTCTGCTGGAGCTGGGGACTCGTAGCTACAGGGTCAGCACCGAGCAGGACCTTCGGGCACCGGCACCGCTCTAACGCACTGAGGCGCGAGGGCCGAGCCTCCTCTTCCTCCCAGCCCCACCTCACTTACACTTTGTCCGTCCTGCCGTGGAGCTGGTGCTGCTCCTCGCCCCGGGCTGGGGGCTCAGGCTGCTTTTGCCTCCTGCTCCCATGTGAGTTCGTCTGGCCTTGACCGGGATGCGGTTAATGAGCGGGGGGATCTTCTGGTACTCGTACACCCTGCAAAGGCACAAGAGCATGGCGGCGTGAGCGCGGCCCCGGAGGTGCAGCAGCAGCCCCTGCCAGCCAGGAGAGCATCTCTCGGGTTCCCTCCGCGGTGAAGGACCCCCAACCCGGGCATTGCCCAGCCCACACGCTGCCCCTGCCCCATGAACCCCATCCCCAAGGCCCCCAGCCCGGGGAAGCTGCGGCAATACGTGCTCCTCGAAGGGGGCAACGCCACCGAGCCTCTCCTGGAGGCGAGGGGACGGATGCCCAGGGACACCCTGCTTTTCGCCTTTGGCAGAGGTGCAACCGCATGCCAAACCCACGTGTGCTCAGCCCACCCCGCTCCCCGAATGCCGCGCTCACCGGTACGGGAAGTCGTCCCTGTAGAGATCGTAGTCCAGGTCGCAGTTACTGCTGCAGGAGGGGGAGAGGAGAACAAGTCACCCGCTCTGCGGGGCCATGGACGCCATGGAGCAGCCACGGCTGGGCACAGCAAGGCACCCACCCGGCGTCCATCCCCATCCCCAGGGAGCGGGAGGCATCCCGGAGAGTACCGTGCAAGCTGCCTGGGCTGCAGCACAGCCCGGGGAAGTGGCTGTGCCCTGGCAGGGCTTTGCCCTGACGCCAAGCAAGGGTGTTGAGGGGGATGGAGAGAGCCCCTGGGGCAGCATCAGCAGGGTCTGCTCTCAGGAAGCTGCATTTAGAGCTCCCTGATGTTAAATTTCATGGTCCCTGGCTCCGCGCGCACGCTGCCGGTTCACTCGGCTCCAAATTAAGAAGCGATCTGTCAACGGATCGCCTCCAATGCGGGCAGCCGACACGCTGGTAATAAATCATGCGCCGTGGACCAGGAGCGGGGAGGGAGGAGGAGGAGGAGGAGGAGGAAAGATGCTGAAGCTCATTTTGCTGCTTCAGCTCTTGCAGAGTCAGGGAGCGTAGGATTAAGCCTAACCTGAAGGGAAACAAAGCCGTGCTCAGAGCATCGCTGGGAGGGGGAGCCTTTCCCAGCCACGCTGCTGGGAATGGGGGGACCAGGACAAGGTCCCCCAGGACTCCAGATTTTGCTGCAGATGAGCCTGTTGCCACGGGACTGATGCTGGGGCTCGGGGAGAGCTAACGGGCAACCTGGGCCGTTAGCCCCCCCAGGCTTGCTCAGCCCAGAAGGCAGCTCAGAGCCCGTCACGGGGCAAAGGCACCCCCAGCCCCGCTGCCAGCCTGCCTTTGGGTGGGATTAGTCAAGAATAATCGACACGGGGCACAGCCTGCAAGCACCAGCCCTCCTGGTAAGGGCGAGCTGGCAGCCCCAGGGTGCCAGGACCCGCCTGCTCCTGTTCTTTGCACCTGGGGCTGTTTTGGGAGTTTTCGGTCTAGTCTTGCTGCCTTCCAAGTTTCCATCGCTGTGACAGGGACGGCGAGTCCTTTGCATCCCCACCTCCCACCCGTCACCTGGGGAGGAAGGTCACAACCTGCCTTGGGGAAGAGGGGAACGGGCAGCCGGAGAGGAGTCCCAACCCATGCATGGGGCACAGGGAAGGTGCCAGCTCCGATGGCTGCTGCTGCCCAGAGCCCATGCCGAAAGGGACGGGGGTGCCACAGGCCACCCCCTGCCATGGGAGCACCAGTGGCTCCATCAGACGCCTGGTCTTGGCATCCAGTGCCCAGCCAGGGACACAGCAAGGGTTTTCCCAGCTCAGCTCTTTGCTCAGAGCATCCCCCGGGAAGAGCGAGAGCAGCGGCTGCCACGCTCCAGCGGCCCAAGGGGACCAGCGGTCCCTGCCCTGCCAGCGCTGCATCCCTCCGGCGCCATGGCAACGGGCAGAGCAATTAGTTCAATCAGGGCGTTCGCAAAAAGCTCTCTAATGAGACAGACGGAGCCCGGCTCCGGTCCCCTTCCCACCACACGCCTGCCGAGCTGGGGAGCCAAAAGCACGCAGGGATGGGACCTGCTCTTCTGCTACCACCGGTGCCACCATCACCGTCATCTACTGCCATCGTCAGGACCATCACCACCCCTATGTGCCTCTGCAGGAGTGTCTGTCCCCCGAGGAACAGCATTTAAAGGCCAGAACTGCAACCAACATCGACATCTGTAACAGGCGTGGAGACCACGGGGCTCTGCTCTTCTCCCGGCGCCTTCAGATGGGAAAGGGGGATCTCCACACCCCACCGGCAACACACACCGGGCGGGACCCAGCAAGGACTCCAGCCGCCGCCGGTGCAGCCAGGCGGTGCTCCGAGAGCCCCATTGGGATGGGGCAGGGACATCGCACGGCCCCGTGTCCACCACTGTGGGCAGGCAGCTGGAATAGTCCGAGGAGTGAGCGATGGAGAGCAGGGGGAGGAAGAGGAGCCAGGCGTGGGACAGTCCCCAGCCCAAACTGGCCCCCTCTGGCACAGCCCCCGCCCCACACGCCGGCACTCACTGGTACAGGCTGCTGCCGTGCTGCCGCTTCTGGCCCAGCCTGGCCCGGCTCGGCTTGGGTTCCCTGGCCATGTCCAAATCTGAGGGGAGAGAAAGGAGGGGAATGAGCGCTGGGAAGAAAAGGGGATGCCAACACGCTACCCCACACGGATGCGTCTCCAGCACCAGCTTCTCGGGGGCTCCCGGCCGCACTCCTCTCCTGGCTGGAGGCATCCCACTCCACAGCACCCACTGGGTGAGCCTGAGGCCGGCAGCTCTCTCTAGGTTTAAGCTTTTGGAGGACAGAAGCAGCCCAGGGTTGTGCTGGGACACAGAGCTGCTCCTCCAGCAGCCTCTTCCCACGGGTGCCCCACGCACAGCATTGCCCCGTCCCCACGAGCCCGTGCCTGTCCAAGGCCGGGCAGACTCCAATTAGGGCGGTAGAAAGCACCTCTGACGATGAGGGTAATTAACCCCCAGAGACATTTCCCACCACCGCGGTGAATCTGCCTTCAGTACCACTCCTGCCGGGCAGTTTGGCCATTTTTCGGAGAGCCCCGGGCCAGCGGGACGCTGGCGAGTGCTGCCCACCACAGATGGGTGCCGGGGATGGGGGAAGCCCCGCACGCAGGTGCTTCGCACTCCCAAAGGCTGCCGAGACGCGTGCGATGCCAAGATGCGGGGCAGAGGTGCCTCTGGACGCGCGGCTTAGCGATGCCACGTCACACCTCCCTGGTGATGCTCTTCACCCCTTCTTTAGGATTTCACAGGCAACGTCCATATAAAAGCCGGCTTGAATCTATTTTCTCAGTATACGCTTAAGAGCCACTGATGCAAAGCTTTACTAACATCTCCATATATTTAATTTTGTAATTTTGGGGGGCTCCAAAACCTCTCTGGCCCCTGGGGTAGGAGCCGGTGGGTGAGATGTTGAGGTCTCCCTCTTGCACGCTCCCCCTTGGCCATGACCTGCGCGACCAGCTGTCCTATGGTGACATTGTGGATGCCACTGCATCGGGGAACCCTGAGCTGAAGCTTCCCGAGTCCTCTGGGAACACAGCAGCTCATCGGAGAGGTCTAGACCTCCCCAAAAGTGTGGACACTGGCCACGGGTCCCCTCTAGCCCCGCATCCGCCGGAGCAAGGTCCCTCCATCCCTGCGGAGGAGAGGGCTACTGAGCGAGTTCCGAGCGGAAGCAAACTGTCACTTGTTTGCTTTCCAGGCTGTCACCTTGTGTGGCGAAGTCTGCGGGCTGGCTCTGATCTCGGGGCGAGCTGAGGAAGGTGCTCCACTCACCCTGCACGCCGGGTAACGCTGGCACCCATTTTCTGTGGGTGCAGCCAGCATCCCTGGGGACGGCCGAGCTCGCTGCTCAGGGCCGGAGCCCACTGTCGACGTCCCTCTCTCCAGCCCATCACACCCGCCCGGCAGAGCCACCCACTCGCCTCCCTGCCAGCGGGACGGAGACCTCAGCGCCCCAGCCAGGGACCCCAGCCATGGCCAGGCACCCTGTCACAGGCCGCCTGCACCGAGGGGACTGTCCTGCTGGGGCAGGGGACCCGGGCCAGCAGGGCTCCATCACCCCGGGGCCATCGGCCCTGCGCCTGGGCTCCCTTCCCCGTAATGGCAGTGAGGGCGTCCCGGTACTGGGAGAACATCCCTGTCCTGGGGGTAATGGTATGGGGGGGGTAATGGTATGGGGGGCATCCCGGTACCGGGAGGACATCCCTGTCCTGGGGGGGATGGCGTGGGGGGCATCCCGGTACCGGGAGGACATCCCTGTCCTGGGGGGGGGTAATGGTACGGGGAGAACCAGGCATCCCAGTACCGGGAGGGCATTCCAGCCCTGGGGAGGGACTGGTCCGGGGGTGGGCAGCTCGGTACCGGGAGGACATGCCTGTCCGCGGGGAGGGACCGGTCCAAGGGGGCGGGAGGCATCCCGGCAGCGGGAGGCGGCCCTGCCCGGGATGGGAGGCCACGGCGGGGGGGGGGGGGGGGGAACGTACGTGCACCAGAAGGCCGGCTGCAGGGCGACACCCCCGCCCCGGGCAGGGCTGCCGGTACCGGGCGAGCACCCCGGTGCCGGAGCATCTACCGGCGGGGGTGGGGCGGGTGGGTGGAGGGGGGGTGGGGTGGGAAGAGGGCCGATCCCGGAGGGGGACCCGAGGGGGGATAGAGGGCCGGATCTGGGTCGGTACTCACATCTCCAGCCCGCGTCCCCGCTGCCGAAGAGCGTCATCCCCCCGCAGCCCCGGCGGCCCCGGCAGCCCCCGGCCCCGCAGCCCCCGCAGCCCCGCCGCTCCGGCCCGAGCGCGCCGCCACCGGGCCCTACCACCGCCGGCCGGGGAGGGGGGGGGAACCGCGGGCCGCACCACCGCAGCACGGCGGGGGGGGACCACGCCCCGCCCCGCCCGCGCCCCCTCCCCCCCCCCGGGCGCAGCCCTGCTTTATTGCAGCACCGCTGCCTGTCCCTGCCTGCACGCACTGCTGCCGGCAGCGCCGGGCCTGGGGCGCTCCCTTCCCCCAGGTTGCAGCTGTACGGACGTGGCTGCCGTGCTGGGCCATCCCCATCCCCATCCCCATCCCCATCCCCATCCTCATCCCCATCCCCATCCTCATCCCCATCCCCATCCTCATCCCCATCCCCATCTTCATCCCCATCCCCATCCCCATCCCCATCCCCATCCTCATCCCCATCCTCATCCTCATCCCCATCCCCATCCCCATCCTCATCCCCATTCCCATCCCCATCCCCATCCCCATCCCCATCCCCATCCCCATCCCCATCCTCATCCCCATTCCCATCCCCATCCCCATCCTCATCCCCATCCCCATCTTCATCCCTAGCCCCATCCCCATCCTCATCCCCATCCCCATCCCCGTCTTCATCCCCATCCCCATCCCCATCCCCATCCCCATCCCCATTCCCATCCCCATCCCCATTCCCATCCCCATCCCCATCCTCATCCTCATCCCCATCTTCATCCCCATCCCCATCCCCATCCCCATCCCCATCCCCATCCCCATCCCCATCCCCATCCTCATCCCCATCCCCATCCCCATCCTCATCCCCATTCCCATCCCCATCCCCATCCTCATCCCCATCCCCATCTTCATCCCTAGCCCCATCCCCATCCCCATCCCCATCCTCATCCCCATCCTCATCCTCATCCCCATCCCCATCTTCATCCCTAGCCCCATCCCCATCCTCATCCTCATCCCCATCCCCATCTTCATCCCTAGCCCCATCCCCATCCTCATCCCCATCCCCATCCCCCCTGGGCTCCTTCCCCCATCTCCTGCCTCCGGTCCCCTCTGACCTGTTGGACCCTGGCCGACGGCTCGGTTGCACCCCGGGTTTGCCCAGCCCACCCCAGAGCCGTGAGCCCAGCCTTGCCGGCGGCGATGCGGTTCGTGCCTTCCCTCCGCAGAGCCGGGGCCGTGGCACAAACAACCCGCGCACAACACCCTGGCTGGGGATGGTTTAATTTCCACCCCAGCCCTGCGCTGGAGTGGGCTTTTCGGAAGGGAGGAGGGCAGCCGAGGGAGGCGACTCCCTGGCTCTGTGGCGGGAAGGTCCCTGCAGGGTGCCAGCTTGGGGACAGCAGTGGCATGTCCCCTCCAGAGGCACCCGACACCCACCAGTGCTGGGGGCACAGGCTTGTGCCCAGCACGTGGGGTGCCATGGCTTGGGGCTGTCCTGGGGCTGGAAGAAGCAACCCTTGGCTAACGCCACCGCTCCAGAACATCCCCGGGGTGCTGGAGACACGAGCTCGGCCGGGAGCCAGGCTGGTCCTGGCTCCTCCAACCCCAGCACCTGCTCCAGGGATGGAGCTGGAGGTACCACCCAGCATGGGCAGGATGCGGGCCATGGCAGAGGGAGAGTCTGGTGGGTCTGGGGGAGGAAAAGGAGACAAACGGCTCTTCCCGAGGGAGAGAGGGTCTTTATTAACCACCCGGCAGATGGTGAGGGACTGAGTGATGGTGAGGAACCGGATGATGATGAAGGACCAGGTGATGGTGAGGAACCCACGGTGCCAGGCCGGGGCGTTCCCACCCAGGTCGGGGTGACGGCTCGGAGCTGAGCCCAGCCCTCACCCCGAGCCATGCTGAGGTCTGTACCCCCCAGAAGCCCCCCTTGGCCCCTCGTTGCATCGGGACCGCAGTCTGGACGCAGCCCAGCTGCCAACTTAGGAGCAGGATGCTGTTGGACCTGGCTGTTGCAGGGGCATATCCCTGCCCTGGGGGCTGTCGCAGCATGATGGCGACAGAGGAAGGTGAGGGGCAGAAGAAGACACTGTTTCGGGGATGCTGCCGTAGAGCACGTGCCCTTCTCGCCAGGTCCCAGTGCCATGGGTCCCCTCAGCCCCCCGTCCCCTGCGCGGGGGAGCTGTGGGGGGGTCCTCCTGAGCCATGGTCCGGGCTTGGCACAGCACCAGGGTCCTCCTGAGCCACAGGCTCGGCACAGCAGCCAGCGCTGGCCGGTGGCTGGGGCTGCCGGCTCAGGGGTCCCGCTGCCACAGGGAGATGTGCTCCTGGGCTGTGATGGGATGTGGAGAGTCAGTGCCTCCCCGCACCAGGGAGGACCCAGGGGTCTGGGCAGGGCTGGCAGCAGGGCACAGACCCAGCAGAGCCGGGGGGCTGGCACCCCTGGGGCTCGGCACCCCCAGGAAGGTGCGGGAGGGCTCCTGGCCGCTCACTCACCGAACTGGCAGATGTACCGGTTTCGGGTCTTGCAGCGCTGGTCGTTCCAGTTGAAGGCAGCTGACGCTTGCATCTCCACGCAGTTCCCAAACCTGTGCCCCAGCAGGAGGGTGGTGAAGCCAGCCAGCGCGGTGGCACAGCGGTGACGCCGCGCAGAGGTCGGGTGTCCTCTGGATCCAGCGGGCACTTACCCCTGGTTGTCCGGCTGCCCGAAAGCGAAACTGGTGAAGGAGGACGGCTCGCCCACGTCCCAGCGGAAGGAAGCCTTGGACGTCTTGTAGGTGAGACCTGGGGGAGCGGGAGGCAGGGTGGCACATCCACCCGCACCCCAGGCACCCCGCACCCTGCCTACCGCTGTCACTCACCGATCCAGAAGTTCCCGGTCTCGAAATCGGTGTCTGTCACCCTGTTACCGGTCTCCAAGCGGCTGAGGTAGAAAGCCAGGATGTCCTGGACCTTCTGGTTTCCGATCTGGGCCAGCATCGCCCCTTTCTCCTGCGGGGAAGGGAGCGAGTCAGCCCCAAACACGTGGCCCAGACCCACGCCAGGCAGCGGAGAGATGCACGGGAGGGCTGCGAGCACGGGTGGCATTTTTCAGCTGCAAAGGGATGCCCAGAGCACCCCGGGGGCTCACCTGGCACTTTATTTTGGCCCCGTAGTAGGTGTCGGCCTCGGGGGACACCATGAAGCAGTCGCCATCTATCCGCACGTCACAGGCGTGGAAAGGGAACCGAATCTTCGCTGGGGACACAGGCAGGTGCAGGTGGGTCCCTGTGCCGGCAGAGCCGGGCCCACCGGAGGACCCTTAGCCCCGCTCCGGGGGTCCCTGCCTGCAGATCCCTGCTGCCACCCCGAAGCAGCGCCGGTGGGCGCCGACTCACTGCCGCACTCGGCTCCGCCGTAGCCCACGTCGCAGAGGCAGGAGCACTCCTCCTTCCTGAACTTCCCGTGGAGGCACTGCCCGCTGCACCTGACTGCGGGCAAGGCGCTGCGTTAGCTGACGGGGGGCTCGGCAGCCCCTGCCCGCCCCAGCTGAGCTTGCGCTGCACACTGGGGCGCTGCACCGAGCTGCCCACACTGCGCTGGCCGTGCACACGCATGCACTGAGCTGACCTGGTGCACGCACGTGCTGCACCACTGTGTGCACACGGGCACCGAGCAGACCACGAATGCTGCACCGGCCATGCCCATGCATGCACTGCACTGACCCTGCGCCTGCATGCACTGCACCAGCCATGCACATGCATGCACTGCACTGACCCTGCACGTGCATGCAGTGCACTGTCCATGCACACGCATGTACTGCACCTACCCTGTGCGTGCCTACATTGCACTGGCCATGCACATGCATGCACTGCACCAACCCTATGCACACATGCACTGCACTGGCTGTGCACACGCATGCACTGCACCCACCTTGCGCAGGCATACATTGCACTGGCCATGCACACGCATGCACTGCACCAACCCTTTGCAGGCATGCACTGCAGTGGCCATGCACACGCACGCACTGCACCAACCCTTTGCAGGCATGCACTGCAGTGGCCATGCACATGCATCTCTAGAGGCGAGGGGAGGCCGGGGTTGTGCGGGTGACCCTCTCACCTTGGCAGTACCTGCCCGTATAGCCGGGGGGACAGGCGCACTGGCAGCTGCTCATGTCGAGGCGCCCACTGTTCCTGCAGCTCATGCGACAGGGGTTCCTGGGCACCTCTGGGCACAGCAGAGAGGCAGCGCGGGCGTCAAGGGCTGCGGCACGGCCGGGGGCCGCGGGGGAGCCGGGGGGGGATCGCGGGGACTCACCGCAGAGCCCACCGCTGTGGTCCCAGGACTTGAAGCAGCCGGAGAGGCCGGCGGTGCAGAGGGAGCACCAGGGCCCCTGCTTGTAGGGCAGGACGGGCGTCCCCGCCACCTCCCAGTTGCCCCTGTCGCCGCAGGCAGCTGGAGGCGGCTGCCCCGGCCTGGCCCCAGCTCCCTGCCCCGCCCACACAGCCAAGCCACACCCCTTTCTGGGACAAGGCCCCGCCCACACTTCCCCACCTCACCCACTTCCAGAGCACAGCCCCGCCCACCGCACCCAGCCCCACCCGCCGTCAGTGCAAGGCCACGCCCCCAGCCCCAGCCCCCACCCACCGCTGGGGCAAGGCCCCGCCCCCACCCCTCACCACGCATCCCCATAGGCCAGCCCCCACCCCCACCCGGACACACCCCTGCAGAGACCCCGCCCACACCGGGAGGAGGGCTTATCCCAGCCCCGCCCACCCCAGGGCCGTCGCATCCCAGTCCCCATTGACACCCCACCCACACTTCCCAGCCCCTCCCACTCATACCAAGACCCCGCCCCCCGCGCTCAGCCCCGCCCCTTCCCGCTCAGGCCCCGCCCCCGGCAGCCCCTTACCCCGGGGAGTAGGCGCAGGCGAAGGCCTCGCTGGGGCCATGGCCGCCGGCGCAGAGGTGCCGGCCGCAGCCCAGCCGCCCCGCCGTGGCCCACACCAGCTGCGAGAGAGCTTGTGTCACCCTGGTCCCCGGGCCTCCGGACCCCCTTGGGCCCCCCATGCCCCCCCCCCCCCAACCACCCGTGCCCCCCATGCCCACCTGGGTGTAATGGCGGCAGGTGGCATTGCTGGCGCAGCGCCCCGTCCCGTAGTCGTAGCGTCGGCCCTCGGCGAACCAGCGCTCCAGCACGGCCCCGAAGCCCCCGGCGCCTGCCGGCAGCAGGGCCTCGCTCCAGCCCAGCTGTGGGGCCGGCGGCGGAGCGGGGCCCTCCAGGCAGCTGGCCGCCCGCGCCCCCGCCAGCCGCCCCAGCTCCTCGCTCCACTCCTGCGGGGGTGCGGCCGGCACCGTGAGCCACCGAGGATCCCCGGGGACAGCCCCGGTGGGGTGGGGATGCTGGGGACAGCGGGGAACCGCCCAGGGAGTGTTTGGGGACCAGCAGGGGATGACTGGGGGACATCAGAGGGTCGACGTGGGGGATGCTGCAAGGGACCGCAGGGGACCAGCCCTGCCCGTGGTGTGTGCAGGTGTGCGGTGATAGGGGGACATCGAGGGCCATCACAGGACATGGGGGACACCCCAGGGGACCAGCCCAGCCCTTGGTGTGTGCAGGTGTCGGGTGATTGGGGGACACGAGGAGGTCATCATGGGACATGGGGGACCCCACAAGGGACCACAAGGGACCAGCCTTGTCCTTGGTGTGCAGAGGTGTGGGATGATCAGGGGACATTGAGGGGCATCGCAGGACACGGGGGACAACCCAGGGGACCAGCCCAGCTCTTGGTGTGTGCAGGTGTGGGGTGATCGGGGGACATGAGGGGGCCATCATGGGACTTGGAGGACCCCACAGTGGATCCCAGGGGACCAGCCTTGTCCTTGGTGTGCAGAGGTGTGGGGTGATCAGGGGACACCGAGGGCCATCATGGGGCATGGAGGACCCCATGGGGGTCCCCAAGGGACCAGCCCTGCCCTTGGTGTACGCTGGGTCTGGCAGCGCCGGTGGCACGTCCTTCCCCGGGGGCCCCACGCCAGCCAGCTCTTCTGCTTCGTTAGCTTGTTAACGAGCCACTGTGTGGCACCCATGGGCTGTCCCCCTCCCTGGGCATGGGGTGGGAGGTGGATGGGCCATGTAAGGTGGGGGGACCCGGGGGGGGTGCTCACCAGCTTCTGCATGTTGGCAGCGGGGGGCTGCACTTTGCTCCTCAGCTTGTTGTGCAGGGAGAGCACCAGGAAGGTCTCTTTCATGCTGAGAGCTGGGGGGGGGGACAGTAGGGGCTGGGGCTGGGGCCAAGGGGGCCGTGGGGTGCGGGTACCTTTCCCGTATCCCCGGCTGCGGCCGGACCCTGCGGGGGGCCGTGGGAGCGGCCGTTGGCTCTCACGGCCCCCCGAAGGGTCCGGCCGCAGCCGGGGATACGGGGAAGGCACCCGGGTCTCCATGGAGACTCGAGGGGAGAGAAGAAAGCGCTTTTGGGCTGGGAGCACAAAAGGGGCAGGGGCCGGCGGGGGGGTCCAGCCCGCTGAGCCCCCGTCTCGCACGGGTGGGCTGAGACCGCCAGGAATGTACCCGTTCCCCCCCCCCCCTCTGTCCTGCCAGCACCCAGACCCCACCGGGCTGTACCCATCGCTAGCCCCCCATCACCAGCCCCATGCCCCCCCATCCCATCCCCATCCCCCATCACCCACCAAGACCCCCCCCCCCATTGCCATCCCTGGGTGCCCATCACCCACCCAGCCCCCTGCCCGCCTGGCCTGGCCCCAGGGGACAGTGCTCAGGGTGCACCCCCCCCCCCCAAACCAGCTGCCCCTAGCACTGCTGCCGGCAGCAGGGCCCCCCCCGCCAGCCCCTCTCCCGATTACCTCCCGGAGCCAGCGCAGACAACTTCTCCAGAGCATCCGACCCCGTCTCACCCACCCTCCATGCCAGGAGGTTGCAAACCAGCAGCGCCAAGAGCTTCATGCAGGTGCCTGGGGTGGGGGGGGGACCAGACCCCCACGGCTCCGGAGGGAAGATTCGGGAGAGGGCAAGCCGCCCGGCAGCAGCCCCGGCGTCGGGGCAAGCTCGGCCGCGCGCTGCTGCGCGCTTGTGCGTGCTTGTGTGTGTGTCTGGTTGCAGGATTTGATCCTATTCAGGACTCCAGACAGGCACCGCTGGTCAGCTCGAACAAAAGCTTGACGGGTGAGTAATAGCTCTGTCAAAACAGTTGCTCGCTGGCGCGAACACGGCAGACAACTCCCGGGGCCCCGGGCTGCAGCCCCGCCGGGATGCCCCGCAGTGGGGTCGGCCCCGCGGTGGGGTCGGCCCCCCGTGCTCTGCCCCAGCTGCGCCCCAGAACCGGGGTCGGGATGGGAAGGCAAGGCAGGAGCGAGGGTGCCAAGCGGCACCCGCTTTGGGGCACTGGGAGATTGGATGCCAAGGGGCTGGGGGCAGCTAAGGGGGCCCCCGCTGCCAGCTTTCCTCCTGTCCCATGAATTAAACATGCTGGGGAGGTAACACACACCGCCATGGGCGCGAAGCCAAATACCCGCTCCGGCGAGCTGGGCAGCGTGGTTACGGGTGGGAGGATGTGAGGGCCGGGGGGCCGGTGGTGGGAGAGATGCCGGGCTCGGGGGGGGGGGGGGGGGCATGTCTCAGTAGGCGCTTGGAGTCGGGCAGGGGTCCCAGAGCCCACATTGCTCGGGGGGGCTCAGTAGCACCCCGCTGGCTCTGCCCCAGTGCAGGGCTCCCAGCACCCATGCGGGGGGGGCTGGGGGTGCTCCCCTGGCACAAGGCAGATGTGTGGGCTTCAGACATCCCTGCTCAGGGGTGGCTGGGGGACAGGCACGTGCTGCCATGCCCCTTCCTCTGGGCTGTCACGGGCAGGAGGGACCGGGAGCATCCCACCCGACAGCTATCGGGGCTGAGCTGGATGTCAGCAGAAATCCAGCTCTGAATGCCTTTGGTTCCCTCGCCCTGAGCCTAACCCTAACCCTGGACTGAACCCCGGCCCTAATGCTAATGCCAACCCCAACCCTCATCCAAACCCTCCTGTTCATATGGACCTGAACCCTTGGCACCGGTCCTAATACTAACCTTAACCCTAAGCCTAACACAAAACCTGACCTTAGCCCTAACCGTGAGTCTAATGCTAACCCCAACCCTAACCCCAACCCTAACCCTAATGCTAACCTCAACCCTGACCCTAACGCTGACCCTAACATTAACCCTGACCCTAATGTTAATGCCGACCCTAATGCCAACGTGCACCCCAACTCTAGGCTGCAGCAGAGCCCTTGGGTCCCCCTCTAAGCTCCAGCCGTGTCTGAGCTCACCCCAGCAAAGCCGTGCCGAGGCCGGTGAGTCCGTGGCTCTGCCGGGCTGCCCTCCTCAGCAGCCCCCAGCCCCACCGGAGAGCCGGAACCCGGCACCGACCCCAAAGCCATCCCTTCTCCCAGGAGACTTTCCCACGCTTAGCAAACGCATGGGATTAGCCTCATCCTGCACCCCCGCATGCCGGGGAGCCCCGGAGCCGTGGCTGGCCCTGGGGGGAGCCCGGCACCGCCAGTACTGCAGCAAGTGCCGTGACAGCCACCGCCTGGCCCCGGCATCTGCTGGCCCTGTGACATGAAAGGCCCCAAAGCCTCTGATGTGCGGAGAGGGAAGGGAGAGGCTCGCGCCGGTGCCAAGGGGAAACTTTCCTACGGCTCGGCCTCGGCCAGGGGAAAAACCAACAAACATATGGGCACGCGCCGTGGATAAATCCCGGTGAGCGCAGGAGCGCGGCTGCGAGTGAGCAGGGCAGAACCAGACCGCCGGCATCTCGTCCCTGTAGCCTGCGCAGCCGGAGCCAGCCCCGGCGTGATGCTCCTCGTCCTGCTGCCAGCCTGGCTGGCCTTGGGCATCCTGCAGCTGCCCCTCGGCAGCAGCCAGGTAAGGACCCTCATGCTCCCCCCCCAGCCCCCTTGCAGACCCCCCACTGGGGGCTTCTCAGCACCCACCTCTCACACCCCAGCACCCCGTCATCGTCCCGGGGTGGAGGGTACGGCACGGCCACGGTGCCTGCGGGGCTGCCCAGGGCCAGGGGGGACGGTCGTGGGGCTTTTCCCCTGCAGCAGCGAGATGATGCTAAACCCACCCGTGGCATCCGAGCTGCTCCTCAGCGTCCAAGTGCCGGGGCAGAACCAAACGGAGGGGCTGAGGCTGGAACAGATACGGAGGCAGGGGCAGACCCCGCACTGGGATGGGGAGGAAGGGGCTCTGCCCAGGGCAGGGCATCCAAACCAACCCCAAAGATGCTGCCTGCTTGGGAGGGTCCCCCCGGGCTGCGGCAGGGTGGCGGGGGAGCCCGGTGGGTGACGGGGATGTCCTTGTGTCCCCCCAGGAGTGCCTGAGCCAGCAGCAGGCGCTCAGCGCGGTGCGGCAGATGCAGAAGCTGCTGGCGGCACAGGAGGCTGCCCACCTGCGGGGCACACGCGGTCTCCGGCAGCAGCTCTCTGTCCTCCAGAGCCGCCTCCAGAGACAGGCCACCAAACGCAACGGTAACCCCGGCCGGGTCACCGCCGTGGGGGTGACATCCCCACGGGGCCAGCTCGGACCCACGGGGCAAGGGACCCCCAGCTCCTCGCCTGGGCTGGCGTCGGCTCCAGCCTGGCGATGTCCGTCCTCACCCGTGTCTGTCTGTCTGCAGAGACCTGTCCGCAGCCGGCGGTGCCCCTGAATGGACGGATGCTGGGCCGGAGTGTGCGGGTGGGCCATGACGTTCACTTCGTCTGCCACGCCGGCTTCCGGCTGGTGGGCTCGGAGACACGCGCCTGCCGGCACGACCGCACATGGAGCGGCACCCAGCCCTTCTGCAGAAGTGAAGTGGAGCGGGGTCGGGGCGCTGTGGGCTCAGCCCTGCCTGGGGGCTCCTCTGTCGCCCCGAGCCGTGGTGTCCCATCGCTCTGCTCCCCTGGCGGCAGGGAGAGCAGCCCAGAGGCTGCAGCAATGGGCACCGAGGCTGGGCAGCAGGATGGGGCGAGGATGCGCTTCTCCAGCTGGTGTTCATGAGCTCCTTCTCCCTAGGTATTGACGACTGCTCCAGCAACCCGTGTGCCAACAGTGGGACCTGCGTGGATGGCAACCAGAGCTACACGTGCCTCTGCCCCCGGGGCTGGTCAGGCCCCAGCTGCCAGAGCCCCATCTATGCCTGTAGGTGCCAAGGTTTGGGCTGCGGAGGATGGGGATGCTCATGGGGACAGCACGTGGCCACGCTGCACCCGTCTCCCCCTTCCCTGGCAGCCCCCCTGCCGGGACCTCAGCCCCCACCCATCTCCCTGTGCCCCCCACCCCAGCAGTGACACTCGCTCCCCCCCGCAGACTGGGTGACGCTGAGCAACGCCTCCTTCAGCCGCCAGCCCCGCTGTGCCGAGGGCCGCCTGGGCTCCCGGCGCTGCAGCTGTGACGCCGGCTTCCAGATGCGAGCCGGCGGCGTGTGCCACGGTAAAAGGGGGGTGAGGATGGCGGAGGGGGGGGAAATTGAGGCTCGGCATTGACGGGAGCCCCAGCCATGCCCCGCTCTGTCCCCCCAGACGTGGACGAGTGCCAGCTCTTCCAGTCCAGCCCCCAGACCCGGCTTTGCCTCCACGACTGCGTCAACCTCCCCGGTTCCTACCGCTGCCTCTGCCCCCCCGGCTACCTGCTCCATGCCGACCGCAACGTCTGCGAGGGTAAGAGCAGCGGGTGCAGGGCAGGGAGCATCCCATGGGACCAGGGGTGCAGCGGAGAGCAGCGGGGACAGCCCCGCTCACCCCTTGTCACCGCCGCAGATGTGAACGAGTGCGCCGGGAAGCAGCACAACTGCACCCAGGGCGATCTCTGCATCAACACCTTCGGGGGCCACCGCTGCGTGCGCCCCAAGTGCCCCCCGCCGCGCCACAACACCAGCTACGTCAAGACCTCTGCCTTGTGAGTACTGCGCGTAGCTCGGGCTGCGTCATGCTCTCCCCCCTGGGTGATGGGTCCTACGGTGCCCTGGGGACCATGTCGTTTCACTCATGGGCAGCAGGGAGAGTGCCAGCCAGCGCTGGTAGCAAATTGCCACGTGGGGTGCCCGAGTGTGCTCGGCACACTCCCCGATGGTCTTGGGATGCCAGTGGCTGAGGGTGTGGGTGGGAGTACCCCAATACATGGTGGCTTAATCCAGGATCCCGGCCCCCCAGAGCCCCAGCCTGGGGAGAACGACGCCGTTCCCTTTCTGCTGCACATCCACGCGGTGCCGTCGGCTGCCATCCAGCAGGCAAAACCCCCCTGGTCCCGCTCTTGAGACTAAACCGCTTTGTGGCCGAGCACAAGCCACCCAAGTGGAGGAGCATCCCTGCTCCGGACAAGTTCCTCTGCGGGAGGCACATCTGAGCCTGGCTCCATCCCTGGCCTCCAGCCGGGACTGTGGTACCCCTGGTCCCAGCCTCGGAGCGTGACCCAGAGCTGCGTCCCTGCAAGGCATGGCGTTTGCCTGGCAGAGGCAGGGATGGGAGGGAGATCCGATGCTGGGCACACTCGATGTGGCTGTCTTGGGTTGCTCTGCCGCAGGACCGGCCGTGGGGCTGGAGATGTTGCCTGCGGTGCGGGCTAGGCTTGTTTGCAAGGATGCGGGCAGCTCCCTGAGAGCCAAACCACGGCACTGAGCGGTGGTACCCCTTCTCTCTTGGCAGCCAGTGCGAGAGGAACCCCTGCCCCATGGAGAGCCGAGCCTGCCGCCTGGCCGCCACCTCCATCTCCTTCCACTACCTGCCGCTCCAGTCCAACCGCACTGTGCCCCGCGTCCTCTTCAAGATGTCCACCACCCGCTTTGTGGGCGACAGCCTGCGCTTCGCCATCATGAGCGGCCGGGGCCAGGGCGTCTTCACCGTGCGGCGCTCCGACCGGCAGACGGGAGAGCTGGTGCTCACCAGCCCCGTGGCAGGGCCAGCCACGCTGGAGGTGGAGCTGGAGATGAGCGAGTTCTCCCGCAAGGTCCTCCTGGGCAAGCACATCTTCAAGGTCACAGCCTTTGTGTCGCCATACGAGTTTTGATCCCATTTGGAGGCGGGCGTGGGGCCAAGCCAGGGTCTCTCCTGAGGAGTGATGGAGCAGGTTCAGCTCAGTGGTCCCAGTTCTTGTCCCGTTGGAGACATCTCTCTCCTGTAATGCTTGCTCATGGCTGGTAGGGCAAAGCCACCGCAGCAGAAATGGTGCCCGTCGCAAAGGCTGCAAGGAAAACCCTGCGAGCAATGGAGGGACCAGCCTGGGGGTGCCTGCTTCTGCCAGCCCCCCTCCTCTCTACCCGCACGGCATGCGGAGGGGCATGGCAGAGCGAGCTGACGGCACGTGGTGTGCAGGTCCGGCTCCTTGTATCTTGTAACCTCTAATAAAAGGAAAGTGGCTGTAGGAAGGGTGTCCTCCTTGCTCTATGCCTGCTGCGTGGGAGCAGCCCCGTGCTCCTGGGGCAAGGCTCCTGGGGAGAGCTGGGGGCTGTGGTCACAGCAGGGTCCCCTTGCAGAGCTCGGGGTGCCAGTAGAGCTGTCAGGCCCACCCAGGACCCGTGTCCGTGTCCCTCCCAGCACCACTGTTCCCGGGGGCCACGCTGAAGACCCCCCCAGTGCAGGACTGGGAGATGGGCTGAACATGCTGCCCTGCATGTCCTGCAGAGCCAAGGCTTGTCCCCAGCCCCTTTGGCAGGTGCCAGGAAAGCGCAGCGGGGCTCCCTGGCACCAGGTGAGCAGGGGACGGCGAGCGGGGGCCGTGCATCCTTGCGGCCGGGAGACTTCCCTCTGCAACAGCTCTGACAGGAGCCGACCGCACGGGCGGTCAAAGCTGCAGCTCCGCAGCTCGCCGAGCGCTCCAGCTGTTCCCCTGCTCCCGACTCGAGGAGGGTGGGCAGCGAGGACAAAAGAGGTGCAGCCCCCCCCTGCTCCTTGGGCACCCCCTGCCACCGCCGGCACGGCCAGACCCCTGTGCAGGGAGAGCCGCCAGCAGCTGGAGGTTGAAAAGGTGACCGAGGGCCTTTGGGGACAGCAAGGGGAGGACATGCCGCCCTCGGGACACCCTTCCCTCCGCACACAGAAGCCTTCTTAGGTGAGCGGCCGGCCGGCCCGTGCCAGTGCCCCTCGCACAAAGCAGCCGCTGTGCACAGACCGCAGGCGGCTCATAAAGACCTCCTTATGCACCCGCGGCCGGCACTGCCACCAGCTCTGCTCGCCAGCTCCCGGGGCTCGGCACGGCTGCTTTGCCGGAGGAGGGGGAAAAGCCTCCCCAGGGGCAGCAGAGCCGCGGGCTGGGCTGGCCTTGCTGCGTCACGAAAATCCGCAGCTGGCCCGTGCCGACCGAGGAGAGAGGCTGGGATGCAAAGGAGAGAACTACAAGGGTAAATATTTATTGCTGCACGTGAGGTGTCCCAGCCAAACTGGGTGCCCCCAAATGTGGTTTTTGCACAGGTTTCTTATGCCCTTCAAACCTTCAGGTACAACATGATTGACTAATCACTAACGCCCACGTTACTGATTACTAATCACAGTAAAACTTTGCAACGCAACAATATTTTTCCAGCATTCTTGCTGCTTGTCTATTGATCCAGATGTCCCTGGAGTCAGTCTCGCTGGAGTTACTGATCTATGACGCCAGACGACGCTGGGAGGGTTTCAAAGCCGTGCCAGAGGGGCTGGGATGCCGGCATTACCTTGGTTGCCCAGGGGCATCCTTCATCCTTCATGGACAACTCTAAGCTTCCACGCAGCGAAGTCCTCATTTCCAGGGCCGGGCTGTCCTTTAGTTTGTTTTACTTAAGCACGAACAATACCAAAGTCTCCCGTAAAATTCCACTACCTCGTTACATCGCAGTGTATAATCCGAACTAATGTAAGTAATGATAATATATAATATATATATAATATAATATAATCTGAACTAATGTATGTAAGTGAGGCCGCACCTCGAATACTGTGTTCAGTTTTGGGCCCCTCACTCCAAGAAGGACGTCGAGGTGCTGGAGCGTGTCCAGAGAAGGGCAACGAGGCTGGTGAGGGGTCTGGAGAACAAGTCTGATGAGGAGCGGCTGAGGGAACTGGGGTTGTTTAGCCTGGAGAAAAGGAGGCTGAGGGGAGACCTCATCGCTCTCTACAACTCCCTGAAAGGAGGTTGTAGCGAGGTGGGGGTCGGTCTCTTCTCCGAAGTAACAAGCGATAGGACGAGAGGAAATGGCCTCAAGTTGTGCCAGGGGAGGTTTAGATTGGACGTGAGGAAAAATGTCTTTACTGAAAGAGTGGTGAAACATTGGAAGAGGCTGCCCAGGGAAGTGGTGGAGTCCCCATCCCTGGAGGTATTTAAAAGACACATAGATGAGGCACTTAGGGACATGGTTTAGTGGGCATGGTGGTGTTGGGTTGACGGTTGGACTCGATGATCTTAGAGGTCTTTTCCAACCTCAATGATTCTATGATTCTATGATTCTAAGTATTAACAAAGTTAATACACTTTCATACTATAAAGACTGGTTGATGTAATAGTTAGGGAAGGGAGTTTTCCTAACAGCTCCCGGGGAGTGGGACGGCTGGCTCCTGCTCACAACCAGCCTCCCGTCCTCCCATCGCCCGCTTCCAGAGCCTCCCCAGCCCCGGCCACCTGGAAAATCGTGGGTGTTTTCATAAAAACACAGCCAGCCTTACCAGCAACACCTCACAGCTGGCTTTGGGGGGGGGGGGGGGGGCGAAGGGAAACACAGGCACCCTCTGCTCCCCCCCCCCCCAGGGAGACCTTTTGGTCCCGACTTTTCTGGCCTTCCCCATTCCCGGGAGGATTCGCCACCTCCCTTAGCGATGAAAGGCCGGGACGGAAGGATGGCGCAGGGCTTTCCAATCCAAATTACCCGGCGCCACCCAGGCTTCAAGCCCTTCGCTTGGAAAACCCCTTGCCCGCACCTCCAGCGATGCCACGCAGGGGACGGGTGCTTGAAGGGCTGGCGCTGCGGGGAGAAGGGCCTGTCCTCAGGGGAGGGGGGGAGAAAAAAGCCTCCCCTCAGAAGGCTGGGGGGTGCAGGGGCTGGGCCCGCGGGTCCCGGGTGTGGGGTCCTCGCTGGGCCCGCGGGTCCCGGGTGTGGAGCCCTCGCTGGACCCGCGGGCCTCGGGTGTGGGGCCCTCGCTGGGCCCGCAGGCCCCGGTCCCCCGGGGCCTGCGGGCCCAGCGAGGACCCCACACCCGGGCTCCTGTGGAACGAAGCCTCCCTCTTCCCCGGCTTCCTCCCCGGAGCGGCCGGATCGCGCCCGGCGTTTTTTGTCGCCTGCCTCCCGCCGTAGGCCCGTCCGTTGCCATGGCGACGGGCCCAGCGGCCTGAGCCCGCCGAGGCGCCGGGAGCTGCCGCGCCGGCCTCAGCTGGGGGAGAGGGGGGGGGGCCCCCTCTACCCGCCTGGGCATGAGGCGGGTACGGGGCCGCTCTCAACCGCCTCCGCGGGGAGAAGGTGAGGAAAGGGCGGTGGCGGAGCCGCGGGAGGGGTCTACCCGGCCCTCCCCAGAGCGGCCGTCCGGGACCCCGCTCGCCCGGCCCGGCCCGGCCCGGCCCGGTCCGGTCCCCGGTGCCTGCCCGTACGTCCCCGGGAGGTGCCGGTGCCCCGGCGCGGCTGGTTGCATGCTCCCTCCCGCTGCCCAGCGCTTGGCTGTCCGGTGGCTGAACATCCGAAGGGGTGAACCTGATAAGTCCCGGCTGACTTATAACTACTATAGTTAACAACCAGCGTCAACTCGGTTACCTCTCCTCTGTCTACAGTGACCGAGTAAGCCCTGACGGTGACTTCGTGCCCTGTTTTTTATATTCAGTGTTTTCTGTAGCTGGGTAGAAAGGAGTGCCGGGCATACCCACAGCGCAGGGCACCCCACCGGGAAGGGGAGATGCTGTATCCTCCAGTCTCTTCACATACAGCTTTGTTTTTCGTCGCTATCGGTGGGTAATCAGTGCACCAGCTACAAGAGAAGCCATCGAGTTGTAAGGGAAAGGCAAGAGGAACTTCGCTTCTGACACGGGGCAGACGAAGCGTTACGCGCGGCTTGCTTCCTTCTTGGGAGTCTGTTACCAGACAGACGCTGGCTGTGGGATGACTGCAGCCTTGGGGGTGGTTCGGCCAGGAGGCAGCTTACCCTGGCTTTGCTCGCAGTTCACCACGTAAAAAATTCGGTCGAATTGTACCAAAGCTTTTGACGTTACGTAACATCATGTTAAAACCACCTGGTGTTATAAAACAGCAAAATCTTGCAGCAAAACAGGGATTCCGGGGTCTGGGTGGGCCTGGCTCCCCCGGCCAGGGTCTGACTGGGAGAAAGGAGAAACCTGGGAATTTCTTCAAATAATCGGAGCGGTTTTTGTAACAGGTAGCTCAAAGTGATGCGCAAGCAAGTTTTCAACAACCTAATGAGGAAAGTATCACGATTAGTAACTATTCTCATCATTGATGAGCCAGTTGCCGTGCAGCAATTTAAACTGTGAATGCAGGCAGATACTGCTAATTTCTTCAAAGACTGAAGTTAGGAATTTTTTTTTTCCAGCCTGCTTGTTGGTAAGACTGTGCTGATGAGCATAAATTACCTTCTTTTTTATTCTTACCCACTACTTCTCTACCAGTTGACCCCAAAAGACATTTCCAGCCCTTTGCCTGGGACTGATGCAGGACCGTTGGTGTACCAAGATCTGAATCGTTCCGCTCGCTCTTTCAGCACGTCGGCATGCTTGCTGTCTTCCAGCCCTTCGGCATTTTTCTGGTACTGGAACCATTATCAAAAATACCGCAAGTGAGCTAGAGACCGCCTCCTTTTCTTTCAGCACGCTCGTGTGCAAGTTAGTCAGACTAATTGAAATCGCTTATCCCTCTTAGATGTTAATTTAACATCCTCTTTAGTTACTAAGGAACAGTGAGCGTGGTGCAGAGGTACCTCAGGTCAGCTCAGGTCCAGCAGAGCTTCTTAGTGCTGGTTTTGCAATGCCACCCCTGACCTGCTGCCTGTATTGTACTCCCTAGCATCTGTTGCACCCGAGTTTTCCGTGAAGCAGAGCAGCCCACCTCTCTGTTGTTAAAAGCTCATCCTGGCTCCGTGGCATGCGAAAAGCAACAACTAATAATCCAACGCAAACTGAAAAAAGGAGAAATCGCTTCTGAGCTCCTAACCGTTGTGCAAACAGGAATCAGAAACATCAGGAACTTTCCAGGTTATGGTTCGTAACTCATCTTTGCAGTTAAATCTTGCTTTCTCCTGCCAGGAGTCCAGACATTGTAGGACAGCTGAATAATCAAGCTGCTTCCTGCACGGATGTCCTGCATACGTAACTTTCTGCTCTGTTCTTCTAGTGACAGTCTGCTTTATACTTGTGTTGTGGAGTGACTCCTGCTTCTTTTCCCCTTTTTGTCATTAAATTGTCAGTTCACTTTTTCAGTTTCTAGTGCTTTCCACTTCCTTTGTTGCTGACCAAGGAGTCTCTGTTTTCTTGGACGCTGTGCGGTGCTAAATTGCGGTTCCAGACCACGTGCTCCAGTGGGGCCACCCGCTCTCACTACGCTTCTCTGCACTAGCTGGAAGGAAAACATGGCATATCTGAGACAGGTGAAAGCATTTGTTCTGCCGTCATCCATAACAGCGTTCTGGCATGAAGACATCCCCAGACCACAGCATATCCTACTCCATCTCCGGACTGCCACCAAAATACCCTCTCTTTGCTCTTTTTACCCAATTTAGGTCTAGATCCATTCAAAGACTGGCAAAACCTGCAAGTTTCCCTTAGCTGAAAGTTCGGGGTATTGTCATTTCACGCAGACGTCAGCACTTGCTTTTAGAGTGTGTAATTGTTTTTTCCCTTTTGTTATAATCGATCACAAATCCCCTGTGCAGAGAGAAGTGTCTCCTCAGATGTGTCATCGTTTTAGTCTCTCCAACTTTCTGTCCACCTCGGAGCACACCTCCAGGACTGGGGCTCAGTCACAATATTTTTGTATCACGTATTTTGTGTTTTCCATTTTTGATTTCTGTAGATGAATATCTGCAATAAACCTCCTAATAAGACAGCTCCAGAGAATTTTGGCGAAGCTGTTCCTGAGGTGCAGGTCCAACGCGCTCGAAGGAATGGCTGGAGCTGGCCTCTGCACCTTTTCCAGATTATTGCCTGGTTGCTGTACCTCTTCTTTGCGCTGGTTGGCTTTGGAATCCTGGTTCCTCTCCTGCCTCGCCACTGGCTGCCCGCTGGCTATATCGTATCCTTTGGTCAAGAGGAGAACGTGGACTGTAATAAACTATCAGTGGGATTTTTTTAAAATAGTCGTTAGGTAGCGTAGAAAGCATAGGAGAAAGCAGCTGAGCCAGAATCTTCTTCTGAACTATAACCATAATCTTGATCTTCTCCTGTCTGTAAAAAACAGTTATTTTGAGAGCCTCTCTGCCCTTCAACTTTAGGTAGGTCATTAACGTTCTGCTTGTCTCCTTCATCACTCTCTGTTAAGGTTACTATCTTTGCCTCCGAGGCTCTTCTGCTGTCTTCTTCTGCCTACGTGTCTCCTTTGCTTTATATTGCTCTTCTACAAGTGTGCTGCGGGGTTTGAGGGAAGTCGTGCTAAAAAAGCCCCTCCTGAAACATCCTTGCCGCGATGGGCAGCCACACCTCCCTGTGCTGACGGAATGAGTCTTGAAAGGCAGCTTTATATGTTTATGATTATACGGTGTGGTTGCCTGTGATAGCTGGCAGTTGATCTTCTCCCTGCCCTCTGTAGAAAATCTGTAAGTGAAAGACGAGGTGGTGTAGTGTGAACCTCAGAGGAGAGCTCTGTCGTGGGACAGTCTTGAGCAGCAGTTTAATCCACGTCTTAACTGTCCTCTCGATGTGGGCAGTATCAGAAGGTGAGGTGCTTGTACTGCGAAGGCATCTTGTCTTGTGTGCTGCCCAGCAAAGCCTGACTCAGCCCAGCCCGATGTGTTTTCCACCTCCTGTCCTCGACCCACTTCCCTAGAGCTGTGCGCGCTTTGCTGCTCCTGCAGCTGGGAAGGAGAGGGACTAGAGATGGGGTGTGCTGGGGAGCAATCCCAGTGCTCCCACTGCCACCTTGTACTGTCACCTGCGCCCAGGGAAGGAACTTCCTCAAGGCCAGGCCCTGGCTCCCGGTGGACTAGTGTGTCTGGGGAGTGGCGGACTGGAAGAGGGCATCTGAGATTTGAATTTAGTACTTAACAAGCTGGTGAGGGTTTATAACTTGTGAGCAAGTGTTTGCTTTTGTCATCTCTCCGGTAATGTCTTCCTGGTGAAAATAAAATTGACCGAGTGGCTCAGTGCCACTTACTGGTTTCTTAGCAGAACCAGAGAACCAGGAAATATTATAGAGAGAATCTTGGGAAAAGTTCTGAAGAGGTGGGATATGCACTTACATCATTTATACATCTGATTTATGTATGTCCATGGAGGCTTTGATATGTTTGAGATGTTTTTGCTTATCATTGTTTTAGTTACACCTGCGTGATTTAGCATTAATATCATTAGCTCACAGTGGTCTTACATCTACTTGTCTTATCCAAATCCTTGGTATTATCACGGTTCAAACCTCGTGAATTTGTCTACCAAATATCTTCACAACTCAATCTAAGTCACTCTAATTCAACAGATTAATGTCTCCCAAAGTTTTACTACCAGTTAATAAAGCAGTAATGTCTCTTTTGTGTCAAAGGCAAATCCCTTCCCATTCTGCTACAGCAGTCATCAGAGCCCCAGTCAGCTAGACCTCTCAAAGACCTCCTTTTTTTCCATACTACGCTGCTCTATTTTCCCTAGGCCTTAGTATGATCAATGATGTGCACATTTGGGTGTATAACAAATAAACCGGAAGGTTAATTTTTGCACGCCTGCTCATTTAGTTGCAGTATATTGAGAAGCAAGCTCTCAAGCACAGCGGTACTCTAGGCGTGCAGGGTTGCTGCTTTGTGTTTGTATATTCTCACATATTTGTATATTCTTTCCAAATATCGGCAGTTACTTCAGGTGCCTGATCAAAAGTACTGCTAAAGCCTATTTGCTCTGACTTGCTACTGCGTTTACAAGTAAGAATCCAAACAGGTAACATTTCAAGAAACAATGACAAATCCTGGATACTGTCTGTCTGTAAATTGTGTAGGAGCCTACTTTAAAGGGGTGATCCTCTTCCCTGGGATTCTGACTAAGGAAAAGGAAAGCAAGGTGATCAGTACTAGTTCCTTGATGTGACTTTTTTTTTTCTTTCTTGGAAGTTTGGTCTTGTGAAGGGGCGTGTGCACGGCCTTAACTGACTGTTCCTTTCCAAGGAGTCTGTATGGACTAAGAAACGTGGACCTATGTCAACAGTCTGCACGTGGGGTCAGATTCTGGTAAGTAAAGGTAATTTTTAAAAACTCCTGTGATAGGAAGGACGTTTCTGTGAGGCAGAGTAGTACATAATAAGGAGGGTTGTGCCTGTAGATTTAGTTATCTTTTTCCAGAGGATATTTATTACAGCGCAAACATCTCCGTTAAGAAAGCTCAGATTAATGTGCTGCAATTGGTTATATAGTGATTTCTAATTCTAAGCCATGTATTTCTCATCTGTGTGGGCTTTGTGTATTAAGGATAAAACTATATGCATTAAATCACTCATACAATCCTTAACTGTGTACTTCAGTGTCCAGGAGTGTGTTTTATCTACCATTTAGTTGTTCATCTTACTGCAGTCTCCATTGATCCTGCGGATGCAAATGTGCGAGAAAAAAACTATCTAGGGCCTCTGGCCACCTTCAATCGTAATCAACATGCACATGTCATTGAAAACCATCATTGCCATGTCTGTGATGTAGATGTGTAAGTATCTTCTCTTTTCCTTCTACTACTCCGTCTTCTTCACCATTACACTTCACCATTAGTCTTTAATGTTAGACTATATGATTGAAATTGAGCCCCTGAAGCTCTATAGCGCGAGTTAAACTTCATCCTGTGGCAGGGTTCGGTTAGTTGGGTAGGTGCCCGCTGTCAAATGTGCGCGTGGTTCTGTGTTTTATTTAATTGCTCACGTGTCGTGTGGAGAGGACTGTACTGTTCCGTGTTACCTGGATGTTGGTGTTTGACCTAACAACGTGTGACTTGTGCGTGTGTGCTTGTATCTGGCTAGAAGCTAATTCGGTAGCAGGAAATGCTTGGAGGGCAGACATTAAGATCAAGCTTTGTAGAACTGCTAAAGGGTTTCAAATAAGAAATCAGTGATCTACCCAAATTAGAAATCACGCAGTGCATTGAAAGGCAATTTTTGCAGTGTTTGGGATTGTGGTCCAACGATGGCCGATATGGCCGATACGTTTGGGCGTTGAAGTATTCCTGATGTAGAAGGTTTTCTCACTATTACCTGTATGTATTACCTCTACTGCTGTATCCCCCTGTATTTGTGTCGCTGGAAAGTCATGGTAATGAGCTGGTGCTGCCACGCTAACGCCACCCTTTCTTTGGCAGGAGTGCCAAGTCAAAGCATTGTGGAACTTGCAACAAGTGTGTGTGTGGCTTTGATCACCACTGCAAATGGCTCAACAACTGTGTGGGAGAGAGGAATTACTGGTAAGAGCTTGGCATTGTGACAGGAGCACAACACTGCCTCAGTAATGTCGCCCCTTCTCTTCCCAAGATTCTCCTGCATCTCAGTCCGGGCTGTATTCAGCCACACAGAACCACTTTTCTTTCAGACCCCGGCTGAATAAAATCAGTCATGAGAAAACTAGATGGAAAATGCAAGCATGATTTTGACATTCAAATGACCAGGGATAAAACTCCTACACTTAGAATTTTGTAGCTGACCATCTACGAGTAAAAACAGAGAACATAATCTTATTATTTGGTATTAGGAAAAGCTTATGGGATGTTAATTGGGTGTCCTTAATGTTTCTGAGAGCTGGAGTGGGAATAGAACCGTGATTGTGCTGTTCCTGTCTCTGAAACAACCTGCATCCAGATTGCATGCTTTCCCTACGAGACTTGCCAGCAGCAATATAGGCAGCAGCACATAGGCACCTCTAATCTGTGCCAGGTTTAAGATAAAGAATAAGGAGGCTATCACTGATTATTGCTTCTCAGTTTACTCTCCTGCACTAAAACCACATGGAAAGCAAAGAGTTGTTACTACTGGCTGCCACATTACACGGCCTTCAGATTTTGTGCAGGGAGCTCTTTGTCTGTCCTAGATCTACTTGACTGTTTTGGAACCACGGCTGCTCTAAAGGGTCACGGCTTAGTCCCTCAGGGTAACAAATCAGAAGTAAGACTTTTAACCAGTATCTATCATAAGTGTAAGAAAGCGTCACAGTAATTTGGGATAGCTGTCTATATCTCCATCTTTATTAGGGGTTGGGATTTTGAATTGTATGCGTGATGTTATTGAAGCCACTCAGACCTCTGACCTTCTTGGCAGGCTCTTTTTGAATAGCGTGATGTCTGCCATTCTGGGCCTTGGGCTTCTGCTGCTCGTCGCTTGCTACGTCTTCGTGGAGTTCTTCATCGACCCCATGATGCTTCGCTCTGACCGGCACTTTGATGGTACTAGCAGTGCTTCAGTTGAGCATCCTGTGAATCAGCCAGCGTATCTCGATATGGGATTGGATTCTGTGGGCTCTCCCGCTGAGGAGGAGCTCCATTCCTTACTCCTTCAATTGTATATTTCTGCAAGAGTATCTCTGCTCAGCTGGACGGAATGTCTTTCCTTACCGAGCTGACTAACTGTTCTTCCCAAAGGCCTTGCAGACAAAAGATTTCTTAGACCTCCAGTGCATAATGGGTCTGCAGCTACTTTTGAGTTAACAATATTTCCAGCTGTAAAGTTTAGTTAGAGATTTTAATACCTGGACAATCTACTTATCTCCAACTCCTTTTGTTTTACAGCTCTGAAGAACCACACGGATCGCTGGTTTGTGTTTCTTCCTGCAGCTCCTGTTGAGACTCGGGCATCTGCTATTTTGGTCATAGCTGGGATTTTTATTCTTCTGAGCCTAATGACCGTGATCCTACTAGGCCACCTCTTGACCTTCCACATCTATCTTAGTAGGTATTATGTTCCTGTCAACTGTATCCCCATTTCATTTTCTCTTAGCTTCTTCTACTCATTCTGCATTCACTGTGTGTTCACTCATGTCACAAACATACACACATTGTGCAAGATTGCCATTGAAGAGGTAGAAAATTCGGGTTTAACATTATACTTCTGATTTTCCCCCAGTAACAGGTGGGCTTATCAGTGCATGTGCAATACGGGGCTTGCGTTGGGCCTGTGCATTCATGTGTCTAAGCTGTGTTATCCTGGAACTGAAAGCACGTGGGAGAGTAGTAGAGAGGCCAGGTGGGATGAACTGGTTAATTCCAGCTCAGTGCCAGTGATGGCAGATTCAGATTGGCTTTTGTGAGTCTCTTCACTGTGCTCCCCAGTACTTCTGTTGTGTGAGGGGGCTTGTTTCTCCATTACCCCAGAGAAATGCGGACGGTATTGATCTAAATTTCTAACAGGAGGCCTGACGTCCAGGTCTAGGTCCCTTTATGGAAGCTGTACCATATCAGCACAGAATGACTTGTGGAGTTCAGGGGAAGAGGTTTTTAGAAAGGTTCCTCATTAGATCTCCTACTTGTTGCTCTGTCAAGAAGGGATATTTGTGTTTGTTTATGTACAGATGGGCATCAAAAACCTTTTTTCAGCCATCGTCTAAAATGAAGCCAGTGCTGTTTGGCTGCCTGACGTAAGTCATGATGAGAAAAGATCTTACGCTTGCAGTAGTCGGTGGTGCCAAAACTAAGGAAGAAGGGATGTGGTGGAAGAGAAATGAGGACGTCGGTTACAGACGATCCTTGGGTGGATTTTTAGGTTGTCAGTTAACAGCGATGCAGATGCCAGCACAAACTAGGTCAGCACAAACCAGTGCAGCTCCAGAAGCAAAATAGTTGCACTGCTGAAGGGTAGCGTTTGATGGGTGAGTGTTCCTCAGCTGGCATTAACGTTACAGTCAGTGAGGTCATTGAC
Organism: Aptenodytes patagonicus; assembly: GCF_965638725.1. NCBI lineage: Eukaryota > Metazoa > Chordata > Aves > Sphenisciformes > Spheniscidae > Aptenodytes > Aptenodytes patagonicus. Next base: position 23,501,746 of record NC_134959.1, on the reverse strand, counting down.
CGTCGGTTTCCTTCTACAGCCTCTTTGAGCTTATTTTAAATTTGGTCGCGCTGTGGTTTTGCTTTCTCGGTGGAACTGAAAGTTGACTTTGCTGGGTTAATGGCGATGCCTGGAGATTTCAAAGGTTGATCTAGCACTGTAGGAAGACTAAAAGCATAACAAAGCTGGGACCGCTCCAGGAAGATTTCTTTTGGATGAAAAAGAAAGGATTATTCGGTTTAATCCCGAGCGGTATTTATCCTGTCTTTGTGTACAACTTCCACAAGAGGGTGCTCCCTCCTTGGGCTAAAGACATGCTTTCTCGTGTCACAGAAGCGTGCGTGTGTTACGCTAGTTCTACTCGGCGTTTGGGGGATTTTTTTTTTTGTTGCTGTTGTCTTAGGGTGATTTTGTTTTCCTCTTTCAGAATAAATTTTGAGCCAAATTAACTTTTATTTCTGGCCCAATTTTAAATCTTTATGACTTACATGGAAACAGAATTTAATTATTCTTAATTTTTGTTGACATTTTATTACATTAAAATCTGCTACCCTGTTGAAACTGGTTCCAGCTCTGCAGAAGTGCGGTGTGTAAGTCCTTGCTTAAAAGGAGCGATGTTACCGTATTGAAGCCTATATTGTGTGTTACATATGACTGTGCACTACACTTACAACTGGGATTCAGGGAGATAGACAAAGTATGTCTGGTTTAAATTCCTCTTATTTCACACCTGTAATTGTCAATAGTCTCATCTGAATGCTTTAAGGTAGACAGTGTTGGAATGAACTGTCTAACCTCTTTTGGGACTAGAAATACAATTTACCAATTAAAACATAATTACTGTTCATGAACATTTCTTCATAAACCTATTTTTTTAAAATAATTAAATTACAGAAAGAAAATAGTGCCCCTGTGAGTGGTATTGCCTTTAAGCTTCACATCAGAAAACCTGGCTTAAGTCAGGTATGACTACGAAAATTTTAGAATCTAGTTTTGTTACAAGCACAGTGAAATTTTCAGAATTACTGTCCTGATTTTAATTGCTCACTGCTATCGCTCAAAAGGAAGGAAGTAGGTTATTCTCAAAATAGTAGGTCCACGTATTCAAATTTACCAGTCTTGACTGAGACTCAGTTCTAGAGGCATTCAGTGAAGCACAGCACTTCAGAAGTTTGGAGGGAGGATATTTTTTTTCCTTCAATGCTGAGAGGCCAATAGTAAGCAGAATAAAAAGAAAAAAATAGTAGGGAATATAGGAAGGGAATACAGGAAAGGATATGGGGTTCTTCACAAGCTATGTTTATATATTGCACAGTATGTGCTGCAGTGTTACCTGGCCAGACAAATGCAGTATTTTTTAACTAAATAGCTCTATTAAAATATTTTAAAAGTTACACTGTTAAGTATTCAAAACCAACAAACTCTAAATTAAAAATGGTTTATAGCCCTTTGCTTATGAAGCAATATTCTGTTTGCCAAATAAAGCATACGGCACCATTCTAGGAGCATTTGCCAGCACCCTGCGCTGTCCCCGTTAGGTGCATTCACTAATCCCTTGGCTGCAGACTCACATTCATTTTTATGCTCTGTCTTCCTGGCCAAATGGATCTTGAATTCTTATTTCTTCATAAGATCATTGCTTTAACAGGAGGGGCACCTTCTCCTCTGCTCTCCCCCACCTCCCTGTGAAGTAGTCCTGTGTTTAGGGCATGGTTTTGAGAGGTAAGATGTTACTGATACAAATGTCTTCAGGCAGAGGACGGATTGTAGTCTGATGTCCCACATCCTAGGCATCTGCTTTGACTACTATGCTTCCGTAAAAAGGAAGAATGACTACCAGGCTGTGCACTAAAAACCTTCAGCATCCATTTCTGGGTTTTGTGCTCTAAAAATACTTACCATAACAGGGTCATTATGGGAGGAATGTCTGAGTTTTGGATCCTCGTAACGTCTTGGGTCTCATGAAGAAACCAAGCTGCTCAGAAATGTCACATGCTTTTGGTCATTCATGGAAGCAGACGTGTTTGTGTGTGGGACCTTAAGAGCACATAAACTCAGATACATGTAAACTCTGGGCCCATCTATTTGGCACGGGGCAAGCCGTGCATTTGATGCTCAGTTTTGGATGTTAAGTGTCTCAATCTCCTCTACAGGACACACTAACCTGCTGGATTTCTTTTCTCCATTTAGCATCACGTACCTTCTGACTACTCACTGAGCTTTCTGTACAATACAGATCTTACCCTTATTGGGTGTGAATAATGGATTTGCTCTGAAATGAGCTGAGCAAATTACTACGGTATAGAAGGCTGTACCACATATATGAGGCTTTAGAAGAATAGTGGGACTATGAGGAAGTGTGATGATGACAATAAAGGATATAGTAAGATGTACAGTGCAAAGGTACTTTTGGCTTAGAGTATCAGTCTTTTCATGTTTATAGTTACTATTTGATTGTATGGTTATTCAGACTGTTTGTATAAGTGTAATCAGGGAGTGGCCTTTCCTGCACTGACAGCTCTCTTTCTTTCCTCCCAGTGTGGAACAAATTGACTACGTACGAGTACATCCTGCAGCAGCGTCCCCAGCAAGAGGTGAAAGAGGGAGACAAGCAACTGGAGTCTTGTCCCTCCCAAGTGAGACCCGGTCAGGTACTCGTACTTTCAGTCCATTTCTGAAAAACAGCCTCGCTTGTCCACCGTGTAGAATTTGCTTCACTTCTGCGAGCTCCAAATTTTAGAGGCAGTTGCTAGAGATAAGACTCCAGAGGTACTTTGGTGGAGTTGAGGAGGATGTGAGAAAGTGTAAGGCCTGTAATTTGATGAACGCTTTAGGCATAACCAAGTACTGCTTTCAAAGGGATCAATCCCACCCACTCTCTTCCTCCACCACTTGTTTTCAGCCCTGCACTGTCTATTCTCTTCTGCCAGCGCAGCTGTTCGTTACAGTCATGCAGTGAACAGGGTGGGGGAACTCATCTGGGTAAGAATAAACTTTATTAAAAAAAATAGTTGAGCTCGTGTTTAGCTGGCCCAGCTCCCTCCCGTTTGGTTCACCGAGCAGTCACATAAATGCCTGTGTCAGCACGAAGGAGGGTGACTGAAGAGTGGGAAGGGTCCTGTCACTGGAAAGGACAGGGCCATCTGTTTGGGTGGCAGTGCACGTCCTGCTGGCTTATGTGAGCGGTATCGCAGGTCACGACTGAAAGTGAGACAGGCTCTAAGGCTGGAGAAACTGGGGCTAATCATCAAGCAGCTAATAATACCAATAGTTGAACTATCTTGAAAAGGAAAAGGACACCAATCGTGTTCAGAAATGACCCAGACATCTGCTTTTCTTTGAATTGAGTCTACGTAGCGATAAGGGTCCTTGTGATTACCACGATGTTGATCTGTATCTCTGTAAAAAGAGTTCTACAAGCTCTTTAATGCTGTTACACTCTGCAGTGGCATATATATTCCACTATGAATTGAGAGGTTCAGCGTAATTTATTTTGCCGCAAGGCAGCTCTATCCCTGGAGTTACTCAAAATTTGACTGGACAAATTCTGTACTGGCTTTAACAGGGGGTTGGACTAGAAACTTCCAGAAATTCTTCCTAGTCTAAATTATTCTGCGATTGTGCGATCCCGTGTAACTTTTAGTTTTATGCAAGTAAGTTACCTATGATACAACCAGTTTTATATTTCATAAGACATTAATTAAATCCAAGCTTCATCCAAGTATTCTGTGTAGAGATACTGGGATCTGTCCGGACTCATTTGTAGTTCTTCCCTATCAAAGCAAAGGGGAAAGTGAGCTAACTCCCTTTCGTGTGGAGACCCCAGCTTTTCATACATATTTTTTTACTGTCTTGGAAAAATTGAACTTTCAGTTTAAACAGAGGTTTCCATAACAACAAAAATATTTGGCACTTTGTCTCATAGAGCTTTGCTTACTATGAAAATGAAAACAATAATAAAGCATTAGCTCTAATCATTTCCTAGTTACTGAATTTTGATTGATATTGAAAATATACTTGAACAGGGGTGGACTCTGAGTGTGTGCACATTTGGGATGTAGCCATTCAATGATGTTCTCCTGTCTGCGCTGGTGCTTATCTAGATATGTGTGAATATGGTTAATTGGAAGCAGCAAGCCTGGAAGAAGCAGGGTGAAAAGCAGTTCTGTGTTTCAGGACTGCAGTTAGTACCTTGGGGAACAAGAAAGACTGGATGATGCCCAGTAACATTGTTATGAAAAATGTTAACCCACCAGATTTTCCTTGTTTCTTACATAGCAACCAAGAGATAAACACAAACAAATAGATTGGAGTAGGAGAACACCAAGTGACTTGCCTTTTGTAAGCTGTGTGGACTACAGCCTTCTTTAGCTTCAACACAGAAATCCTTTGTAATTGATCCAAGATGTTGCAAGCATAAAATGGAAATCATCCTCTTCCCACTTTTGTCTTAAGTGTTCATTCATTTTAGGGAGTAAGAAAAAACATGCATTTCCCCTTTAATCCTTGTTTTTGACCCTTATTCAAGCTTGGGTGTTGGTTTTGGCTTCAGTTTTCCATGTTTGTCTGCGGTTAAGTCTTCGGCTATGTTCAGGTTAAAGGATTCTTGTTCAGGTTAAAGGATTCTTATGTACTTGTAGAATCCTTCTCAGAACATGCACGAAGTAAAAGCCCTAATTTTGCACACTTAAGTGGTTCAGATGTCACAAAAAAATGCAAAACAGTTGGACATATACAGCCTTTGCCTCTATTACTATACCCAAAGCAGCGTGTGCAAGTAACAGTTTTTTCTGTAGGCAGTTGCATAGCAGTCCAAAGAAATCTAAGCTAAACCAAACCCAGTGCTTTAATGCCTAATTGCATTCATACCAGGGAGCTGGCTTTCATAGTGAGGCCAGCTGGGATGTGATTTTTTTCACATTCCTAAAGCTTTGAACTTGCTCTGGACACCGATTCAGGTTGGTGAGGTTTGGTTTTAAATAATAAACACAGATTTTACTCAGCTTCCCTCACACTTTCAATATTGTTTCCCTCTTCCAATGTCTGGTTAAGATGAACCTAGTCTTCACTCTCAGCCTCAACACTTGCAACAGACCCACTTTCCCTGGGACAAGAACCATTTTTGCCTGTTCAATTCTGCCTCCCCTCCAGCCAGACAACATTTCAGGGCACTGGCTGTCACTGAAGTGGATGATACGAGCAGCCACAGTGGGCAAGGGAGCTGAATTCATCCTGAAGTTGTAACCACCACCACTGGGGTGGACACAGCTGGTACTCAGCCTCCAGAGGAGGTCTGAGCATGGCCAGGATTTGCAATGAACTTGGGCGGTCTGTCGATTTAGCAGTCTGTTTTCGGCAAGAGTAAAAGCTGAATCCCGACAACCCAGTTGGAAAGGGTGGATCTGTCTTGCTGTTGCAGTTGAAGGATGCTGGCTGTCCCGCTAACAACTGTGGGAGCGGAGGGAGGCTGGGACTCTGCGCTGTGGTTGTAGTTTTTGTCACACTGAGAGAACATTGTATTTTCTACTGATCGAGTCTTCTTCCATTTGCTTCTGCTAGTCAACTCTAATGATTTGCTTTCTTTTATGTGGCTGCTTTGGTTATACGTAATTTATAGAAGGCTGAAATGGACAAAAAAGCTCTTTCATTCCCTGCTTGGAAAGAAGTTGTTCATGATATTCTCAAGATGTATAATTTCTTAATCTCCTTTGAAATGCCAGTCCTGCAGTCCTGTTTGTATGCTGTGGACATTGAATCCTGATCATTTTCAGTTACTCTGCGCAGTCTTACGAGGATGTCTCCTGCTGCAGCTCATTTCAGCCACGGCGTGCTTTCCTCTGAAAAGACCTACCGCCCGTACGCTCACAGTGACACGAGATTGTGTGTGGTCCCTTTCATTGGTGACTCAGGTGCATGGGGCTTCAATGTAAATGTTAAGAATTTGGTCCCCAAGGAGATTTGAGGAAACATTTATGTACATTTGGTGTTCGGTCGATGATGAGCGATGATCTGACTAGAGTTACAAGTTCTATTTGAAATACATGTGGTCAATTTCTGCAGATTATTAATCCTGCACTTGGATAAACCCTGCCTATAATAGCCCCAAGCAGCATAATTCTCAAATCAGAAAGTTCTAATGTTTGGGATTGCTAAACCAATTCCCTTCAAATTGGATGTTACCACCTATAAAACAGCTGCAAATTCCTTCCCAACTCCTTTTTTCCTTTACGAGACCAATTAAACTCAGAGCATGTTACAAAAGGCAACAGGCCTGAAGCCCTTCCAGTTTGGCAACTGTCTTATCTAACAATCACACGAGTACTGAGACTCCAGACATGCCAAGATGTTCAAAAGCAGCTAGTAATTTTGGAAGTATCTCTTCTAGCGTGTAAAGAAGGCTGGCCAGAGTTGATCAGACCGGAGTGCTGGCTCTGACACTGGCCAACTGTGGAAATTGTGAACGCTGAGAGGGAGTGCAAGAGTTGTAGTCCCCAGTACCCTCTCCCAGCACTTGGCAATATGTGTTAGGGGCTTTTGGAGCACAGAGCTTCGAACGGCTTTATATTTGCTGGTTTCTCACACAAACTTTTATCTTTTCTTCTTGAATCCATGTAACATTTAGCACCTGCAGCATCCCATGGCAGTGAGTGCTACAGCTTATTTCCATGCTGTGTCAAAAGTGCAGCCTTCCTTCGGTTTCTTTTGAAACGACTACCTATTTTTTTTTTCATTTGATGCTCCCTGAATGTTGTGTTAGAGAGATGGTAAACAATTATTCCCCATTTGCTTTCTCCACTCATATCTGCCCTGAGTATTTCCTCTCCTGACTGAAGAGCCCTGACCCATTAGCTGTTTCTTGTACAGAAACTGCTCCATACCTTTCATTGGTCCTGTCGCTCTTCTCTGTACCTTCTTCCAGGTCTTCTGTGGGGGAAGATGCTGGAACACTATAGAGAATCCAGTGTCCAGGCTGCCGATGAATTTATTCAGTAACATGAAACTATTTTCTTTTTTTTTTTAATGCTTTTCCTTTTCATTCCTATAATCTGAAATGATTTCTTGGCTGCCACTGAATGTGCAGCTCCATGAATCCTTTTCTAGTTCAGAGACCGTTGCTTTGTATGTAAAGTTTACACTACTTTTCCCACGTGCATCGCTTTACATCTTTACATCTAGCAATATTGATTTTCATGTGCCATTTTATCACCCCGTAATTCAATATTGCAAGAGTCTTCTGCAGCTCTCTGCGGTTGGCTTTAATTTTTATTGCCTTACATAAGGGAGTATCATCATCAGACTTCATCTCACTGTTCTGCTCTTTTGTCGATTGTTTATGAATTTGTTGAAGTGCAGAGGCCCTGGGTCTCTCAGGAACCCGTTTGTGGGACGTCCAACTTTGACTTCATTTTCTCAAGTTTGCTGAGCAGGCTGTTCAGACAAATAGGTCTTCATGAGCTTGTTTAAGCTTTTTTGGAAGCTAATGCCTATCGCATTTAAAATCCCTCCGTCTTTACCACCTAAAAGTTGCCTTAAAATGTATGTGTGTCTTTATAGTCACTACACACTAAAATGTTTTAAGAGGAAGTTGTCTTGCTAATTATTCAAGTTTAAGAGCAGCTGAAAAGTAGTGTCAAGGTTCTCCTGAGCACGGTTTATCCTTTTTGACAACGGGGCTTCATACCCTGCCTCACGTGGGACTCTGACCATCTTAACTGTGTCCTTTTGAGGGAGAACTGGGAGCCCTTTTCTGTAATGCAGGCACTTGGATTTAGGAGGCTTATTCGTTGCGTCTTCTTATATGTTTATGAAAGTATGCAATTTTAAAGTTCAGGATGGCATTACTTTGAATTCATCTATAGCTGAGCCAAATGAGCAATATATCACATTCTTTTTTAAAAAACAGCAGTTATTAGCCATACAGGATTCACACAAGAAACAGAAAATACTTTATGTTTTTCCTCTGTGTTGCATGCTTTCATTTTCCTCACCTCCATTCTGAATTTAAAAGAAGTTTTTTGCATTCACTGCTTAGCTCCTGTGATTGAACGGTATAACTAATGGAAGCTTTAAGTGATATTTTGAATGTGGTCCCAAGAAATGATTAAGCTGGTCTCCGTAAGTGTAATTTGTTTTCGAGTCACATGAAATACTGGCTGGACTAAATGAATGAATCAGGGACTTCTAATTGTCTCAATCTTGGTTTTCCATCTTCTTAAGCAGCAGACTCCTGCTGAGTTTCAGCTGTGCTGAAAAAAAAAGTGAACAGCTGAAACTGTTCTGTAAGGACAGAAAATGTCTGGCCTGTGGCTGAGGAAGGAGGAAGAAGACATCTCTGTAGTGAAAATCCCTCTTCTCCACTCTGTGTCCATATTGGTCTGAAAATGTTCATTCTTTTCTTTCTTTCTTTTTTTTTTTCCAGGAAGCAGACTTTTTTTCAGGTAACTCTGGCTATACAGACCCTGGTATTCAAGAAGAGGAATTCTCAACAGTAACTTCAGGAAAAGGGTGAGTAAAGTCATAGATAGAAGTCTCCCAGCAGCATGTATGGTGAATGGGAAATTGTCATCAAAGTCACCGATGGACCCTAAGACAAAAGTACTTAGGAGGATAGGGAGCACCAATGTTTTGACCAAGGCATGGTGAAATCTTTGAGTTTCAGGAGGATAAATACCTGCAGGACTACTTGCCTCCCCTCCCCTGGGAAAATATCTTCCCTAGAATACTCTGTTTAGGCTGTTTTGTATTAAAATTACTTTAAAGCTGCCTGATTTGTCCTGTAATTCCTATATTGAGCTCATTATAGTTATATGCTTTCAGGTTGTCAAGAGATGAATCACAACAGCAAAATTTATAACACAGGCAACACTCATGGGAAAACAGCATCCTTGTCTCTTAATTAATCCTTGCCTATTAACTCATGTCCCCGGGGAAGGGAGAAGAAACCCTGCATATCTCGCACAGTTGTGCAGGAAAAGTTACCCTGCAGTCTTGCTGGGAATGCTGTGTAAGGCAGGGGATGCTTCAGTCAGGCTGATGTGTACGTGCAAGCAAAGCGGGCATCAGAGTTAAGTCATGTCTAAGGGAAGCATCTTGTATATCTGCCGTGTGTTTTAGCTTTTCAAAGCTCTATGTCCGCGATGATGAAGCTGACCCCCAGCAGAGCTCCTCCTCTGACCTCCCGTCTCTTCACTTTGCGGTCCCTTCTCAGGTAAGCAGGAGACTTGCTACATACCATAAAATCATAGAATCATAGAATCATTGAGGTTGGAAAAGACCTCTAAGATCATCGAGTCCAACCGTCAACCCAACACCACCATGCCCACTAAACCATGTCCCTAAGCGCCTCATCTACTCGTCTTTTAAATACCTCCAGGGATGGGGACTCAACCACTTCCCTGGGCAGCCTCTTCCAATGTTTCACCACTCTTTCAGTAAAGACATTTTTCCTCACATCCAATCTAAACCTCCCCTGGCACAACTTGAGGCCGTTTCCTCTCGTCCTGTCGCTTGTTACTTGGGAGAAGAGACCGACCCCCACCTCGCTACAACCTCCTTTCAGGGAGTTGTAGAGAGCGATGAGGTCTCCCCTCAGCCTCCTTTTCTCCAGGCTGAACAACCCCAGTTCCCTCAGCCGCTCCTCAGAAGACTTGTTCTCCAGACCCCTCACCAGCCTCGTTGCCCTTCTCTGGACACGCTCCAGCACCTCGACGCCCTTCTTGTAGTGAGGGGCCCAAAACTGAACACAGTATTCGAGGTGCGGCCTCACCAGGGCCGAGTACAGGGGCACGATCACTTCCCTACTCCTGCTGGCCACACCATTTCTGATACAGGCCAGGATGCCCTTGGCCTTCTTGGCCGCCTGGGCACACTGCTGGCTCATGTTCAGCCGGCTGTCGACCAGCACCCCCAGGTCCTTTTCCAACAGGCAGCTTTCCAGCCACTCTTCCCCAAGCCTGTAGCGCTGCATGGGGTTGTTGTGGCCGAAATGCAGGACCCGGCGCTTGGTCTTGTTGAACCTCATACAATTGGCCTCGGCCCATCGATCCAGCCTGTCCAGGTCCCTCTGCAAGGGACACCATAACCTCTGCAGCTGACGATTCACCAGGTTGCATGGGTGCACGCTCACTCGAGTGCGGGCTGTGGTTAACTCCTTCGTACACATGCCCTCCCTGTCCTCAGCATGTATCTGCAGGTATGGCTGTGCCCTGCAGTCACTACAATCAAGTGATACTCTCCTGTCTCAGCTCACACATGTGATCAGATATATTCTGCAGTTCCCTCATAAGCTCTCAGCCTAGCTGTAATACAGCTGTAATGCAATATCTTGCTACTCCAGTGCAGTTCAGTGACTGTATCTTTACTACTTTGTTGATGTAACAAGCTGTGCATGTTTCTGTAGAGCAAAATCCAACAGTTTATATGTTCAAATATGGACGTTAAAGCATCTGCCCAGGGAAAGATGGGGTGTGTGTGGATACGAAGCTTGAGTGTATGAAACAGCTGTCCAAAGTCAAGTTTTCCGTGCTCTTGATATTCATGTACCTACGTCCAGATGCTCTCCCCCCTTGCTCAAATGGCAGGTGGTGGTGCTCTCCCCCTTTCCTCCAGGCTTATTGATCAAAATCTTGTCGTCTAGCTGATAAGAAAAAATCCTTTTCAACTATACTTGTGTTTTGGACAAGAGCTATCTCTCTCTTGGGATGTCCTGTGCTATGTGACTTTTGGTCCCCTCTTCTAGTTTGACTCTAGAAATGCATTTGTCCACCAGTCTCTCATACATCCTCCAGTTGTATGAGACGACAGCTTAAAGGTACCTACACACAGAGAATTGCTGGATGCAGATAATGTGTGTGTTCGTTAAATACCTGTTCTCTGTCATTGCTTTATAGTAACTCAGTCCTAAACTATAAAATATTCTGGGACTTGGGTCATACTTAATCCTCATTATTAAAAATAGGAGGAATTAAAGAGAGGTAGCAATTAAAAAAACGGAGTGTCTCGTTACTTTGGGCTGTTGAAGTGACTTCCCTTCTCTTGGGCCACTTGTTTTCACAGCGACAGAAAAAAAGAAGAAAGAAGACGCATAAAGCTTCTTCCTCAGCAACGGACGGCAGATCTAAAACACACGCTAGACCTTGGCCCTCTTTCCCAGATCCCCAGTCAGGTGGGAGCGCACCGGTCAGCTTCTCTGCTTCTGAACTGCATTTCTGGTTGCTGGCACACAGAAATGAAGTGTGTCATGAAAACCCAGCACTGGCGGAAAGTTAATTTGCCTAAGAAGGGAAAATGAGTGCTTCTGAGTGCTTGGAGATACTCTAAAATGATCAGACTTGGGTACACTGCTGAGTGTAGAGTTCTCTACATTTTCATATCTAATTTGCATAAATACAAGTATGATTTTCTTTAACACTAGTGGATCAGCCATGTCAGAGTTTCTGGGCTTGTTGATGTCTTTGTGGGGCCGAGGGCTCTCTCTCTCTCTCTTCTTAAGCTTTCTTCTCCCTTTCTTTCCATCTGTAGAGTTCCCAGCCACGGCTGCTGCCACCTCATCTTCCCACAGCCTTCGCCTCTTAGTGCCAGCTTTTCCTCCGAGAGCTGCTGTGCCCCCCAGCAGCACCGGCCTCATCCAGGCGGTGGGACCCCCAGCTGACTATCACTCAGAGTCCGCCGAGTCCATGGATGAGATTCCTGTGGCTCAGACTCGCCTTGGGAGCACTGCCCTTCATGGGCCTCCTAAGAATAGCTCAAGCAACTCTCAAGACTATCCCTTGTCCACAGACAATCCCAGAGGTGACAGGAAGAAGAATCTGTATTCTGGGCACAAGGTAAAAAGGAAAAGCTGCCAGACAGACAGACGCGTGGAACAAGACTTGGAACTTTTTTCTAAGATCCCTGCTGTGTTTGTAAGTAAGAGCAGTGGAGAACCTCATGTCTCTCAGCCCCAGCCCAGTGAGAGCACATCCGAGCCGCACCACAGAAAATGCACCAGCAAGCAGCACGTGGGCAGACGTGATCCGTGCTTTAAGGACATAAGGACAAACACCACAGCGGCCTAGTGATCAGCTGTCCAAAGCCATAGCCTCTGGGGACAAGGCAAGAGGTTCTCTTTCTATTTGTGTGTTGCCGTTCAAAGATCTTGACTCCAGTGACTCGTCTTTTTCGCTGGAGGTAGCAGCGTCCCTTTACCTGATGCTGTTCATCTTCCAGCAGAACTAGCTGAGAGGCAGTAAAAACCCCGCTGCATCATTGTTTCTGGCTGCCTCTTCCTGAGCCAGGAGTGCCCCTGCGCCCAGTTCCATTCTCCTTGTCAAGGGGGAACAGCCTCCCCGGATAGGGGTGTGCCCAGGGCTGCCACTGGTTAAGGACCGCAGCGTTAGTACTCCGTAGAGTGCTGAGGGACTCATCCCTGCTCCGTGTGCTTGCCGTCAGACTGCAGTGAGACGTTTCTCATGCGCGACCAAAGGCAAGAGGCAATAAGGTGGCAAACCTGAGGTAGGCATGTTGCTAGAGAGAACTAGAGTACTCTCCATAGGAAGGGGCTGTACCCTCCTGGCCCTCTGCACATTAGTACCGCGGTAACTTTCTGGGAGAGTGCGTGGGGAAGAACGAGGCTGCATCTCTGCTCTTCCCTGCACCCTGAAAACTAAATTTCCCATCTGCCTACACCCTGTCAGTCTTTGGATCACGCGCAGGGGCTTCAGCAGGTGGTCAGGGAGTAACCTCAGGATTGTCCTGTCCCTGTACCGCTTTCCACTGGACGCCCTCAAGCCAAGTTCACCAGCATGTATTCTGTAAGGCGGCGTAGTTTGACTTGCTCCACCTTCCCAGCAGCCCAGGGTGCCCCGCAGAGCAGCTTTCTCATCAGAAGCTCTGGGATACAGCAGGTCCTGAAACCTTTCCATTGCCTGGGCTGCCAGATCCACATTAGTCCACAGCCAAGCCTGGAGTCTCTGTATTGCAGAAAAATCCCACATCAGACACTGGGGCACGTAGCCAGTGCCTCGAGTCACAGCACCCTGTGCTGGTGGTGAGAAGCAGAGAGCTGCCTGGGCTGCCGAGCTGCAGCGCCTTGGCTTTCCCTGCCCTCTTGGCTTCCCCAGGCAGCATGCCCCGTTTCAAATTCCTGGCTGAGCGCTGAGACCGGGGCCGCCAGCAAGCTCAGATCTGCCGAGCAGCCAGCTAACCTCAGAGCCTGGGATAGCAGCTACGCACGCATCCCGATGGGCCTTGCCACCGGTATGGATGGGCCTGACACGATTTGTCATTTGGCAGCCGCGGCACCTGCACAGCCCCTGCCTCCCCGGCACAGCCGGCGCCCTGAGCAGCGGGCTTGGCCGGTTACAGCGTTTCTGGACAGGCCCCCAGTGCTGCACGCTGCTGGCGTGTGCGAACACATAGGTGCACCGGTAGAAAAGAGGAAGTCTGGGAAGTCTTTATTCACCCTACCGAATGTTTTGATGCATGGAAACCACAAAAAAACCCTTTCTCCAGACCACAGTGGGTGTAGGTTAGGGAAGGACAAGACAAAGCACGTGAGTCGAGCTAAGCTGTTCCTCCCCTTGCCTGGCTCAGTCTGCAGGCATTCATCAGAAATGATTCAGAACAGGACAGGATATCTGGGGACAGATGCTCTTTGGGCACAGCCAACACGGGACAGGCAGGCTGGACTCCCGGCTTTGATGTATGCGCTTCCCAGCCCGGCTGTTGCCCGTCATCCCAGTGCTCACGCTGGCTTCTGTGCTGCTCTGAGGTGCACGCAAAGTCCACTTCCCCTGGAACTTTAGGCCCAGACGGTTTTCCTTCTGGAGAGCTCACTTCAGCAGAGAGAGGCAGGAAGGCACCTGCTGTACGTTGAAAGCCTCTCCCCATTCCAGTAGCACCCGTGAATGCCGGTAGCTGGCCCAGCTCCCTCGGGAAGCACCCCAGCACTATCACCTGGCCAACACCACGCTGTGTGGTGCTCATGCAGTGGACATTTCAAGTAGTGCTTGCCTTCAAGGAGCAGGCAAAGTGCTGCAGCTGCTCCTGGGAACACATGATCCTTGCAGAGCTGAGGTTGGAATAGGGGAGTCCTCCCTTTGCTGAAGGGTTTATGGGGTGAGTGTGGCTCATAGGCGGGACCATCCAGGCCGAGCACTCCCTGGGACAGTCCTTGGGAAGTTCTGGCAAGGCAGCGTAGATACGATCACTGACCCCAGGCTTCTTTAAAGGGCTGTCTTACCGTCCTTCTCTGTTGCCTGATTTTTGACTCCTGAAAGAGCTGGAACGAGGAGCCTTGACTCTTCATCGAATTACATGAGCCGTTGATCAGCAAAAGTGAAGTCTCAAGTAGCTGTTGAAGTCGTTATGTCTGAATTTGCAGGAAGGGTTGGCCTGTGCTCACGCTCCTTGCAGCTTCCCTTGCTGCTGTGGCCAGTGGTACCCGCTGGCAGCGTGACCCTTTGGAAAAGCAGGCGTGTGGGGGACCAACCCTTGTGGACCAGCAGGCATGGCACTGCTTGTCTGCAGAGACCAGGGCGTCTGCTCGCTGATGGATCCTGGGTAAAGTCCTTCCAGTTGTTTCTCCTCACGTCTGCTGTCATCCAAGAGAACGACACCCTGCGGTAATGCTGGGCTCAGGGTTTTCAAAGGCGTGCTGTCCCTCCACCCAGAAAGCATTGGTAATTTCTCTCCAGCAGGTGCCCCTGAGCAGACCTCATGTGTTTTCTTACCCTTTGTCCATGCAGAACCTGTCCCAAAGTCGTGTATGGAGCTCTTCAGTAGCTCTGTCCACAATAAAATTTTCTATGCCCTTTGCTAAATATTTCCTCCTTTTTCGCAGTCATTCATTTATCTGCCCAGTTGATGTCCCCCCCCAACTTTTCCCTGCACCTCTGATGTCCCAGCTGGGCTTAGCACCTTAACCTGTGTGTGGGTGACAGCGGTCCCCTCTCCGTAGGTCTCTATGGACCGCCTTCCCTGAGGGGTAGGGGGTAGACCACCTTCTCCAGGAGGTACGTAACTCCAGCCTGCTTTCTGCGCTGCAGCCGGGCGAGCGCCACAGGGAGGAGGCCAGGCCGGCTGTGCACCGTGCTGCAGGAAGGCTGCTGCGCTCTTTGGGGTGAGTGGAGCCGGGTTTCCTGGTCTATCATACGTCCAGGGAAAGAAAGGCCCGGCATAGTCTCGAGGCGGCAGGTTCCGAGGACACGATGGAAAGGAAGGGGATGTCCTACACTGCTAGCAGTTCGCTGGGACATGACGCTCTCCAGGAGCACGGGGCTCACCCTCAGGTTCACCATTTAGTTGCCCTCCCCTTCCCAGGCTGTGCTCACCTGCCAGTTGTCCTACTGAGAACGGCCCGTAAGCCCCAAATTCCCCTGCCACGCACACGAACACCCACCTGAGAAGGGTCTCCGCCTCCAGAGACCCCGACGACCAGTGCAGAGCCCCACACGCTGCTGGGCTGTACTGGTTCTGTCCCACCCCGCAGGTTTCCCCGCGAGGAGCAGGAGCCCATGCTTTTTGCTGGATGCCAACAGGATGCCCTGGGGACCCCGATTTGGGAGGTGGGGAAGACATCCTTCTGCTGCCTTCGGCCGAGACATGGAACGTTTTCTCCACTGCATGGAGTGCCGGAGGAGGCAGAATAAATCAAGGCTGCAAAACGTGCAATACCTTGTCCGTGCGTTGGGGCAGCTGGATGCTGAGCGAAGAGGCAGGCCCCAGCAGGACGGGCTCCCAGCACTGCCAGCATCGGACTCCGATCTCCTGAACCTCATGGGCGGCAGGCAGGATTGTGTGTGCCGGGCGGCATTTGATTTGGGCTGGGTTTTGTGTTTTCACCACAACCACATTAAAGGAGGGCTGTTGAAGATGCATATTGGGCACCCAAGAATGAAAATGGTGAGACTGAGATGGTTTTAGCTCCTGGGAGAACTGCTGTCTGCCCCAGATCAGTTCCCAGCGAGGATGAACCTTCGCAAGTGCAGTTGAGCATCTCAGCCGAGCTGCTTCGTGCCGGGAGGGCCTTTTGCAGATGCCGCTTTGCAATATACATGTGCCCTCAGGACCCCGGCTTTGGGTGCTGTGTGTGGTATCCCACAAAGTCATGGAAGTTTTCCACGGCAGGGAGGTGGCACCTTTCCAGGATGGTCACGGCAGGGGCAGGCACAGCCCCGGCTCGCTCCTTCCCCACCTCGTTTCTGTCCTTTTGGGACCCTAATGCTGATACCTGCGGGTTCAGGTGCCGAGGGCGTTTCTGCTGCCCAGGCAAGGCTCACGGCTGCTGCACTGGGTGAGGAAGCTCCATAGCAGACCTGTGGCAGCAACCAAAAGGAAGGAGTCGCATTAGGGTACCGCTGCAGAGGCCAGCGTGCAGGCAGAGCGGTCCCGGCCACCACATCAGAGGATTGCAGTGACCGCGAGCTCTCTGGCAGCCCGAGGCCATCAGAGAGCTGGGTGAGGTGACAGAGGAACTCCTGATGCCTTCAGCTCCCCATCGCTGCAGAAACATTGAGGTCTGGCATCCCTGAGCCCCTTCTCCAGCACTAAATAAAAGGTTTTTTGCCAGGGCACGAACTCTCCCATCAGCGGGAGGCAGCGCCCTGGACTGGCCGTTCCCACCATGAGCCTCTGCGGCTTTTCATCAGGAGCAAGCAATGCATTTGCAGGATGGTGACAGCTTTCCGGAGTCCTCTAAAATCAGAGATCCCGGTCCCTGGCCACTTGCCAGCGGCTGTGCCAGGCCTTGCAGCACGTTCCTCTCCCAGCCTTGGCATGGGACGTACGCCCTGCTTGCTTTCATCTTTGGGTGTGACTCAAGTTTCTTAGTTTTCTCTTTGAAGTCAAGGGGACCTTCCTTTGGGAAATGATTTTTGGTGAGTCTGTTCCCGGGCTCTGTTTTCGACACGTCCTGAGAGCATCTCAGGGGGCTTCCTTGAACTGCAGGGAGGGAGGAGGAAGCTCCTGCCGGAGGAGGGTACATTTTCCCCTCCTCTCTGCCCTGTGCTGTGCATCGCAGCCAGGACCCCAGCTCGAGCGGCAGACCCCCCTTGGCTCTGCGCGCTGCTGGCACACCCGGCACGCACACACGCACGCCGCGATCGCGCCGCTCATCAGCCGCAGCTAAGACCCATTAATGCCTTGTGGACATGCTGTTGCTGGGGTTACCGTATACATATTGCACAACCTCCGAAACACTTCCCTCTGTTTTGTAGCAACTTGCGCTAGAGAAGCAGCGTTCCCGCATAACCTCATCCCACCCCAGATACGGCCGAGCCAGCGACTCATTCCTGAAACAAGATGACTCCGGGGAGCCTGCGGTGCCCAGCCCCGGGGGAGGCGAGAGGCAAAGAGGACGGAGGGTGAGCGCAGAGGGTGCTCCGGGGTCGTGCTTGTGCTCTTGTGCGAGCTCTGAGCTGCACCCTGGAGCAGTCACAGCACTCCAGGACTCTGTGTGAAGGTAGGGAGACAGACATGGTCCTAGCAGGGACAAGCCCGGCATCTGAAGCCGTGTCTCGGTGACACTGAGCTGTGAGCCTCAGTGTGTCTGGGGTAAGCGCTGGAGTTACACAGCTCATTAAGCTCCCCAGGGCAGGAGACAGCCTGGGAACTTCCTGACCTTCATTGGAAATCGCAAGAAGGGAAAGGTCCCCGGGGAGCTGAGCACTGAGCTATGTCCATGCTCCTCCACCACCCCACAGGACCTGTGCAACCTCCTCCTCAGCTCCTGCCTGCGCCACGGGCTCCGGACCAAGTCACAGCCTCCTCCCGGGCTTCCGTCTCTGGGCTGCGTGAGGAACAGCAGGAGCTGGCCAAGGACTGTGCTCTGTCCCAACAGGGCTGTCATGGTGACAACAAATGCACAACAAACCCTGGCCCTTAGGAACCGAAAACTGACCTGCTCAACCTGACCCCGTGGGGCAACTCGCCAGCCCTGGCTTGGTGTCCCCCACTCGCCCGGCTCTCCCCATGTGCCGCCTCTTGGCTCTTCGGGCTCTGCAGTCCCCAGGGCCGGCTGGAGCTCCAGCAGAAGAGCTGCCGACATGCCCAGCCCCGGCTCGGCTCCTGCCTGCTGCCAGCTGGGTCAGTCTGGGCTTTTGTACTGCCTGCTGCTGCCAAGCTCTGCCAGAGCTGCTGCGGGCTGGATGCTCCAGCCGGCGTTACCTGGGCTCCTCTCCGGAGCTGTCAGCTGGAAGCAGAGCCAAAGACACCTGCTTCGGTGGGGAGTTGCAGGGTAAGCTAAGGACAAGGCTGTACCTTCAGCAAGATTTAACCACCCTCCTCGCTATGGCAGCCCCAATTATTGCCCTCTCCTTAAAGCAGAGAGCAGGCGAGCAGCCCTTCCCCACTTTCCGCAGGGTGGGACGGCAGCCCTAGGTCCTTGCTGGCCCAGGCGGAGGCCGGTTTAAATTCCCACTTCACAGCCAGCCACTGTAACCTCTGAGCCTCTGCACTTTGGGACCTGCTTTCATATTTTATGAAGAGCTGGAAGCATGCGTGTTCAGGACAGAGTCCTCCTGGTGCCACCTCCTCCGCGCAGCACCCAGGCTTTCTGGCCATGTCTGAGCTCTACCAGGACAAGCCAGACAGAGGAGAAACACTCGTTGGCGAGGTCTGCCTGGACTCTGGCATCAGGCTGGTCCAGATGAGCCTCCACACCTGTCCTGCCCACTCTTGACTGTCCCCTCCGGGATGTCCTTGCAACCTGGCAGCCATGGGTTGGCACCCTGCCTCTGGCTGGGCTGTGAAACAGCAGCTCCTGCCGATGGAGGGGTCACAAGGCTGGTTGGGGGACATGACAAAGTGGGGTCCTTCACTGCTTCAGGCTGTGACCACCTGGGGCTACCCAAAGCGGCCAAGTGCTGTGGCATGCCTGCATCCTCTGACACCAGCCCTGGCACTCACCTCCGGGGCGGGAGGTAAAGTTCGTGATCCCAAATCACAGGCTCGCAGAGGTGGCTGGTGGTCACCTCTGGAGGTCTCCAGACCCTGCTCCAAGCCAGGATCAGTATGAGCGGGTTGCTCAGGGCTTTGTCCAGTCAAGGGTTGGCAGCAAGGTCCCAGCAGAGAATATGTGCCCCTCAGCCAAGACGGGGAGATTGTCACAGGGGCCGTACCCCAAAGCAAAGGGCTCTGGGTGCAAGAGCAGAACCGATACCCCTGGGGCAGCTCAGCCATGGGGACACCCGTGTTCGTCCTTGCCCTGCAGCTCCTCTGCACGGGGACCAGGGCAGACAGAGACCGCAGGGTGCCAAAGGCTGCCTGTGTTGTTCGAGCCACTGCCCAGCTCCCCAAGCTGCTGATTTACCTGCAGGACCCTGCACGGCAGCAGCAAACCGCACGCTGCGTCCCCTCGGCACGAACAACCCCTGGGGATGCTGCGGCCGGCCATACACAACGCCCTGTGCCCGCCGGAGCGAGGCCGGGGAGTGCCAGGGGAGCACCGCGGTCGGAGCAGGCTCTGGACGAACAGCTGAGGTGGGGCTGTGAGTAAGTGATGTGGGTTGTGTCGGGACTCCATGGCAACCACAATATTTGGGTGCTGCTTCAGCCCGCAGCACCCACTGGGAGCCTCACGTGTGGTCGGGCTCCGGGCAAGGGAAGCCAGCAGCCGCGATGGGCAGCGCTGGCATGTGGCTGGCTGACCCCAGGGTTGCTCCAAGGGTGTCCCGCCGGGCCATGCAGAGGGGACAGGTGCTCGCCGCGGTTCCCGGCACGCCAGGACGGTTGGCATTCGCCCCCACAGCCTGGGCAGTGGCCTTTGGTCCATGATGTCACCCACCGAGAGGGGCCGGTTCCTCCATGGAGGGGCACGCTGGCTGCGTGGTGCAGGGGACAGGGCTGCAGGGCAGAGCACAGGGGGGCTGCCAGGGGGGAGCCTGCGGGGGCAGGGTGGTGGAGGAACCTCGTGGGGTGAGGGAACGGCCTTGCGGGGTGGAGGAAAGACCTCGTGGGGTGATGGTGGGGCCTCGTGGGGTGATGGAGGGGCCTGGCGGGGTGCCGGTAGGGCCTCGTGGGGTGGCGGAGGGGCTTCGTGGGGCGGCGGAGGGCGTCCCAGAGGTCGTCCGTGACGGCCGCCCGGGCTCCGTCTCCCCGCCCCGAGGGCGCTCCCCGGCCGTGCCGCGGCCCGGGGGAGGCGGGAAGGGGCGGCCCGCGGCCCCTCCCGTCGCCATGGCGGCGCCTTAAACAGGCGGCGGCGGCCGCCCCCCCCCGCCTCAGAGCGCGGCGCCCGGAGGTGAGTGACTGAGCGCGGCCGCGGCGGAGCCAGCCCCCCCCGCCCCGGGCCGCGGCGGCAGCGGGACCCCCGGGCCCCCGGCTCCGGCCGCTGCCCGTCCCGGGGCCGGTGCGCGGGGGGCGGAGGGGGGACCGAGCGGCTCCGCGGGGCGGGGGCCGCCGCTACCCCGGCACCCCCCAGCCGCCGGCGGCGACCCCCGGGCGGGAGGGGTCCCGGCTCCGGGCTGCGGGGTCGTGCGGTGCGGTGCGGTGCGGGGCCCGGGGCGGCGGGTGCCCCGCGGGAGCCCGGGGACAGGCGGGGGCAGGCGGGGACCAGCGGCTTCCCCGCCCCGCCGCTCCTCCCTAGCGACGGTCGCCAGGCAACGCCGCTCCTCCCTAGCGACGGTCGCCAGGCAACGCCAAGGCCGGCGGCCCAGCAGCCGAGCCCGCTGCTCCTTCGTGCCCGCTTCCCGGCTCCCGCCAAGGCCCCCGGGGGGCCCATCCTGCCCCCCCCCCGCGCCCGGGCACTGGGCGAGGTACCCGCTCTGCGCCTCGGGGTGTCGGGGCCGCACTCGGGCACCGCTTGGCCCAGCCCTGGCTGAGATGCTGTGGTTGCCCAGTACGTGGCAAGGATGCTGAGCTGGCAGGGCGAGGCTGGCGAGGCGACGGCAGGCGGGGAGCCGGGATGGGGCAGCGGCCACAGCGCTGTGCGGGGGCGCAGAGGCCCGTCCGTCACTTGGCACCCCGGTGCTGTTGGCTGCGGGGCACCGTGTTTGGCCCAGCCCTGGGGGGCAGGTCGCAGAGCTGGGGTGCTGCCAGCTCCACACAGGAGGATGCGGCCGTTGGCAGAGCCAGCTGGCAGGGGAGAGGTGGGCTGGAGGCAGGCAGCGGTGCCATTTCTCACGATCGGCGAGCAGGAGGAAGGCGGACGCATTGCATCATTCCCGGAGAGTGCTCCCGAGGGGACAGGCTGATGCGCTCACTCCTCGCCAGCCCCTGGAGCTGACAGCCTCGCTGCTGACAGCTCTCAATCGGGAGCCTCCATCCCCCGAGACACACCTCGGCTGTTGGCCTCGGGGCTTGTCAGAGGCTGCCGCCAGCCCTCACCCCATGCGTGCAGGCTCTGCCAACGCCCTGCTCCTGCTGCAGTCCCTCCGCCCTCGCCAGCCCTCCTCCTCCTGCCCTCGCAGACCTGAGAGCAGAGCCGGCTGAGCTCTGCCGCTGCTGCCAGCCAGAGCCTGGGCGGTAACGGGCCCATCTGCCCCGCGTCCTGCAGCCCCATGGCTGGGAGCACTGAGATGGCCTCCCTGGAAGAGAGCTTCCGCAAATTCGCCATCTACGGTGACACCAAGGCTACGGGGCAAGAAATGAACGGGAAGAACTGGGCCAAGCTGTGCAAAGACTGCAAAGTCACCGACGGCAAAAGCGTCACCAGCACCGACGTAGACATTGTCTTCTCCAAGGTGAAGTAAGTGACTTGGCTTTTCGGGGCCTGCAGCCGCTCAGGGGCTGCAGAAGCCCTTGCGGTGTCGGCAGGGTGGCGGTGCCTGGGTGCGGTGGTCCCCGGGGAGGTGTGGCGCCCCGGCTGCATGCCCAAGCTGTCCATTCCCATGTTGCGCTTGGCATGGAGCAGCGGGTGCTGCCCTGCGGCCTCCTGCCTTCAGGGAGTTTGAGTGGCTGCTTTTGCAAGAGCCGACAATAAATTAATCCAAATTTGCGGGGTGGGGGGGGGCTCAGATTTTGGTGCAGAGGCTGTGCCCCTGCTCCCGCTCCCAGCCATCGAGGTGGCCCTGGCCAGTTCTGCTAGGTTCCCATCTAGCAAGAAGGTGCCGCGGGGAGCAGAGGAGGGTGCTCAGGGGTGTCCTGTGTGACGTGGCACAGCCCATCCCTGGGCCTGGCCAGTCCACACCTGAGCCTGGCAAGGACTCCGGTCTTTGCTCCTCAGAGGTCACAGGGGCAGCTGAAGAGCTAAAGGCGCCTGGGGCTGCTTTCGGGGTCCCCGAGGACACGCTGACACCCAATGCTCTGCACCAGGGTGCAGGAGCAAGGATGGGTGGAGAACCTGCTCCCTCTGCACCCTCTGTCCGGGCATCCCCTTGTTCCCTGGTGGGGCCAGGAGGGTCTGAGCACCGGGAGGTTTTTGGCGCGTAAGAGGGTGGGTTGCTGTGCTGCCCCGGAGATGAGGAACAGGCGCTTGTGGGACAGATGCCCTGTGCACGTCCTTCCGAATTTGACCAGAGAAGGACTGATGCCTGCCAGGGGAGAGAGGGTGCTGGTCATCCCATGCAGGCTGGGAGCGGTGGGAACGGATGCGTGTCCCCTCCTGCCACCAGCACCCAAGTCCCAGGGCACCTCCATGCAGGGGCGAGGTTTTTAGCATCAAGGGCTTTAACAGCATGTGGCTGAAAAGCTCCTGGAGCTCAGCACTGGCTGTGCCCGGCCCGACCCATTCAGCTGGGATTGCCCTGGCCGTAGCTGTGTTTCGGAGATGGGCGAGGTGCCCGAGGCTGGTGGAGGACAAAGCCGGGGTCTCCATGATGCAGCTCATCCTGCGCTGCAGGAGGTGCAACCTGAGGACGCGCTTATGGCAGCCTGGGTTTTGTGCTTGCAGAGGGAAGACGGCCCGCGTCATCAACTACGAGGAGTTCAAGAAGGCGCTGGAGGAGCTGGCCCCCAAGAGATTTAAGGACAAGAGCAAAGAGGAGGCGTATGAAGCCATCTGCCAGCTGGTGGCAGGGAAGGAGCCCATTAACGTGGGCGTCACAGTGAGTGAAGAGCCCCTGGGAGCAGGAGGGCTGGTCGGGAGGGGAGGACGGAGCTCTGCCTGCAGCAGAGCAGAGACACTTTCCGGGGGACCCCATAGCCCTGGCTGGGCTGGCGATTGCACAGGTCCAGTGGGCATGTCAGGGTCCTCAGTGGGTGTCAGGAGCTTGCATGGGGCAAGGGATGAATGGGATGGGGCATGTTCTTGACTCCCATTGCCTGTCTCCCCACCGCAGAAAGCCAAGACGGTGGGGGCCGTGGAGAGGCTGACGGACACCTCCAAGTACACGGGCTCCCACAAGGAGCGCTTCGACGAGAGCGGCAAGGGCAAGGGCAAGAGCGGGCGGGAGAACATCGTGGACACCAGCGGCTACGTCAGTGCCTACAAGAACGCGGGCACCTACGACGCCAAAGTGAAAAAGTAGGGACGGGTGCCTGTGGCACCCACCGCCCCGGTCCCTGCACGTCGGCCGTGGGGCCGGCGCTCACGTCAGCCTTGGGACATGCCCGCGTGACGTGGGGCCCGGGAGGCTGCGCTGGGGCCAGCCCCAGGCTGGCGGGATGTCGGCCGCCCAGCGCTGATGTGATTGGGAAGTTGCCGGGCTGCGTGCTCTGCCCCAGCGTTCTGTCTGTCCCCCCCCATGCTGTGACTCCCCCCCCCCCCCCAGCCCCTCCTGTCCCCCCATGCTGTCAACCCTAGCCCCCCGCCATCGGCAGCGCCTGCCATACTAACAGCACTGCTCCTCAGGGCTCCCCTGCCCCGCTGGCACCCAGACCTTCCCTACCTCAGCCCCGGCTTTCGGGGCACCCTCCCTGCCAGTCCCACCGGGGACCTCAGCCTGTCTTCCCTGCAGACCTCCCGGGGACCTGCCTTAACCCTGCACCAGTTACACCACAGCTGGCTCCTTCCCTCCCCACCGGTGCCTGCCTGTGCAGTGCCCTCGCCGCGGGGCTGCCCGGTTTTGCCACTTGCCCGGCACCGCAGGAGGCTCAGACCCTGCAGTGCCGTTAGTGCCGGTGCTGCCGGGATGCTCCCAGCTTGGCCCCGAGATGCACCCCGGCAGAGCTTGGGCTTGCCTGGCTGTTGGCAAAGGTCTCTGACCTGAACCCCCATGGCCTCCCGCTGCCCTCGTGAAGCCCAAACCAAAGGATGCTGCAGACCCGCGCTGTAACCTGGCTCTGCAATAAAACCCCGTCCGCACTGACGCCCCCGGTCTGGTTGTGTTCAGCGGGACTGAGCAGCGAGAGCCCCTCTGCCCGCTCGCCCACCCGGGCGGTGGGTTCTCGGCTGGCTGTGCCACCCCAGGGCAGCCGTGCTGTGGGCTTGGCCCTGGCCGCCGGCGGTTTTGGCAGCTCCTGGCTGGCCCTGAGTTGCCTGAGCAACTGCAGGCACACAAACACGAGCGCCTGGCTCCCGTTCCTGCTCTGTTTGCAACCAAACACACAAGCTCCTGGTAACGATCCCTGGGAACGGGCCGGGCTCCGGGATGGGACGGCGGCTCCGGGATAGGGTGGCTGCTGCCGTGGGTGCTTGGGTGCACAAGGCTGGGTGCAGGTGCTGCCACCCCAATCCCAGGCACGGGCAGAGCCTGCTGCAGTGCTGCCTGGGTGGCAGTGCCAGGCTTTCCAGCTAGATACCCACCTCTGTGGTCATCTGTTTGGAGCCGGGCTCCCTAAATAACCCGCAGGGGTTATTTCGCAGGTGCCTCAGCTGTGGCGCTGGCATTGCCCACGCCGCAAGGGATGTGCTGGGGACACGCATGTGGCTTGGGTGGGCTTGCTCCCTGCCATTGCACAGCCCTGCACCTTCTGCATACTAGTCACCTGCTTTTTAAAACACAGGAGAAGGAAGGGGTTGTCGTCTTCTGGGCTGGTTTCAGCCTCACCCTCAGTGAGGGTCTACCAGTGGCAGGCTGGGGGTGAGGGCTGGGGGGGGTATTAGCCCTCCTTTGAACAGGTCAGAGGGCGTTCGTGGCTGTCTGTGCCCCTAAATGCTCTTTCTGAGATCCAATGTTCCTCCTTTGAAAAGTTGTTGCTGATGGGGGCTTTAACCCTTTCCTGACTCCACTGCCCAGCTGCAAAAATGAGGTGCAAAATTCCCAGGGCGAGGCTGTCCTGCGTTGCCTCGTGCTCCGTGGAGGTGTCACCCACAGCCCCATCCTTGTGCGCAGACTTGGAGGCTTTGCAAAGGAAGACCATTTTTGTGAAGAGTGAGCGGGCCAGGCCCCATGGGACTCATCCCCTGCCGGTACGTGGCACCGGTCAGGACCTGGTGGTGGAGCGGGGGGGGGGTACCCATGTCAGGGCAGCTCTGAAGAGGATTTGTGGGTGCTGGCATGCTTTTGATAGTGGGAAATCAAGCCCGGGAAGGAGATTTCTGCCTCATTTTAACCTTGCGTGTGACAAGAGCAGCGGCTCTGGCATCCCCGTGTCCAGCAGCAGAGCACGGCATTCGGGAGCAGCAGGCGTTCCTCCCCCAGCTGCTCACCCCACCTCTGCCTCTGAGGCTGGGGACCTCAGCAGCTCAGCTGTCCACCTAGCAGCTGCTGAACGCCCATGGTTTGCGAGCCAGCAAGGAGGGTGGATGGGTCCTCACTCGGAGTTACCTCCGTAAGTTCAGCTAGAAGCAAGGGGAGCTGAGCTGCTGCTGCTCAGGTGATGGAGCAGCCAGGGCAGGGGCTGCTGGACCTCTCCCCCGGACAGTCAGCTCGGCCGAGCCTTACCATCGGTTGCATCCTGCTCTGAATCCTGAACAGAAGCAGCTTCTCTGCAGCCTGTGAAGCCATGGCAGAAGTCACGCAGTGGCTAGCAGTTCCCACGCGCTGCCAAACCACCCAGCCTAAAGGTTCTCCTTACCTGCTCCAGCTCCTCTTCAAGGTCTCCACCGCTCACTCCACAACTTACACAGGACTTTCCCCCTCCGACCGTCTCCTTGTTCCCAAGGAGGCAGCTCCAGCGCATGCTGTTCCCTGCATGGGGACAGGGCTGGGTGGTGAGGGTAGCAATGGCCAGACCACTCTGGCCGGGCTGGTTGGCACCACCTAGTCTGGTATCTCGGTCCTGCCAAACCAGCCCCAGGGGAATTAGTGCTGGCAAAGACCCAACAGGGTCTAAGGACTGAAAAAGTGCCTAAGATCAGCCTGGAAAGAAGTCGGTCTTCCCCTGAAGTGATGGGAACAGTTTCCTGGGAACAACAAGACGTTGGTTTGGGTCTTCACCAAAACCGGAAAGCTTTCTAAATACCGGTGTAGCGATCTCCCGGGGAGCTGTTGGCTGTGTATGCGTGTACAAGGCTCGCCCCGTTCATTCTTGCAGGAGGGTGTGAAGGCCTTTTAGAAAAAGCACCCGAAGCACCGTGGCTGTGATCTGCAGTACAGATACATCACGCAGCCCCTAAGCATGGTCAAAGCCAGGTGGAGACGTGGCCTCACGGGTAGGTAAGTGCAAGGAATAGGGCCTTTAAACATCAGTCTTCATGACTAACGTGGACAGGAAAGCAGAGGTCCCCAGGACGGTTGGCACTGGAGCGCAGGATAGACGAGGAGAGGCCAAGTTGGGGCGCTCAGCCCTCGAGAAGACCGTAACCTGAAGGAACTTCCACAGGACCAGCAGCTCCGGCTGTTTTCCCAGTGAAGCTTGAAGTGGTGCCACAGGCTGCTGAGACAGCGGAGACCTTAAAATATTAGTTGCAGAACTACTTTCTGTGATGAAAAGTGACACAGCCCAGAAAAAAGGGCTTGCAGCCATTTCCCCTGTGCTAATGAATTTGCTCTGGCCAAGCATTTGCTCTGAGGTTGGCTCCACACCAGCTCAAGAAAGACATTTTGCAGCCAGCGAGTAATTCCCTCACAGTGGAGGAGCCAGCGGGCAGAAGGTGTCTCAGCCAGTATTTATGTTGTTTGCATTGATCCAAGCCCCAGGCGTGAAGCTTTTTTCTCCTTCCCATTCGTTTCTTCCCCTTGGCCGCTCTCCGGCCCCACTCCCACAGTGGAGGGGCACGCCAGACCTCGCCCCCAACCCTGCCACCACAAACACTCACCTGCTCCACTGTTTTGGACAAACCCAGCCTCTCCCGCAGGCTGATGTCCCAGCTTGCCAGTGAGACGTGCAGCCCAGAAAGCTCAGCTGAGTGGTTATGATGACTTTAGCTGTAAAATGTGTTCTCTGCCCCCCAAGGTCACTTCCCTAGAGAGTATCTAAAATCGTCTGGGGTCATGTCTGATGCGCTTCACACTTTGACAGCAGGTTGTGTCCCTGGGACGAGGGATCTGGCTCCTCTGAGAGGTCATTTTTCTCTGGGATGAGTGGTTTGACCAGAGACACTGATGAAGACTGATCACTCTCTTCCTCAAGGACGTAGATTCATTCCTAGAAGAGCGAGACAGTGGATGCCAATAAGCCCAGCAAGGTCTTACCCTTTCTGTCACTGTGTAGGAGCACCAGGAAGTGCTTATAGATGTTCTTGTTCCAAAAAACTGCTCCCTCAGCGAGCATCCCTCTGCAGAGTGTATTGTGCTGGTAGAGTGCAGATCCTTGGTCTCACGCCAGGCAAAACAGCTTCCCTATCGAGTTGTACCTGCGCTGCCTTCCTCAGTACTTTTCCATTTCACTGCTGGCCTGATGGACAATGTTTTCCAAAATACACAGACTAGGCTGTAAATCGTGTTCAGACGAGATTCAGAGAGCAGCCTGTATCCCGGAGGGTCAGGCACTTTCTCAGAGGTATACATCTAAACCTGGGGCTAGAATTTCAAATCCTTGCAGTCAGTGCCCTGAGATACTGGTTTGACTGTGAACGTTGCATGCAATACTTCATCGCCAGCTACGTGTTGCCAGCGCTGTGCTGGAATATTGATTCAGTACCATTTTAGAGGGAATTCAATTAACTAAATTACCATCTTCCCAGCGTGGCATGGTTTCAGATAAAATGTTGTTATACAGGAGTCATCCCCAATTTTTGTTAATACAATAACTGCTGCAGACGTGTAAGAACACAGGGGAGGAGAGAAGCAGGAAGATGCAGAGAAATAAAAAACCAAAAAAGCAAGGATTAGATTCACCAGCTTTAAATACAGCATGAGATTTCATACAAGATAAAACTGAACACGATCCGTATTTAATGTCTATTTTGTTCCCTGTACAGAGGACAATTGCATAATTGCTCTGAACTGCAGTACTGACCAGAGCCGTCTGCTGATGGTACCGATGCAGTTCTTCCTAGTGGCGATGATGTCTCACGACTGGTGCCTTTCTCAGCTGGAAGAGGTGTTTTGCGAACAGCGTGGCTGCTCCCTTGAGTCAACTGCTGCAGCAGGACGGTTTGTGGACACTCAAGACCTGGGCGAGATTGTTGCAGAAAAAAAAATTAAACGGTGAGCATGCATTCAGGAGAGTGAACCTGATATAAAGATGTTTTCCAAAACCGATACACTGATTTCCATTTGTTCAAAAGCATGTTTTAAAACATTTGTACTTAGAGCTCTAAGTTTGTAGCTTAGAGCTCTGTATTTCAAGATGGCTACAGCTACAGCTATGATTCATTTTAAGAGTTCGTGCATAGCTGGCTTACAATGGTTGATAACCGATAGAAACCATTCAAAGAGATTGATAGCATGTGCTAAGACAGCTGGAAGCACATCAGTGGAGTGCTATGCTTGCAAAAGGCAAGTCTCCTCTCTCTCGTTTTGACCTGAGGTACTTTTTCTAAAAAAAGCAGTTTCATCAGACCCAGAATATTCCTGACTTTCCGCTCACCGAACTGGCATTTTCATATCTTGGCTTGAAAGTCTGTAACCAGTTCCAGCGTCCTCAAGTGTACAATGTGCGCTAATGATCACCAAAATAGCTCGCTCATGTGTCAAAGCCCTGAATTCATCCATTTGCCACCAGTGCGGGGGTATCACAAGAAGTATACACGACTTAGGTGGGGGACAGAGCACCACCACAGCACCACCTCCTGCTGTGTACCCTGCCTGAGACTGGCCCATACCTCTGGCTGTCCTGCAGAAGAGCCCCGGTCTGGTAAATTGTTTCACTTCCAGTCTTAGAAATTCCACCGGCAACTCAGCCAGTCATTTTTCCAAAGCAACTCATCTAAAGGAAATACAGGGAGAAGGTTGAGCTTACAAGTACTGCCGTACGGAGCATCTTTCTAACAGGCAGGGCTGTTCTGAGAGACAAAAGGTGACTGCGGGATCCAGAGGCTGGAGGTTACGCTCAACAAAAAATCTCCAGAGCAGCCTGTGAGGGCTTGTGGAACATTCTTTGTTACCCAAAGTCCTTAAAACTCAGGGCTGTAGGAGTGGCTAAAGTCTGTCCTGCAGTTCAGTGCTTCCTTCCTGACCCTGCAGCATCCAGGGCACAGAACCGTGCGGCCTCTGCTCCGGGGCAGGTCAGAGGAGACGCTCAAACCTCCTTGGCCATCCAACCTGTGAGGCTATCCCAGATTACATCGCTCCTGTTACCTTTTATACCGGCCGTTGAAGTGTGCTGGACAAATGGGGATGAAGGTTTGGACCGCTGCCGGTTTGCCTGTCTGAGGGCAAGGACAGACTGAAAATACCCGATAATCACATTCGGTTCGTAGGAAAGCTTGTTTTGGTCCTTCGGCAGTCCGGGTAGCCATCCTATGGTGTTACTGGTTCCTTGTTACCTTACATTAATCTCGCTCTTGCTGTACAGTGGATCAAAGCTCCTAGAAGAGGCATAGCTGGCAACCACCTGTGTGGTTGCATTGCATCAGTTCTTGTGAGCCTTATAAAGCCACATCGGCCACCATTTCCTTGCTGCCCAGGAGGCTGTAAAGGAATCCTTCCGTTTTGCCCTACTGCATGTGGGAGTTTGATCTCTTGAGGTGCAATAACTAGAAGCAGCAGCCTGATCCATCTCTTGTAACGTGCAAGCGGATACACGGCTCTGCTCCAGCCCTTCACCCAGCTGCTGCTTCAGATAATCCGTTTGTGAGGAGACAAGACAAAACAAAACAAAACAAAATCCCCCAAATCACAAAAGGTCACAAATGTTAAGAGAAATTAATCACTTTTCTACAGTTTGGCCAGTGCCTGGTAAGTCCCTAGGAGCCTTTCCAATGATGCTGGTGAGCCCTCTGAAGAGTGATAAATGGCAATGAGTTTAACATGGTGTGAGTTTAAGCGAACCCTTATGTCACTGCTTTGAAGTATTTGTTCGGAAAACGCTTCTAAAGAAAAAAGACATTTTCAAAGCATTCCTGCATAGGTGTGCAAAAATATAACCTAAACAAACAGTAAAATCTGAAACACAAAAAGATATTCAAGCATTTTGGCAGGGAGTTTAGGTGATGTCAGAAAACAAATGTAAACAGAAATGTTTCTATGGAATTTTTTTTTTTTTTGAGACCTAATTGGAAACAGATTTTAGCTTCGGATTTAAACATTTCCCTGCAGCATCTGCAATGCTGTCCCTACATTATGCATTTTAGTCTCAAGGAGCACGAGTATGAGGCTGTTGAGCACAGGAGGGAAAAAGCCAGCATCCTCCTGCTCACGTTATCGCCACAGGTCTAGCCAGTGGTCTTGGGAAAGTCAGGCAACCTGAATCTCCTGGGGTTTTTACCCAGTAGACTTCAAGATAAATTACAAAATCAAGAGATCCCTATCCATTGATCTCCGCCCTTCTGCCCTCATAAAGCCAGTATTTCTTGCTCCACTGAGACAGAGCTTTGAGAAGCGTGAGGAGCTCAGGGTGGGTTAACATCACAACTGGATGAGCTTGGGCTCTTCTCTAGGTGGACCGTGTAGATTTTGAACTCCTCTCAGGATGGGCATCCCATTCGGCCCAGACATCTCATTTCCTGACTCAGTGTGTTAGAGTGAGTAAGATCCACCGAGAAAAAGACGACCGTTTTTCCACTGGATCAAGAGTCTGATTTGATGTGAAGCGGCCCACAGCCCTGTGTTTGTTAAATCCAACCTGAGGAAGGGAGCAGGAGCACAGCTGGAGGCAGTGTAGGGGACCAGGACCTGTGACAGGCTGCAGTGCGATCATATCGAGTAAAACATAAAACCACAGCCCAAGTGCATGTGCAATATCTGGCAAACGCAGAAATTTGGACAACTATGGCACTTGGCCCTGGAGATGGCCCTGAAGATCATCCAGAGGATGACAAGTGTTGCTAGAAGTCTTGCTACGGAGGGGACGGACCCAGATCTTTCCAGGGTTGGACATGAGACAAAATCGGTATGAACAAGACGGCGGAGGCCGGCAGATGAGTGTTTGCTGTTTGCCTGCTTTCCCGGGAACCGGGAGAGGCCAGTTGACAGCTGAACAGCTCCTCTGCGCGGCAGCTGCCTGGCCAGCACGGATGGGCGGCGGGGGATTTTAATGTGAAACGCTTGGCTGGATATAGATAAAACTCCACAGGCACCGTCTAAAGACGAGACCCGTCTGACAGCAAAGCTTTTGAACTGTCAACGGGTTCACGCTGTGCAGGCGGGAGAGGACAACGGTGACCATCCGTTTGTTCATACAGTATTTATTTATCGATGGCATAATAAAATTATCCTTATTTTATGTTTTATTTTTCAGAAAACAAACTCTCCCCTTTTCCCCCTTATGCCAAAATATAGTCTGGCAGCCCTTCCTTCACCCTCCCTGTCGTCTAAAAACATCCAACAGCGCTGCAATATCGTTGTGAAGTTTTTTTGCAGGCAAGCCTACCAGGAGAGGATGGCAGAGAAACCGGCAACTCCGAAATCAAAAACCTGACACAAAAACCTGCCTCAGTAGCAGCCTCCAAATTGCTGTCTGGGGAGGTTATTAATAAAGCAATTAAATAAAGTTGTCTTCATGCCAGCTGAGACCTAAGTACATGCTAAAGACATATAATCCCATCGGTGAGGTGCGACAGAATCCCAGGATGCAGTTATTATTTTACGCATTTATTTACATATTAACATTTAATATATAAATTATTAATGTATGTATAATTTATATATTAACGTGTGGAGTTAGCCTGCATTCATATCAATGCTCTTTTTTTTTTTCATGCTGACCTTGTCCCCAGAGAAAGCTTAAAAATATCAATGAGCACTCCTATATCTTTATCTAAAGCCCTCCTTAAATTATTTTTTTTAAAAAACTAAAAATCCTGCATGCTAACAATGCATTAGTCAAGTAATGAGCTGGCACAGTCCAGATTGCCGTGGCTTTTTTTATTCCTTGGGTCTTGCTTCTCACCTGTTTCCTATTTTATCTAAGAGAAACGACACAAACAGCATCTAATTCACAAACTTGGCCACATTACCGTTGTGTTAATTGGCTTTTAAAATAAATTGCGGCCCTGTGCCTTCCTCTGGGGCTTTGAGGGGCTCAGACCCTGCAGTCAGATGGTCCCTTCCCTTGTAGGGATCCTCATTTGGGAGCTCCCTGGTCCTGGGGCCATCATGGAGGTCTCAAAACCCTCAAGTGCAGGTAGAATAGACAACGAAGTACCTCACAGTGAAGGATTTTAAAACCGAGCCTCTCCACAGCACTGTCAGCTTTATATTAAAAGAGCAGCAGTATGCTGTTTCTAACTAAAACACTGAATATTTAAATTCAGTGGGGTCTGATCACCACGTGTACGAACAACTTCGGGTGCTATGCTTTCACTGACTGGTATAAAATCGAGCATCTTTGTTCCTAAATCACTTCTGAAACAGGAATTTGCTTCTCTTCTGTTTTTGTTTTTGTTTTTGTTTTTGTTTTTTAAAAAAAGAGCCCTGAAGTTTACTTTGGTCACTGCAGGTCCGGGCACGTGCTGGTCCTCCTCTTGCCTGGGAGCACCCAGGATGGGAAGGCGAGCCAAAACCGGCCATGCTTGACCATACACCCGCTTCATGGCATCAACCTGCAAAGTCAAGCATGACGAGAAGTCGTAACCCCCTTTTACCTTCTGTCGTGCCCACAGGACCAGACTGCAAAGCAATAAGCTTAGGAGGAAGGCTTAATTATAAAACCATCAGAAAAAACGCTGATGTTTGAATCACTGTTTTCAGCAATAACAGAAGAAATGAAAAGCCAAACCGAGGTGCAGCTCCCTTAAGATCCCTTCTTTATATCTCACAGAGTTGTCCTGTTGAGTTTTGTGTTCGGTTGTCTCATTTACTGGGTCAAATAACACGTTATCCCTTTCGCTGCTGCTGCTGCTTCTGCAGAACTGCGGCAGCTCGGGGAGACGCAGCGGCAACCCATCCTGGTGCATATTTTAACTAATCTTCACAGTTGTAACTTGTGTTTGATCAGAAACCACTGAGACAGTAAAAAAAGAATCCCTTTGGTGTTACTTTATCTTTTTTTTGTTGGGGTTTTATCGTGGTTTGTAGTTCAAGTGGTACTTGAGTTCTTTGAGTAAATACTCTTAGCGATGGCGCACGCTTGTATGTTACGGTGAGTCGTTCAGTAGCGGTAACTGCAGGATTACCGCCATTTTTTTGTTGACTCGCTGGCTCAATTAATCTGTGTCCTAATGACAGGAAGTTTATGAAGCTTAAACTGTGAGTACTGGAACTGGGAGGAATTCGCCTTCTCCGGCCTCAACCGCCAAGGTGGGCATCTTGACCCTGCAAACGAACGCAGCTAACGACCCCCCCCCGTGGGGAGAGAGAGGCCTTCCCACAGCAGGTAGGTGCTGCCAGGAAAAAGGTTGTAATTATAATTCGTTAATCACGCTATCGCAGCATCCTCGGGGTGCGTGAGCAGCCTCCACTCCGGCTTTAAACCTGGCTCTGTGGGGACAGGTAACCTTGGCCTGCTCGTGTGCCCCCCCCCCCGTCGCCCCACGCCCCTCAGCTGCCCACGACCTCCCTACCCCAATTACCGGGCTCCCGTCACCCACCACCCCGCTTTGTCCCCCAGCCCTGTCACCCTCATCACACCTGGGGGTCCCCCCCGGGGCGTCTCGCCCGTTGCCTAGCGACGCGGCCACGCACTGCGGCCTAGGCCGCCATGTTAGGACCAGCCTGGGGGCCTGCGGCCTGCTGAGGGGAGGCAGGAGGGAACGGGTTTCCCCTCACAGACCCTCCCCGGGCCCAGGGGAGCGGACAGGCCCGGTGAGGGGGGGCAGGCTCAGGGGTACCGCCTGGCCTGCCCGCTCCCCTGGGCCCAGGCGTCCATTGTGGGCTGCCTGGAAGAAGCTGCCCTCTCCCCTCAAGGAAAGCCGGCAGCCTGTGTTTCAAGACCCTCCTCATGAAAATTGCAAAAAAAAAGCTATAGCACCCTCCCCCCCCCCCCCCGCAAAACAGACCATTTCTTGCTATTTTAAGTGAGTTAGATCAGCGCAAGGCCTGATGTGATGGAGAGGCACGAGACATGGCTGGGAGCAGGGGATGGGAGAAGGGGGTAAGACCCCCTCTTGCACAGCGGTGGGCTGCTAGCTTGGTGCTGATGCCCATAAAATGGCAGCCTGAGCTGAGTGAATTGCCTTAAGCATGTCTGGAAGTAGTTTTCTTGGAGCAATGGTACCGACAAGTGGGTTTTGGTAGCGCTCTCTCTCTTCCCATGTCCCCCCAAATTGGAAATGAGCCTTAGAAATATCAAGATTTTAGTATCCTGTTGTTTTTCTTTTAAAAGTTTTCATCTTTCTTGCTTGAACAGGTTGTTTTGGGTTTTTTTCATGTGTTGTATTCAAATATTTAATTTGTTTTGAAATTGCTGGGTGGTATCAGTGTTAAGAAGTTGATGATGAGAATATCTATGAAAAAGTTTCAGCTAAGCATACTTTGAGGGCAACGTAATTGTGGTTCCCCATCATTGTCAAGAGTGACCAGCAGCACCTTCATCATGTTAGTTTTGATTATGAGCTCTCTCTAGAAGCGACAAAGTTCAATTCTTGCATTCATTAAGGGGGGTGTGTGTGTCCCATCCTTTTCCAGATTTTCTTTTGACTCCCTTTTCTGTAGCCACTTGTATGAGAAATAGCCTAAAAATATTCCAGACATCAGGTATCGTCTTCTACCATATTTTTTTCTGCTGCAAGAATGGTGTTCTCCATTGTCAATATAAACTCTGCCTCCTTGGCTTTGGAGGCTAGCTGCTGTGGCAAAGGCAGGCAGGCTTTTTCTTTGTTTGTTTTCAGCTTTGAATTGACTTTTCCATCCATTTTAGTAGGCCACAGACTAATCCACATGTCAGTGTGATACAATAACATGAAGAAGTTGGCTACAGGCCTTAACTGTGTGTTCTTGTCCCGCTTTAGGTGAATTTTCTCTCTGCTTAGCTGACAGCCACCTATGTGCTTAGCAAGCATCCTTTCACCGTGGACAATTATTTTCTTTCCTGTCTTGTCAAGGGGATTGTGGCCTACAGAGTAATAAATATCTGCATATCAAAATAGTAACTAACTGTATAGAATGGTGTGTCCATAGGCACACAGGTTGTGTGGGAGGGTATACGGTATTTATCTGTATTTTATTACTTTTATTTTAATATTTAAGGAAGACGTTAATCATATTTCACTTGCTGTTCTGTGTAGCAAACTCAGTATACATGTAGACCAGGTTGTTCCAAGGTTTAACTGTAAGTATTACATTATGTAAAACCTTGCAATTTGCTGACTTGTCATGACCCATGACCATAAACATATATTAACCAAGGAATGTGTATGCACAAGTTAATGGGAAGGTAATGCTCTAGGTCATTTGCCCCATGCTTTATTTTTTGTCAAGCTACCATGGAATGGAAAATAGAATGCAAAGCCCAATGGAATTTTAAAATAAAACGTCACGTTGTTTCAGAGTTTACATGTTCATTCTTGCCTCTTGATATGTTTTCCTCTTCTGTTTGAAGGAACTGGAGAGCATTATGGAATCTGCAGAAGAGTTAATTAATTTTAATGTCGGTGGCTGGTATTTCTCAATTCCCAAAAGTAAAGTCGCTCAGTTTCCTGAATCTCTGTTGTGGAAAGAAGCTTCTGTACAAGATCAGTCTGAAAATCTAAGATTATTTATTGACCAAGATGGTTTTATATTTAGACACCTTCATTATTACATGCAGACTTCAAAATTATCTTTTTTCAGCTGTGCTGAATTGAACTTATTGTATGAGCAAGCATTAATTTTGCAGCTGACACCTTTATTACAGGTAAAGTGGGATATTCCATGTGGCTTTTCTATAATTTTTTCATTCTTAGATAATATTGTCTGTAGAAGGATGTCAAGGAGTTTGCGTATATCACTTTATCAATGCTTGCGATAGGTATCCAAACAAATAATTGCCACATTCAGCTCATCTGCCTCAGTTGGTGAGTACAGAAAATGTTACAAATTTGATGCTTAACCTTTCTGTAAGAGCTCGTTCAACAGTCATTACTCGCTTTTTTTTACCAAATTTAAAGCAAGCGGAGACTTTTATCTGCCAGCTGTTGTGCTTTATGACAATTATACTGATTGATCTTGCTGAATATGAACCTTTGAATGTGAAGAAGGTGAGTCTGCCCAAAACCAAATTCATCCCAGTGGGACACCACTGAATTCCCTATCCTGTCAAATGGGGAAACGACGATTCTTCCTATTATGCAGCTATTCTGTAGCTGCGTAAACAGAAATGTTAAATGGATGTCTGTAAAGAATATTTAATTTACTATTTAGTGACAAGTATTTTTTATTGTAATTGCAGTGTAGTTTTGCATTGTGCCAGTGAAGGCTGAGTCCATACTTCCTGGCTGGATGAAATGTGCATTTTCGTACATTAATATTTGCATGTCCTCTAAGTTTTAGTCTAAACTCTGCATTTCTTTCGGTTTCTAAAACTTTTTTGTGGAATTGTCTCAACGATGCTATTATGCTTGATATTTTTAGCCCAAAATATTAACATTTTGGGTTTAACCTGAACACTTTTGGATTTTCTTTTAGGACTGTGTTTAAAGATATAACATCTCCAAATAGGTTGGGAGAGGAAGACCACCAAACCTCAGTAGTCTATTGTATTAGCAAACCGTACACGATCACATGTTTAACATGGACCTGTTGTGGTATGGCCAGGAACACATTCCACTGAACTAGAATTCTTGCATTTTCTGGCTTTTAAGTGCTTGTCAGTGTAACCTTTTTAATTCATAAAGATATTTTACGCATGTGCTTTAGAAGTCGTAACCATGGCTCTAAAGTTACTTTATACTTAATATCCTACAACAGTACGTAACCATTTGTTCCACATTTAAAATAATTTGTTTATCATTCAGTAAAAGATTCGGAAATACAGACTGTTAAACGTTCCTATCACTGAGCCAAACATCGATTCCCCTTTCTAATCATTGAATTCCTACAGCTTATCATAAAGGTGTTATTAAAAAGAGCCCAAAAGGTCTTTCAGGCTTTGTGTTGTTTTCTTGGCTATTTCTATTGTTGTATACTTTTATGCATGCCAGGGTGCTGTCTTGAACTCCAGAGCTAGAATACAAGGAAGTGCCATTAAAACACAAATGTCGAAAAATAGTTGGCTTTTTTGGAATATATGAATGGCTCTGATTATACTACAATTTCTCATAAATGTTCTCTACAAGTTCATTCCATTTATCTTTAGGTACCTAAGACTTAGGAGTGTATTGTGCTAGTCCGTATGCAGTATTCCATGGCATATTTTAGTAGATGTGAAGTACAGCATGGCATGCATTAGACTCTTTGCCATGGCTGCTTTGGATTTTTAGATTATTTGATTTGAAGTAGTAAATAGAAAAACTTTACATATCTTGACAGATTTTAGATAATTTGAAGGAGGCGAAATATAATTTACGTGTCCAGCCTGCAGATACACCAGCAGCTGAAAGAATATCTCTGAATTACTGGAGAACAGGAAAATGTACCAGCAAGCCATCAGAGATTCCTCCTAACAGTCCAGCATTCACAGGTAAGTGTCCCAGACTGACAAATTCTTTTGCATCCTTAGGAAGGCCCATAGACTGTTGTCAGTTGTTGCAAGCCAGGAACGTTTTAGTCTTGCAAAGTTTATTTTTTTGTGATTTTTTTTGATTAGTCACCTTTATTTAAAAAATAGGAAACCCCATGCAAATGTTTATTCATTTGTGCTGGGCTGTAAGACTTCATCCTTTGGCAAACATTAAATGTTGCGCAAGATTAATGCACTTTTATTGGCTTTGCTGTACTAGTCAGATCTCCAAAGTGTATCTCTGAGTGCCATTTTTCTTTCCTTATGTCTTGATTTTTCTCTGATTTTCTTTGCCTAGGGTTACACGAAAGAGCTCCCCTAGGGCTAGTGGATACACCTTTACTAGATACGGAAGACGAAGTGAATTACTGTTTTTTGCCACTAGATTTGGTGGCAAAATATCCCGTACTAGTTAAGGATGACAATTTGCTGTGGCTGCTTGAGAAGGCAGCCCTGATCGAGTGCGAGTGCAGTGAGTTCCGCTTCATAGGTAACTGTTCTTTTTTATTATTATTCTGACATGTCTAAATAATTTTTTACATTAAACTGTTCCTGTCTAGCTTCAATAATACTTCTTTAGAGATCAGAATCTTGTAATCTTTTGGTTTTGGTTTGGTTTTGGTGTCTGCCAGTTTTACTGCCCTGTTTATCAATCAAGAAACAAAGCCTCTACCGGGTGCCTTTCAGAGTACATGTACCTAAATTTACCCACTTATGGCTCTACTTACTTGGGTTTTATTAATTCGGCAGTTTTCTGAACTAAAATGCATCAGTGGCATCAGGAACCAGAACTGCTGTTAACAACCGGTAATTAAGGTAGACAAAGCTTACATGGTGACTCTAAATCTCTACTCGAGAAGATACTCTTGTACCTTTTCACTAGTAAAAAATCATGTTTCATTCATTAACTCATCTTCCAGCTTCAAAAAAAGACAAGTACTTCTCAAAAGTACGGCGGGATCACATACCTCCTCCTTCAACATAGTATTTCATCCTCTGTGAACTCAGTTAAGATGAGATAGATAAGAAATTGCTGCAGTGTTGCTCTGCCAGTCCTCTGATGTTAGCAGAGGGGAAAACACATGTTTAAATGCACAGTGGGACGGGACTGTGCCTGCAGGGGGAAAAAACCAGCCAAACAACAGGAAACCTCTTACATGAATCTCTCAGGCTGCTGTGATAAACAAAACTAACCTAATTCTGTGCTTCCCCTTTCGTTTATACTATGTCTGGTCTCCTCTACCATAAACCTTGTTTTTAGGGTTGTGTTTTCGAAGACAAAGCGTTCCCTGCTGTGTATATGTGCGTATGTGAATAGTAATACTGAGGGAAATGGTAAGAACCTCTTTTTGCTAGATCTGAGCAGTGGACGGAAGATGTCAACACACGCTTCCTGTGCTTTATTTTTATTTTCAAGTTAATTTTCTTCGCTCAGAGAAGATGTTGTTGCCTGATGACTTCTCCAACATAGATGCCTTGGAGGAAGAAGTTTTAATTCTGGGAATTCCTGAGCTTATAGATGCTGTGAAGATCTATAGAGGTAATATGATGTACATAGCTATATATTTTCTTTCTTATACGCATTGGTTTTAATGTTATCTTGTGAAATTGGGTGTTTGAAATGGAAATTATATTAAGATGATCAACATTGAGGTGCGTTAGCAACTCATTTCTGTAAAATGTTGAAAATGGTGGAAAATACGGCGGTGATTATTAACCGCTGACCTTCTGGGGCGCAGTCTCTGAGCTCCTTTCTTTGCAGGCAGCTGCTCCGTGGTGTCCCCCGCTGGGGGGCGGTGGGGGGCGGTGGCGGGCGTGTCCCCACCGCGGTCCCCGCTCTACGCCATGGCGCTGGGGCTGCTGGCCAACTACCCGGATTCGGCTCTGGGACAGCTCTGCGTGGGCAGTGACCTGGGCAGGAGCCGCCTGCACCTCTCCGGCGACGGCATCCTCTTCCAGCACGCCAGGTACCCACCCTGCCTTCATATAGGCAATATCAACATAACTTAAGGTTCTTTCAAAAGGCTAGCTAGTGGGTTTCGTAGTTGAAAAGGAGTCCTGTCCTCAGCAGCTTGTCTTTTAGAATTTGTATTTATTTTCAGTTAAACTTGCAGGTGACTATGATTACGCGAGTTGGCATTCTTCTATTCTATTGTAGGCTGGTAAACCTAAAATTCCAAAGCAGGATGCGTAAATTTTTTAATGATCCCATGTTCTTAAAATGTAAGATTTACCATCGATTTGGCAAACTTTGTATGGGATTTTCAAAAGCATCTAAATGCCTATGGGTACAGGCTTTTCTGAAGTCACGGAAAAGTCATACTGCTATGTCTAGTCCAACGAAGAAAGCAGACTTCTGAATGCTGTGGTTTAACTTGATCCTTTGAGACATAGTTCTCCATATTGTTGGCATTATTGCTCGGACTTACCATACCAGTGTACTGGTTTAATAAAATCCCTATCGTATAGGAAAATGGCTCCTTAGTGAATCATTAGCACCTCTTTCCTGAAATAGGTGAAAATGTAAATGTAGAGGTCAGACATCTTTGCTGTGACAGAGGGTTTTTGTTTTTTTTTTAAATGCAGACACTCACTAGGTGAGTCGTAAAGCTAGCCATTAAAATACACTTATTAATACTCTCTATTAAAAAGCGTGTACCATTTTCTTTCACCTGCTTGTTATGATTTGAATTAAGAAAAGAAAACCAAAAGAAATCACAATGAATCCAGCTGGCTGTGATTCAAGCCTGCCACGCAATTAGATGCTCAGCCGCGCGTATTTCCATCAACCGCAGATTGAAAAACTTCCTGCACCTTTAACCAACTTTAAATTTAGCACAAACACATAATATCCAGACTGTAAAGGGCGATAGAAAGACAACAGGAAGGTCAAACATACAGTCCGCTCATCTCTGCCCCTGGTATCTTGTCTGCACTTGCTGTTGGCACTAGTGAATGATGCAGTGTAGGAGAAATACCATATTAAAAGCTTTATTCAAAACTATTGCAGATCATTATCTGATGGCTCCATTGCAATAGCTTTATTTGTTGATGTTGGATTGTTCTCAATACAAAAATGATGTGGAAAGTTACGAGTAAAGTTCAGTAGGTGCAAAAATCACCTTAGGAGAATTATTAAAGTGTTCTTTATGCAAAAAACACTTTTAGGAGAATTCATATTTCCTGACTTGCACTTATTAAAAATAAGCAGTAAAAATATAAAGCAAGGATAAAAAGTTTAGTGATTTCCTCTTCTTTTGGATAGGAATTGGCTGGGAACTTGCCGACTTCCTCTCACTGAAAATATTTCTGAAATCGAAGAGGTCTGTGCTTATTTGGACAAAAGGGACACCACATATGAGCCAATGAAAGATGCTTTAAAACGCTATC
Organism: Aptenodytes patagonicus; assembly: GCF_965638725.1. Classification (NCBI taxonomy): domain Eukaryota; kingdom Metazoa; phylum Chordata; class Aves; order Sphenisciformes; family Spheniscidae; genus Aptenodytes; species Aptenodytes patagonicus. The sequence continues at coordinate 23,460,520 of NC_134959.1, read as the reverse complement.
TGAAACAACAGCTGCCAGCAGAGAGCAGAGATTATAGTAAGTCAAGATTTCTCAAGAACTCTTTCATTTTAAAGTAGAATGAGCAGTATTGCCTGAATACAATTAATCAGTCAATGATTTACATCTACTTTTGAGGGATTGTTACAGTAGGGAAAATAACCTCAAGGTCTCACTGACGGACAGTGTGTGTTTTCCAAACATCTACTGCTACTCTGCTGCTTTATTAACTGGCTGTTGCCGATCACTGAACCCTGGAGTAGTAACATTAGGTTCTAGGTGAAACATAGAGCAAGTCTACACTGGATTTAGGTAGTACTATTCATGTTTTTAGATAACTTTACTTGCTAAACTTGCCAGTTTTATTCATGACTGAACTAATTTGCTGAATCCAGTTCCTTCAAGCCAAGACAGTCCAGGTTACTTTCATGTTCTACCTTAAAGATAGCGAGGTTTCTTTTGCTCCCACATTTATGATGTGGGAATGTTCTTACAACTCTTTGCTGTTAAACCAAGGAATCTATTTCTAACTTCCAGCCTAAGTGCATTCACAGCCACAATTAGCTCTTGCTAAAACTGACCTTTAACTTAAATGCTGTTTCCATGTTGGTTTATCCCCTCTTCTCCTCTAATGCATCTATAGAAAAATTGTGACATTTTCTATCAGCCCTTATTGTGGCTTTTTAACGAGGGTTAATATGATTCCCTGATTAACCAAAGGATTTTTTCTTTTCACCTATCCTAGTTTCCCCATATTCATAGAATTTAGGTCAGAAGAGATGTTTGGAGGTCATTTAGTCCAACTGTCTTCTCAGAGCAGGCTGGGTTGCTCAGGACCTTACCAGGAAAAGCTTTCAGTATCTCCAAGGATGGAGATCCTGCAGCCTTTCGGGACTCCTGTTGACTACCCTTGCGCTAAATAAAGTCATACATGTAATTTCCTATGTTCCAACTTTTTTCCATTGCCTCTTGGCCTAGCACTTGGTACCTCCAAGAAGAATCTGGCTCTGTCTTCCCTACACCCCCCATTAGCTGTAGACAGTGATAAGATCCTCCTCTAACCTGTTCTTCCTAAGGCTGAACACAGCCAGTTCTTTCCACCTTTTCTGTTATGCCATGTGCTCCAGGAAAGATAAATTTAATCACACTCTGTACAAGGTAATCCAGTTTTAGGCTATTCTACTACTAATTCTGCTGGAGTTAGCTTCCTCAGCACATCCTACAGTCTCATTTGCAGTTCCCTGTTCCACTGGTGGCAAACAATCTCTTTGTGATGAATGAGAGCAGACATCCCTTTGCCCCATCCAAGCACAAGCTTCCTGGTTCAAGCTTCAGCCCGTAGGATCCTAACTGTATTTCCTGTTTATTTGCAAGTCTGACTTCTTATTTTGTAGTTGTGACCTTACTTCCAGTTTACTCCACCCTCAAGGTCCTCTGAGTCTTTCCGTAGGGCATGCTTATCCTTCCAGCTTTGAGCCGTCAGCATCCTTCACCAGGATAAGGTGAAGTGGCTTATGTTTGAAGTATTCTTCCCTGCCCCACAACGCAATAGGTGTGTATGTAGAAAGGAGTGAATCTTATCAATTCTTAGATGGCATTTATAATCCTTGAGAAAGAGGGTTTGATCTTAAGTTGGAGCAGCAGTTACGGAATTCTGTGTCATTGTTGGGTAGCCTGTTGGATAACGCATGCTAGAAAAAATAACTCTGTGACACAAATGTCTTAGCAGTAAATGATGCTTCAATTGTACATGTGTTATGGAAGATGGATAGTCCCATCACAGTAGCTACATCAGACAAGCACATGCTAGTTTGTTCATTGTTTAGAGATAGTAGAATCTATTAATACAGCTATCCATAGCCCTATAAATAATTTCTTTAAGAGCATGACTTACCTGTATCTTCTGTAAAGGCCTGGGCTATTGTAAGAAACAAAATTCTTTGTGGTGGAGCCCTTTTCAAAGTTTAGTTTGTTTGTTTTTAACAATTTCTTTTGAATGCAAATGTATTTTGATTTTCCTAAAGCAGTGTCCCAGGACTGACTTACTAGAAATAGTAATGTGAACTATATTGTTAATTATTTCAACAGAAACTTGCCCAGATTTTTGTTGCCACGCTAAGGTAAGACGTGGGCTGAACCCAGACTAAAACATACCCAAAGCTGTTACATTATACCTGCTCTCTGCGCGCAGCTGCTCTTCGAGGCTTGTACCTGCCCCGATACTGTCATCTTCAAAGGAAATAACGAAGTGGGGCTCCTTGCGAGGATGGAAAACGGTGCAGCAGCCCTATTCCAGGTTGCCCTGGAATTCCACCAGCTTTACACTTCCTGACGAGCCGAGTCTTCGCTTTCAAAGACCTTTCAGATTTCCCCCTTATTTCCAATACTTTACAAGTAAATTATTTCTTTCTGTGGCAATGTAACAGTATACTCAGCTTCACCTACCTTAGGTGACATAAACGCGCCTGCTCAGTAGAGCAAACATCACTATGCTAATGCGTGTAGCCTTCTTGCTAGTATTATTTTTTAACCGATTGAGGAGAGGTGGTTTGGCTGCAGCATGGATGGACCAAGTTGCCTGCTGTTGTGACACTGCATCTGGACTTGCCTTTCGCTTGCAGTTGCGTGTGACCCCGAAACAAAGCATGAGAGTTCCAGCTCTGTGTGCATAGAGTACGCTCTATTACTTCACTGTTTCAAAGAATTATTAGTTGCAATATTTTGATGTAAAACCCCATATCATATTAACTTGGTATCCGTAACAAAATAATCACCACTTGCAGTTATTTCAGTTGTCCCCTTTCCATTTGTTACTCCATCTCTAGACACCGACTGGACAGCAGAAGTATCCGTGTGCTCACTCCACCAGATTGTGAAAGTTTATGTAGGAAGTAACTGGTATGAAACGTACTTACAGACTTTATTGAAGGTACGGGTAATTATTTGTCTTTGCATTGCCTTCATGTGAACCTTCCTAGATGGAATTTATAATTCTACAGACTAGAATCTGTATTTCTAGCAGTAAGAATTATTAGAATGGTTTTGACCTGACAACTTGGAATTATCAGAGCTTCACGTGTAGACTGGGCATTTTGTACTAAGGGAAGTATGTTCAAGTACCTGAGGGAAACAACTCTTGGACTTCCCAAGAAAGTACTTTCTGGGCTAATGATATAAGTATTTTGACTAATAATGTAAATAGACTTGATGGAACTGGTTTAATTCTTTTACTGAGAAAGGAAAAATCCTGTTTGGATTTCTTTCTCTCCATCACTAACACCAGAAATCTGGCCTTAATGTATTTTTACTTTTGTAGTACCCGGAGCTGCTGTCAAATGACAAGAAAGTCTGTTGGATCACGTATGGTCAAAGTCTTCTAATCCATGGAGATGGGCAAATGTTTCGGCACGTTCTCAACTTTCTAAGACTTGGGAAATTGTTTTTGCCAGCTGAATTTAAGTAAGCAGAGTGAATTCATGCGCTTCTTTTATATTATTAGAGGGCTGTCGGGGAAGCAAGCATGGGGATTTGTCTTCTGAGTTTGGTAGAAATATTATCCAATAGAATTAAGATGTTTCTTTTTAGTCCCAAAGTAAACTATTCTATCTAAACATAAATTACTGGGATTTAGAGATTGTGAGAGATGTTTTTGTTTCCGTGTGTATGCCTCCAATGATCGATACGCCAGACACTTGTACTGCAGGCTGTATCACAGATCGGTGCATTGTGTGCACACCTTTAGCAAAAAGGAAAATGTTTTTATTGATGAGATCATTGCATCCCTCTTCAGATTTTTTTGTCTTTTTATACGGCAGGGACAGCAAAGTCTGGCTAGTCCAGCTGAAAAATACTCCATCTGCCCCCTCTACTGGTATCTCTGTTCTAATGCTGAAAAATAGATCTTCCAAAACTGCAGTGGAACAGGAATGGAGGAACACGGGTGCCTAAAGAGGGGAGGGCACTCTCCCTCCATAGAATCATAGAATCATAGAATCATTGAGGTTGGAAAAGACCTCTAAGATCATCGAGTCCAACCGTCAACCCAACACCACCATGCCCACTAAACCATGTCCCTAAGCGCCTCATCTACACGTCTTTTAAATACCTCCAGGGATGGGGACTCCACCACTTCCCTGGGCAGCCTCTTCCAATGTTTCACCACTCTTTCAGTAAAGACATTTTTCCTCACATCCAATCTAAACCTCCCCTGCCGCAACTTGAGGCCATTTCCTCTCGTCCTATCGCTTGTTACTTCGGAGAAAAGACCAACACCCACCTCGCTACAACCTCCTTTCAGGTAGTTGTAGAGAGCGATGAGGTCTCCCCTCAGCCTCCTTTTCTCCAGGCTGAACAGTCCCAGTTCCCTCAGCCGCTCCTCATAAGACTTGTTCTCCAGACCCCTCACCAGCCTGTTGCCCTTCTCTGGACACGCTCCAGCACCTCGACGTCCTTCTTGTAGTGAGGGGCCCAAAACTGAACACAGTATTCGAGGTGCGGCCTCACCAGGGCCGAGTACAGGGGCACGATCACTTCCCTACTCCTGCTGGCCACACCATTTCTGATACAGGCCAGGATGCCATTGGCCTTCTTGGCCGCCTGGGCACACTGCCGGCTCATGTTCAGCCGGCTGTCAACCAACACCCCCAGGTCCTTCTCTGCTGGGCAGCTTTCCAGCCACTCTTCCCCAAGCCTGTAGCGCTGCATGGGGTTGTTGTGGCCCAAGTGCAGGACCCGGCACTTGTCCTTGTTGAACCTCATACAGTATGCGTATCAATCTATTAGGTCTCTAAATTTTGTCAGTCATCAGAAATTGAAATGGCTTAAAACACCAGTCTCCTAAGGATATTCGTGTCGCTTGCCCCCGAGATTGCTCAGAACAGACCCTTTGGTGCTACAGCTTCTTGTAGCAGTTTCCCTGCTTCTGCCACCACTACGTGTTACAATTTTTTGCATTCAGCAATGAAGGTTTGCCTGGCATCAGAAGATCTTTGGGTCTCTTCAGTTCTCGAAGCCCTTGCTTGTTGGATCGTTTCTAGTAGGCAGAATATCCGCTACAGATCACCAGCTGATGTGGTCATTTTTTAGCACATTTAGCTGTTTCCAAGAGGAGTATGTATTTTTGTTCTTTTTCCTCAAAGTCAATAGCCCTGTTACACCAGTGGCTTCTTTGATATAATAACCACCGCTTGCTTTCACGTCTGACATGAAAGGCACAGGCAGCCAGATGTCAGACACTACGGTTATATCTATACAAGCAAAGCAAACTAAGTATGTCTGGGAACGTTTCTGGTCACAGCTGCCTTTCTGCCAGTCATCTGCTTTAACCTCCCGGAGATGGTGGCTTCACTCCTCCCGGCCGCTGCAAAAAGTTCCGGGAACATCTGAATGGCCAAACCATGCCCGGGAATTGTTGGAGAGAGTGTAAATTGGGTAGGACCAAGCACAATGCTAATAATTACTAGCAGAGATAAGCATGTTCTAGGGCTAAGAGTATTTCTGGGAATGGCGGGTTTCCCAGTAGCTCGTCGAACCCGTGAGCCCTCTTTATGGGATTCCCCGTGGAAAAATGCCACGGTGAATTTTCCACACGAGAAAAGTGTCATGAGTGTCACAGAGCAGAGTAGGATTCCTGCTTCTCAGAATCGGGTTTCAATCATTAATACCCGTGGTTAATTAAAGGGGGGGAAAAAAAAAAGAGGGGACAGAGGTTTTCACTTAACTAGTAGAAGGGCAATAGCTGGAAAAAAGTATGGAAAACAGCAAGTTTCACAAAGATTCAGAGGGGTGCCGCTGAACACCTCCGGTTTAGGAGCTCGTTTATTTTCGTTGCGCCTTTTCAAAAGCGTGCCATCTATTTTGGGATTCCTGACACAAAATTCAGACTCTGTGGAAATCAGTGGTAGTCAATGGAAAGATTTCTATCGATTTCAGTAAAACCAGATTTTCTTTTTTCCCCTCGTTGTTTGGATGCCAGATGTGAAACAGAAAAAAAAAAAAATTGGTTTGGGTACTTTTCAGTATTTAAGATGATAGGCTATTTGTCTGCCTGTTAAAAGAAAAAATCACTTGTGTGAATGCATCTTTCATTTTGCGTAGTGGCTGCCTGAGCTTCTGAAATTAATGTATATTTGGAAAAAATAGTGCATTAAGATTGTTTCATAGTGATTTTACAGTTCAGTTTATTTGCAACTTACAGAGAATGGCCTCTCTTTTGTCAAGAAGCAGAGGAGTACCAGATCCCTTCTCTTTTAGAGGCACTTTATCACTCTGATGCATACAGGTAGATAAAAATTCTCTTCTTTCTTTTTCTTTTCTGTCGTATAACGTCCTTTCATCTGACCTAGCAGCATTTGTCTTTTGAAAGGAGCACAATTTTCTCCTTTCCTTCTGAAACACAGCCGCTGGAGGATGAGCAATTCCGCTATCTTTTGGGCTAGATTTTTTTCCCATCAGTTATTTGGGTACTGGAACAGTAACAGAGCAGTCCTCAGTCAGCTCTCCAGCAACCGAGGAAAAAGGCAACTGACATACGCCCCTACGTCCAGATATCGAGAATGTTGCAACACGCTGAAAACCGTTGCACAGAGACACCAGACCGAGCAGAGACAGGCTGATTCATAAGCTTTGGCTCAGCCCTGGCTTTGCCAAGCCCCAGCTGGTTTCTGCGGACCCACTGGAGGATTTGCCAGCACTGCAGATTGTAGGATGGCGTCTCTCTGATGCAGCATCACAGAAAAGGCTCGAGACCAGCTGGACTTTAAATCTAGACAAATTAACGTTGAAAATAAGCTGTAACTTTTTGTATATCGATTCATCATTGAACATTTTCTCAGAGACTTATTTCTCTATTGCTGACAACTTTAAGAATAAGATTGGCTGCTTTTCTAAAAGATATTTTGCTATTAAGACAGGAATTAGCATTCGGTGTTACTGGAGACCAGGCCTCATAATCGCAGTGGCCTTCTCCGGCCTTTTAAAATCCGTGAATCTGCGAATGCTAGTGTTTTCTTCTCTACTGTGCTCCTCAGAGAGACGGACAAAATGTTGAAACGTAGGCCTTTTGGAAAGTCCACAGAACTGGGACATTTCAACTCCTGAATGCAGACTACTTTAGAAGACGACCTAGCACTCTTCAGTATTTTTCGGAGAGAGCTCTAGAAGTTAGCGGATTCTTACTCAGGCCGCTCACAGGCCATTTAGGCCTTTTAAAGTCAACATACATATGTTAAAATCTTCCCAGAAGACGGTGAGTCACTGCAGCAGGTTCTGAAATACCAATGCTGTGGGCTGTTTGCACCAGGATTGCCAACCTCCTTTTACTGCTGTAAGAAGTTGTAGGACGCGCTAGTGGTAGCAACCAGTATCCCCCCAGCGGTGATAACAGTTCCTAGCTTTTACTGTAGATCTCTGTGAAGAAATCATAACTGTCTTTCCCGCCCTTCCCCATCCCAGAGCAGGAGCCTGACCTCACGTTCCTATACCTGTAGAGTAAGAGGAGGATGCTAGAGGAGCTCTGAAGCACTGTACGTGTGAGTGACAACCTGTTACACACCCTAGGAGGTTTTAGCTAAGGACTAGTGCTACTCTAACCTAGACCCCTCACTGCTCTTCGGTGCTTTCCCATCAGGGAGGGTGTCAGCATCTCTATCACATACACCAAAGGCCTCTAAAAAAGTAAAACTACTGTGGGTTGGTCCCTAGAGTTCTTCGCTAGATCATCAGTCAGCTCCATAGGCGATCTTACCAATCTCTGTCTATAGGAGACAGAGAGCAGCAGCTACTCTCTGCTTCCCGAGTTGTTTCACCATTCGGAAACTGCTGTGCAACTCAGGCAGTCGCTGTCAGGAGCTGAGTTTCTTAAGCAGGCTCAACATTCAATTTTGAAACCGTGAACCTAGATGGTTGACCTGAATCTGCCTAGCTTGCTCCCCAAAGTGTCTAGAACCTCTTCATTAAAAAAAAAAAAAGGAGAGGAAAGAAATCTCCAAATATGATGTCAAGTGGACATGGCTTGGGTTGATCAGCAAGGCGTAATTACATAAATCCATTGGTCAAGGTTTTGTGGATGCTGGAACAGAGGCAAGAAATCATTTTTGTCTCCTGTGTATCTGCAGCATCGCATTTCAGACATTCTCATCACAGGCGGGCGACGAAAACTCCCGGTCCTTTGCTACCCTCGTGTTGTGTACTAGTGATAATTGCGGACTCCTTCCATTCCCCGGTAGCTTAAAAGTAACTCATAATAACCATGATGTGATATACACAGATCCGATGGTGGCTGGAAGTCCTGGCAGCTCATTTTACAGGTTGTCTGGGTGTCGCCCCTGGAAAAAAACGTTCCACAATAATTGTAAATATTCATTTTCTAGATTACGGTTCCAAAACAATGAATTGCGCGATGAAGTTTATTTTCCATGTAGAAGATTAAATATTGTGTCTTGGAGTAAGGAGCTTGAGTTCAGCAAAGACCCCAAAGAAGTAAGGAGCGTCCTGAGTGCTGGGCTTTTATTTCTGGTTTTATCCAATGACTGTACGCTGTAAAGTCATACAGGTCAAGGTCAAGATCCTCTGGTCCGTGTTAGCCTGGTCTAAGCCCCACAAGCCTACACTCTTTTAGATTCTCCTTTCGGTCTTGTGATTCGCGTTCCTGGTCGCTTAGGGAGTCCCTCTCCCCGAGGGTGGGAAGTGTTTTCATGCAGATTTCAGTGTGACACGGAAACCGGGGCACTTTGCTGGGTCGCAGGCGATACGGGTTCCGCCCCTCTGGGCAAGGAGGACCTAGAAGCCAGATCTCCTGGCTCCTAGGTGGGACCAGCCAGCTTAAGCAGCGCAGAGGCAAGACAGTGTCCTGCAGAAACTTTATAGTCTTTGAAGTCAGTGGAAGGGGAAAAAATGACTTTCTGCTCGAGTCTTTGAATACTTTTAGTCCTTGGTTGGACACCAGCAGCTGAAAGTTGCCTTCAGCCCACTAGAGAAAGGCGAAACACAGGTGCTGCCTCTGCAGCATTCACACGCCGATATCAAACTGCTCCACCCTGCGGCTTAACACAGTAGAGTGGTTGCACAGCTTGCTTGAACTTGCCAAACGGCCTTTCTTGTACACAATGTGCTGCTGTCAGCTCAGGTAGATAGTCAAAATTATCTTAGTTGTAGCGGTAGGAGAGATGTTGAGGTGCTGCTTGCGTGCCTTGGCCGCTCCAGTGTCTGTCTTCAGGTCTAGCAAAATTCAGTGATAGGAACTGAGCTGATTCAGGACAGCAGAACGTCAGCGCTGGGTTATCAGGGCGGGATCTGGAGAGCCTTAAGGCACTGTATCCCCCCCAGAAGTGAGAATGCATTCTTAAATGCTTGTGATATGATGAGTACAATACACCAGTTATTAGGAAAGGCAAAGCTTCCACTTTCTTCCGTATCAATTAGAAATAACATTTCATTGCATTTTTAGGTGTACTCATGTACAGCTGTGGCTTCCAGTGAAAGCTCTGTTAATACATGGTGTAATATAAAAGATCTGAAGGGAAAGCAAGACACCAGTGGGGAGAAGACGAAGTATCCCAGAATGATTTCACAGGTGAGAGGGACAAAGCGGAGGAATACGCTTGGAGGATACGACGCATCCTCGGACAGCCTGGTAAACTCCAGCTATTACAAACATTTGGTAAGCTCTCCGAGGAAGAGGGGAATGAGAAGCGGTTTAACAAAGAAAGTAGAAAGTAAAGACTCGGCAAGTCACATCCAGAAATTAATTTCCCTGGTAAAGGAATGGGACGCGGTGAGCTCCAAGAGGTGTGATTTTTGGCACGTGAGAACGTCCGACGGTCGTATCGCAGGGAGTGTATCTCAGTGCAACACTCCTGAAAAGGACAGGGGTGTCAAAGCTCCCATCGCCTCCTCTCCTGGGAGAAGAAGCTTTGCAGTTCAAGGAGACAATCACATCGCCCAATACGAAGTCGGGGCCGAAGGAAAGCAGCCGGAGCAACACGCGTTCACACAGAGTTTGCCAGTTGCTCCAAGTGCTGGAACATACCAATGCGGCACCGTAAAAACTACTCCCGCAGTAGGAAACGATGCAGAGAACACAAACAGGGAGCAACCAGAAGGTAAACAACTGCTTTGTGATTGTTGTTTTCAAAAGCAATGGGAGTAATTAACCAAATGACTCGTATAAGTGAGATACTTTGATCATGCTGATGAATTTCAGTGACAGACTCAACCTTTTTCTTGTTCTTCCGCTCGTAGAAAGTTTTCCCGGTGAAGGAAGAGACAAGACCTTGCAAATGAAACTCATCCATCTAAAAGACAGTGAGTTGATCGCCAGCTGCTAAGCCAGGGCTGGATTTTACTGCTTGTCTATGCAGAGTTTAATAGTAAAAAGATTTGCCTGAGTAGCCAAGATATTAAATGCAAACTCAAGAAAGCTCAGTGGAAAGTCTCGGTCCAGGACTAGCTCTGACAGCCTGAGAAGGATGCGCGCGGTTTACCCTGTACCGCTTCCGCCGTGGGTAACACGGCAGGTTTTCACAGAATTGTGGGCAAAGCAAAACGTCTTAATGATGATTATGGATGTTTTTGTTACTATGGCAGCTGTCGTGGTTTAATCTCAGTCAGCAACTAAGCACCACGCAGCCGCTCGCTCACTCCCCCCCACCCGGTGGGATGGGGGAGAGAATTGGAAGAGCACAAGTGAGAAAAACTCGTGGGTTGAGATAAAAACAGTTTAATAATTGAAATAAAATGATAATAATAATAATATGATAATAATAATAATAATACACAAAGCAAGTGATGCACAGTACAATTGCTCACCACCCGCCGACCGATGCCCAGCCAGTCCCCGAGCAGCGGCCCCCCCAGCCAGCTTTCCCCAGTTTATGTACTGAGCATGACGTCCCATGGTATGGAATGTCCCTTTGGCCAGTTTGGCTGTGCCCCCTCCCAGCTTCTTGTGCACCTCCAGCCTTCTCAGTCGGTAGAGCATGGGAAGGTGAAAAGTCCTTGGCTAGTGTAAGCACTACCTAGCAACAACTAAAACATCGGTGCGTTATCAACTTTGTTCTCATCCTAAATCCAAAACACAGCACTGTACCAGCTACTAGGAAGGAAATTAACTCTATCCCTGCCGAAACCAGGACAGCAGCGCAAGCCAGATTATTATTTTCATAGAAAAAAAACCCCTCTTTCATATCCTGTGAAAGAATCCCGGACTGGATTATGCTGGGGTTCCGTTAAGCAGTACGTAACGGTTACTCTGTCTGAATTTTCCACGCGAAAGAGGGAGGTCGAGAAGACCTGTACCGTTATACCCAAGGTTGCAAATCATTTGGCATAAAGGTTGTCATTTATGGTCTAGTGATGTCTCACCCTGCCTGGCAAAACATCACGATGGAATAAAGACAGAACGGGGCATAACTTTAAAGAGAAGGTGGCAATACTGTGGTCAGACTCACAAATGTGTTTACCCCATTACTGCTGATCCGGGCTTCGCTGTAAAACTCAACCTGTATTTGTTCCCAGAAACGAGGGACAGCAAAGAAACCGACGTTGTTCCAGCAGACCGCCGAAATGTAGGATTGATTCTTACCGTTGGACATCCGCCGGTTGTAGGCAGCGATGGCTTTTGTACAAGCGACGAAGAGAGCGTCGTTTACAGCGCTCTACTGGACGGCAGCCAGCTGGCTACGCCAAACGCTCAAGCACTGTCCGAAGGTAAGGAACCGTAAACGGCTCTAGGATCTTGCCGCAGAGTTTTTGGTATGAAAACCGTTCTGTCACGGTTTGTGGTCAGTTCTGACTGGCTGAGTTAGCTAGCTAGCCGAGTAGCTAAGGTCATCGCGGCCGAACCGCTGCTTACATTTAATTCTTCAAAACAGCTGGGCAGCGGCTGCCTAACCTAGCAGGTGCCTTGAATATTTACCAGTGAAGCTCTTCAATGCATCAGGAAAGATGCAATGGCCTGAAATCTATATTCAGTTTTTATTCAGGCAAACTCTTACACAGAGCTCAGGGTTGAACACCGGCTGTTAGGACCGCGTTGCAGTAAAACCTTGGACAGGAAAGGCGTTAGAAGCCAAAGGCTGGATAACCAAAATGGTGAATGCTGAAACCACAGGCTTTTTTTTATTCCTAATGCATTTGCGTTCTTTCAACTCTTCCTTGTAGATATAGTTTTTGCTAGCTTTGCTCTCTCGCATGAGGAGATATTTTACGCCAGGAAGTGCCACTTTTTCCTGACCGATGTCATCCTGGACTCAGTAAGGCAGAAGGATCCCAAAGAAATCACAGCCAGAGTCGGGACCCTCGTGAACAGGCTTTGGGTGGGTACAAGTTTCTAACAGCCCGGACGAGCCGTGCTTGCTCAGCTTCCCCAGGCCCTCGGTGGGGTGGCAGGAGTCCGAAATTTTGGCTCTTCCCCTTCGGCACCCACTGCCTGGCTGCTGGGGGAGCCGCAGCTGTCACCGCCCCGAGCGGGGGGACGGACGGCTTCAGTCGGAGTCCCGAAGGCCAGGAGGGGAGCGTGGGGCTGCTCAGCGTGAGGTGCCGGGCGCAAGGCAGTGGCGGGGTGTGGGAGTCTTTCCAGGTCCCTTCTTTAAACCCCCTCCCCCTTCCCCAAAGCAGAGGACTGGAGAGCCAGCCTCGGGCAGTCTAGCAACTAAAAGGCATCCTTGGAGGGTGAAGAGGTTCGGCCTCCAGTCGCTCCTGCGGCAATTAAGAAATAAATAGCAGCGTGTCCTGCCCCCCCCCCGGCATCACGGCAGCCTCCCGCCGCCTGTGCGCCGCGGCGGGCTCTGCTGTGGGGTTGCGGCAGAAATAAAGGCCCGCCCTCGGGGGGGCCGGGAATTTTAACTTGCATTGGAAGTAACTGATCTCACCCGCACCCCACGCCCCCTCCCCAGCAGTCCTGCCCTGAGAGCTCCGACCAGGAGCATTCTTCTTCTCCCCTGGGAGAGGGGGGGGAAAGGTGTGAGGAGAGGGACTGGGGAGAGCTTGCCCTTGCGTTTTCCTCTCCTGGTGTGTGCGCGACTGATTGCAGCCCTGCTACCTCGCGCCAATCCTTTTTAATCTTACTAATAATTAACCCTGGCCAAGGCCGGAGCGGGAACGTCTCCACCCAACGGGTAACCTCACTAACGCGGGGAGCGCTGCTGACGGGCAGGAGCCGGGCACTTGCGAGCGCACCCGCCCGTTGATGCGACCCTGTCGCCTTCCGCATTTCAGACGCAGCAGCTGACGCCCAGGGAGTTTGTTGCCGATTTACTGAACACGGAGTATTTTAAAGGGGACGGGAACGTTCGTGAAGAGCTACTTCGGTGGGTGGAAGTAAGTAGCGTTCGCCACCGGGTGACGCTGTACGGCTGAGCCTTTTCCCCCTTCCAAACGCTGTCGGCTTTCTGTTCAAGCTGGCTCACCGTTCCCGGAGGGGTTTGCACAGTGAGTTAAGGGGGGGGGGGGGGGGGGGCAGGGGCATTTTGCAGCACAAATTGACTGATGTCATGTATAGTCCTAATATAAGTTTAAAACTCTGCTGCTAATTTAGATTGCCCACAAAAAAAGCGGGCAGAGGACTTCCAGGGCTGTTCAGAAACGGAAAGAGGGGGTGATGCCGCCGCCCTGCTGCCGGCGGGCGACTCAGCGGCGGCCTCGGTTTTGTGCCCTTTCAGTTTACCCTGCCGTTGGCGCGGAAGTATAGCCGCTGCCTCGACTTACTGATCCGGAGAGGGTTTGCCAGATCGGTCTCATGCTTTGCCTTGGAAATGTAAGTTCACAGAAGGTTAATAAAAATTTGACCCAGCTGCTTTTTGAAATGTTTTTATTTTCTCGTGGCAGGTGGGGAGGGTACACACCCCGTCCGCCGATTAAGAAAAAGCCTTTTTGCTCAGCCGCCTTTAACCTTGAACAGTGACTTCCTCTAGTCAGGAATCGCCGTAGCAGCCTTCCGCTTTAGGTGAGGAAGGAGGAGGTGTCTTACACCTTTGTTAGTGACAAGTGGGGTTTATTTAACGGAGGACGACGCTTTCGCAAGACAAGACTGCAGCTCTGGCACCCGTAGGGCTGCTGTCCCTCCCCGGCTGCCTGGACGGTCGTGCCGCTTTTCCACCCGCGACCGTTCATCTCGCTCCTGCCTGGGGCTGCAGATCAGCTGTCACGCTCGGATGGCTCCCTGGCACCCCGAATTAGAAAACGCTGGGCCAGCTTGTCCCCTCCCCGGGGCCTCATTTATCCAAAATAAACCAAAGAATCCCCTCCTTCTGCTCACGTATTTGTTAATATTATTTGCCCCATAGAAGTAGAATAACAATCAGAAGTCTGGAGCAATTACTTCATGTTTTATTTTAAGCACCTTGTGCAGATGTGGCACTCCGCTATTTATTTCTGTTTTAAAACCTCTGCGGCTCGGGGGGAGGGGGGGGGGCAGAGCTGACACTTCTCATCACCCGAACTCGAGCGAGTCACCCTCACTCTGGCCCTGTCTAACCACCCGACCGAAAGCCGTCGTTTCCATCTCCCGCCAGCGTTTAGAGGCCCCAGGGAAAACCGCTCTTCTCGACGCAGACGTGTTTCCCCTTCTGCCCGTGCCGAAATCGAGACACACTGCAAACAAGATTCGTACAAAGAAAATAACCTTTATTAGACAAATCAATTAAATCCTGAAAAAAGTGTCAGGTAAACATTACTAAAGGTTTTTCCAGCAATGCAGAAACCTTTGAAACTGAGAAATTCAGGAAGTTTCATGTTCCTTTTGTTGCATGAGTAAATTCTTTCCCTCTTGCGACATGAGCTACTGCTGTCTCGACAGCCCCAAAATCTTGCATTAACTTCGCAATTATTTGCAAGTAGTAACTTCTAAACTCTTCCCTGTGCAACTGTTTCCCACACAATTTTGTACAAAGCTGTCAAACTGTTCTTTTTTTAGACAGCAAAAGGAACACAAGGTTTAAAAAAAATCCAGCGTATTAAAAATAAACAAGTGTTCTGTGTACAGTACAGGAATTTCCAAACTTGAAGGAACATCGTCTGTGTGCAGAGGGTAACTCAGGCGGCCGAGGTTTAACATCGGGGACCGCGGCGCTGCCCTGTCAAGGGCCAGGCAGCTCCCCCGCCCCAGCAGCTACGGGGAGAAAACTGCAGTTAAATAAGTTACTGCTCCATCTTCTTCCTCAGGCTAAATGCGACACCGCTGCTCTCCCATCTGGGGGAGCCGATTTACAGCGCTTCAGAAACCAGGAGTAACCAGGAGCTTGGCAGCAAGTAACTACCGTCTCAAAACCCGCCGATTTTCATTTCCTCCAAGACCAGGGAGAGGGCGTCACAGCCACGCAGCGAGCTCTGGCGTTACGCACAAATAGGCAACCTCGGAACACGGGGCACGTTTGTGCTCCAGTTACCTTGCGCTACTTCAGACAACACGCGTTTAAGGTTCAGCATTACAATCAACCCATTCTACTCGGAACCTGTCGGTCTCAGATGCCACCACCATCCAAAGCTCCTCAATCAAGCCACGACGGTGGGACTGAAGTACCTGGAGAGGGGCTGAGTCGGAGGTGAAGCAAGCGGCCAGTCCCCGTCATCCCAAAACCCGGGGCACAGCCTGGCCGCCGGGACAAGGCACGCTGGAGCTCGCCACTCGCACCCTGTGCGACTGGAACCTGACCCAGCGGAGAGAGCGAGCCTTGCCGCCGGGACAGCAGCCGCGCGGGGCAAGGGGCTTCAATCAGAGCCAGGAACTTTGGCGATTCGGGCCTTCCGACCGCCGCCAGACGGCTCCCTCGTCGTCACTCCTCGTGACGTCTCTGCTGGCTGCTCTGAACTCCCTGCCCTGCTGCCCCGGCCTTCCCGCCGGCCGGGATCCTCCCCCGCTCCTGGGGGAGCGGCTCAGGTTTTACAGGGTTCAGCTGGCGGCTGGTTAGTGCAGAAATTGCACAGGGAGAGCGGAAGAGCTGACAGACGGTTAAGACAGAGATAAGCTCAGCACTGCGGCACTGGAAGAATCATCTGAAGGAACAATTCACTGTAACAATGAAATTGCTTTTATTAAAACAGAAGTGTTAAGCCGAGAAAATAAATTATTGTTATGATAGACATATTTAGAACATAGGGAAGGACGTTAAATCTTGAGCTCCAGGTCAATATAACCCCGAAACAGAAAGTTACACTACTTTTCTTAAATACCTCGGTTTCTCTTCGTGCCCTTCCAAAAAACTTTATAAAATGTGCAGCTTACAGAACAAACAGTAACAGAGTCACTTGTAACAAAAATCTGTACAGCTCATAGCTTTAAAAATAATATTTTGTTTTTCAAACTGCTATGTTACTTATTACTCATAAATATAGGGCTAACAAGTTGTGAATGCCCAAGGTCCCATCCAACACCAAAGCCGTTACGCGTAGCCGACAGAAACCCCCTTGGCACTTCCCCCCAGCCAGAGGTCAGGTTTTGGACTGTTTGAAAGAGCCTGATTATGCGTAAAAAAAAAAAAAAAACCCAAAACAAAACAACCCAAAAAATCTTCGTAGGTGAAGACTGTCTCCTTCTGCTGGTCAGAGGCCTGGGGTCTTCAGTGAGTTTGAAATGGCAATCAAACCTGGAACACAGCACCGTGCAATGGGTTAGACTGGCCGCGCTGGGGTGACACGGCAGGATCCCACGGGTCCCTCTGCCCCGGCCAGCAGTGATTTTGCAAATCGCTTGAAAACCACCGTTTGTCAGAGCTGCATTTTGGTGGGGAAAGAACGTTTTACCGGGGGAGCCTCGCAGGAGAAGGGCGGCTCTTCCCCCCACGCGGAGGGCTGCCTCTGCGCCTCAGGACTCGCCCAAAGGCAAACCCTGCTGCTTCTGTGGCCACTTCAAAGGTCTTGTCTGCGACCTCCCCCCCGCAAGAAAGGGCTCTGGATCTTAGATTTTAACCTTGGCTGGTTCCGTTTAGCTGGTTATGAACTCCTGTACCTTGGCAGATCACAAACCGTGGGCCCGCCTGCTTGTAACACCCCCACGGTGCCAAACCTACGAGCCACCTGCCACCCTGTGCCCTGACCACTGAAGCCCTAACCCTGCCTCTCTCGTGTTCATACCCCTCTGCTCCCGGTGAAAAGGGAGGCTCAGTCCTAAGGACAGAGAGGAAAAAGCTGAGCCAGAAGCGGGCTCGTTTGAGCGGGGCCTGACATGACCTTCCAAGAGCTGCCACCCCCACGTAGGAAGCCCTGCGTGGCTGCGTGTCTTGCCAGGGCTCATCCCTCCTCAGGTCAACAGCGATTTCCTCGCAGACAAGGTATCCTCCAGAAATCAGTAAGTACAGGAGCAACATCTGGTGGCTCCCTCAGGACAACCTGACCACAACCTAGCAGGTTCCTCTGCCTGGTGATGCGCAGTTTCCTTTGGAGGTTCAAAGGAAACTGTGGGATCAATCCAGCTTGGGGAGAATACCGTGGATTCCCCAAGGCAGTTCAGAGGGACTAACGAAGAGCGGGATTTCGGCAAACAGGCACAAGAAACAGATTAGTGGTTAGACAGCTGGGCAGCATTCAGAGGAAAGCAGCTCATCTGAACACTGATGACTAGGTGGTGCTCAAGCCTCTACTACCTGAAAGTGATTTCGCTTGTTTTGCTTCTGCTCCTTCAAACCCGGGAGGCATCAGAGCAGCTGTTTAAGGCAACGGCTCTATGGGAGCCATCTCTGTGGGAGCTGGTCTTCTCCAACCAGGTGAATCAGAGCCTCAGAGAGCGGTCAGGAATGTGTGTGGAAAACTTCTCATCGAGAAGCGGGGGGTGAGGTTCTCCTGACAAGCCTGACCAGCACTCAGAGCTGCTGGAAAATCCCCTTCAGGGGCTACTTACAACAACTCCACTTCCTTAGGCGGTATACGTGTGCAGAGGGGCTCACACTATTGTCGAGGGACTTATGGTGACCTGGCCTGCTTTCTGCAGAGGAGAGAAGCCAGCATTAGTACAGGGTTAGAGGACAACAGCATCAGGACACGATCTAGTGGGAAGGGAAGCGGCTGAGAACTCTCCGGAACATAGGAGGAGACACAGTGACATCTCAGAGCGACAGGCTCCCGCTCCTCCATCTCATCACTCCCCAAAAAAGGCCCAAACCTCCCAGGAAAGGAGCTTAGCAGCTTTTGCAGCAGAGCTCCATCCATCCCAGGAGGTTACGTATGTACCCCAGCCCGTGACAGCATTAAAGCTCCTGTGTGTGCAGCATCCCCTCCTGGTGTGGCCTCCAGCACTGCAGGTCCTTTCCGGTGCATCTCCTCGGGGATCTTGGCCGCCGCAGGGGAGGCTCTCACAACAGAGGGGCTTTCGCCTGCCCCAGGGGTGGCGAGTCTCTGCAAGAGGAAAGGTCACTTCCCCACAGTGACTCCTAGCCCAAAAGCAGCGTCTTCAGTCCCCCCCCCGAGAGGCAGCTGCAGGAACAGGCAAAGTGACGAGAGTATTTTGGCTGCTTGCACTTACTGCAGAAATGTACTGGCTGTTTGTGAACCTGGGCTTCTCCTCCATCGCAGAGCCGTGTTGTGAACCTAGGGGCATGTAGGGGGGTGAGCCCATGTCTTCACAGAAGCTTTCTTGTGGGATGCTGGAGACACAGCCACTGTCCGAGCCGCTGGAGCCACTGCCTGACATGCAGTGCGATGACTCTGAGCTCTCTGTTGCTGGGGGAAGAGAGGAAGGTCACTGCAATGACCATGAATTTGGCCTACATGACCTGTGCCACATACGTTTGATAAGGTATCTGTTTGCAGAGGCACTGGTCACACAAGCCCACAGATAAGCCACACTCCTGTCTGGGCCTCTTTAAAGCCATAGGCAACAAAATAACTAAAGGAAGCGTAGCAAATAATGCTGGAGATTGGTATAGACTGGCCAGGGAAGTTCACACAGGGGAAGCCAAGGGGTCACTGGACCAGGCTGGCGAGAGCAAGGGACAGAGTGCTCCGTACCAGAGGGGCAGGCAGGCAGAGACACGAGCACTGGTCTCCAAGGCCACAGTAGCCCCAGTATGCAGCATCAAGCCTGCCACTGGGATGGCTGCAGATCGGCAAGCACTTCACTAATCCCGGCGTCTGAGCTAACTCCCCCCACGAAAGCTGAGACAGAGCTGGCGTGGAAGGGCAGGGGCCCTCCTTGCCCC